>NW_010973368.1:3775727-3780882 GCF_000737465.1 Haliaeetus leucocephalus | reverse complement strand
CCGCTGCCGGGCCAGGCCCGCCCGGCTGCACCCTCTACCGGCCGCGGCTGGCAGGCGCCGGCGGGGCCCGCGGCGTCAGCAGCTCCCGCCGCCCTCACCGCCCAGTCCCGGGACGCCGCTTCTAACACTAAAACGGGCTAAAACAGGATGCGGGGGAGGTCTCGTTTCAGACGCCACGAGTGTAACCACGTTCTGGACACGGCACACGGGAGAGCTGCTAACCCTAACACCTCCAGTCGAGCCTCTCCAGCTTAACCCGCTTCCCACCTGGGCCAGGAGCGCTCCTGCAGGCAGGCGATTTTCCTTCTGCCTGGATTCCCCTTCGAGAAGAGCGGCAGCCCCAGCCGTACCAGACCAAAGGCACTGCTTTTGTTCTCACAACCGCTGCAGGCTCTTAGCTTTTGTCATCAAATGTTCCTTGCTGGGTACTCCTCGAGCACAAAACCAGTGTGACTTGCTAAACCTCAAGGCCCGGAGCTCAGTTAAAGAGCAAACATCCTGCCATCAGATCAAGCGTGTTCATTTTGGTACGACAGCCTTCACCAGCACAAAGACTAAACCTCCACCCAGGTACCTACAATTCCCCCAGTGCTCTGCAGCCTCCAAACAGGATCCAAGGAGCTTCCAGAAATGAAACAGGGCAACAAATGTTTCAAAGAGGGCAAGGGAAATGGTGATGAATCTTTTTCCTGGTGACCTAACACCCATTACCTGATCAGCTCCAACTTTCCGGGGTGGTGGGGCCCCGTACAGGTGCACAGCACTCCCCGCAGCTGGCAAGCCACAGCCACTGCAGGACAACGTGCTGTGATACACATGTTATCAGCCTCCACACAAGAAGATTTGCCTTTTTGCTTACCCCCCTTCTCCCACAGGGCAGTTTGTAATTCCCAGATGCAGCTAACAGCAGAGAGTCAGTTATCTGGAAATGACTGGTTGCGGTTTCAGGCTATGATAGATGGCACTCACTGGTAATCCTTCCCTCCCTCTCTCCGTTAATACTCCTCCTCCCTCCAGTTGCCAGAAAACGCAGCAGTGCTCCCTTCTGCCTGCCCCTCTCTCCTCCCTTCAGGCTACTCCTTTTGGAGAATTGGCTCCACAGCTGGATTGTAAAATAATCCAGCTGTTCCTATGACAACGTGCTGGCAGTGGGCAGAGATGACGCCAGCACACAGTGTTGGCCCATTCACTACCAACACCCAACTCTGTTTGTTTTGGTTTGGGATGCATTTGTTTTTCTATGCGGGCAGCTCTGCCGAGTACATTTCTGAAGGCCGGAGGGGCAGGAGGAGCCACAATCCCAGAGGTGCCAAGAAAGTTTCTGGCTCTGTGATTTACCCTTTTTTTTTTTTTGCCCCGGCTCCATCTGATGTGAGGACAAAAACCCCTCCAGCAGTCTTGCAGCTGCACCCAGTCTTTGCAAGACTTGATCCAGAGCCTGAGTTGAAAGGCACAGTGCAAGACTTTGCGTGTAAAGGCTTCCACAGGAAAAAAAAAAGGCCTTCGGTAGAATCAATAGAGGCCACACAACATCTTGTCTGTCAGCAGAAGGATTGCAGTGTAGAGGGAAGCAAAGGAAAAACTTGCTCCTTGTCAAGCATTAGCTAAACACCTGGCTGGACTCATCCAGCCTCTCCAGCTTTGATAGGAGCTAGCTCATGTACAGAGGGATTTGGGCAGAGGCCATTAGCAGGAGCAGAAGGACCTTACTGTCAGGCTCAGGAAAAGGAGGAGGGTCCTCAGGTAAGGCAGCTATTAGACCTTCTGAGCAAAGCCTGCTCCTTCTGCGTTGTTGAGATCGTTCTGCAGACACCATCTACAGCTCTGCAACTCCAATAACAGGGCTCCCAAAGGGAAGGGCAGGAATGTGCGTGACAGTCCGCAGGAGAGGAAGACAATTTCCCTGGGACTAACACCCTTCACTCACAAGGAAACTCAGCACAGCAAAATGCCCCTGCTCCCAGCATCAACAAAATGAGAGACAGTGTTTGTTACTGCCTGTACATTTCACTATGTCTCCATTTTTATTCTGAAGGTCTTGAGAACAGAGTAGACCTTGTAAGACAGGCAGGACTCTGTAGCTGCGTAACTGCTAACAAACCATTTCCTTTCAAACCCAGGTAATTAACCATCATTACAAGCACAAGAGTGGCCATTTCTATTGCATGGCTGACTGCAATGACCAGGGCTCCCACTACTCTGTTTTCAATATGCTGAATGTCAGCAGATAGGGATGAAGAAAGATGGTCCTCAGCGAGAAAAGAAAATCATGAAGTTAGTTATGTTGTTTTTGAAGAGACACCTCCATGGGCCACTCTGGAGACAGGACACGAATGGCCAATTAAGCCAAGCAAGTGCAACGGAGGGAATGTATCTCAAACTACACAGGGTTGGTTCTCTGATTTGGCATGGTGAGCAGCTGGACACAGCAGACTGTCAGGTACAAAGGAAGTCAAGAGATCAGATAATCTTAAACCTTTATATGCTTCTTTGATGAAAGCAAGGAAAGAAAAACAACTAGAAGCGTGACTGTTTCTGGAAATGCCTTAGAAATTGCAGACCCAACAAAGCACCATAGCACCTATCCCACAGTGGTCAGCTGGGTTTGGACAGACCTCTACAGGCTCAGGAAGCTACCCTTCTAATGCTGCACCTGGCATCTCTGTAACACTGCTACTTCGGGGTGCCTCACCTCCTCAGCTCTCCACAGCCATTTCCAAGTCATCCTCAGCATCTGTTCCCTGACCACTCTTCAACAATGTAGAAGTCCTGGCCATCAGAGATAGCAGCAGCAGCAACAGGTCAGTGCTGTGTCCAAAATCCTTCTACCTCGCCTGCCCTCCTCCACTGTGCAAGGAGTGAAGACAAGCTAACTTTGGAGAACTGTTTGCAGTGCTGCTGCTCACAGCAGGAAGCTCTATTGTACACTTTACCCATACTCTTATCCAAGTCTTACTCCCAACTTCCCTTCTTGCCACACAGGGATTTCCGTCCTGGGTTCAAAAGATCAGAAATAAATGTCACAAGCCATATGCGGACAGGGCTTTTTTCTTGCTATCCATTTTGCAAGGACACAAGTAATTTAATAGCAGTGCAGAAGGTTTTGAGGTACCTTCCACTGGGGCTGTATTTTCCTACTTTTTTGCTTACTTTAGAAATCACCCCCAACTTATACACACAGTGCAATGTTTGAATTCAACAAGCTCTACAGCCTCCTCTGTATCTAGAGAGCCCTTCAGCCTTAGTGCCACCTGAACACTCTCTGCCAGCATAGTGATTACAGCAAGACATTCCTTCAAGGATCTGGCCTCTGTCAACTGTTCAGTGTTGGGCTCTCTCACTGGCCCAAGACAGGCTTAGCCCAAGATCTCCCTAAGTCCTTCCGGCAGAACACAGTTCAAAGAGTCAAAAAACAGACTTCGCAAAATAAACAAAAGCAAAGCTCTTCCTCTGACTAGCGTGGAATGTGGGAGTCCAAGCTCCTTGTGTGTTGTGCTTTAGTCTTCAGCACTTTTCACAAGTGCCAGATGCCAGCCCCATGGTCTCTCTCTGACTTTTTACTATTTCCTAGGGCAAAATCTGATAAGAGGCTGCCAAGCCCCTGGTCTGCATGGTGTTTACAGGAACAGACCACTCTATCCAAAGTTTCATTAGGTAAACCAGACTCAATATATCAGCACATGTACATATTTGAGACAATGAAGAACAAAATTTCATCAAAAGGTATTTCAATTATCAGACTGCACAGCAGATACACAGCAAGGCAACGGACTCTGAGAGCAAGTCTGGCCATGTGTCAACAACCTGCCCGTTTCATGAAAAGTCTACCTGCCTACCTGGTCCTGTCCTAGGAAGCACCCTTGTGAGGCTCAGCAGTCGCTGGAAAGCAGACGGGCAAGAGCAAAGAGGGCAGCCTGGCAGTAGTGTCAGTGCAGACGGGAGATGGGATCAGGTGAGTGACTGGGGTAGAGGTTTTGCGGAGAGGACCGGAGGGTCTGTCTGGGGCAGCTGGCAAAGGAGGCTGCTGCACTGGGGGTGGAGCATCAGCTCTTTGGTTCTGATTGAGCCAGTAATTGACTTTAGCGAGGTTCTTAATGCCACCTCCCCTAGTAACCTTGTAGCCAAATTAGTAAGATAGTCATTGGGTACATGAATAATGAGGTGGGTCGAAAACTGGCTGGACCACCAAGCTCAAAGCTGCTCAGCAGTACAAAGTTCAAGCAGTGGAGTCGAGCGGCATCTCTCAAGGGTCAATACTGGGGCCAGCACTCTGTGATGCCTTTATTAGCACCCTGAATGATGTGACAAAGCATACGGCCAGCAAATTCACGCACAATACCAAATCGGGGGGTCGTGGCTGACACACTTAGAGAGCAGTGCTACCACTTGGAGGAATCCCAATAGGCTGGATAAATGGCTGATAGGAACCTCATGAAGTTCAAAAAGAATGAAGTGCAAAGTCCCCCACCTGGGAGGGAGTAACTCCATGCAACGGTACCGGGTGCCACCTGGCTGAGGAGCCACTTTGCTGAAAAAGTGTTTGGAATTTGTAAAAAGTTTGGGAACGCAGTGGGGAAACACTAGCTCTTTGTATTGGGTCTGGCTGAGATGGAGTTAACACTCCCCATAGCAGCCCTCATAGCACTGTGCTCTGCATCAGGAGCTAGAAAGGTGTTGATAGCACACCAGTGTCCCCAAGATCCTGATTGTTTACTATGAGGCTGGTCAAACAGGGGGCCGAGTTGCCCAGAAATGTTGCAGAACCTCCATGCCCAGGGACATTCAAAGCCCAGCCGGACAACACGGTGAGCGACACGCTCTTGCCTGACCCCGACCTCCGGGCTCAGCCCACCCCGGCTCAACACTCCTCAACTAGAACTAGGCGCCTCTGCGCTTCTCCCCGGCGCTCAGCTTCCCGGAGGCCGGCAGGGAGCAGTGAAAGGCGAGGAATGAACACTTACCCACCGGACCAGCAGCATTCCTGCAAGGCGGCAGAGACGTGCCGGGACCGCCCAGGGCCGCAGCTGCGAGCGCCCAGCCCAGGCAAGCGGGGCCGGGGCCCGGCCAGCCACCGGCCAACAGAGGGCACTGCGGGTGCTCTTACCGGGCGGGGAAGGGCCCCGGCCCGGAGAGCCCGGGCGGGGGCTGCCAGCCG
>NW_010973368.1:3768108-3775717 GCF_000737465.1 Haliaeetus leucocephalus | reverse complement strand
CCCGGGGGGTCCCGCCCCACGAGCCGGATCGCCAGCAACGCCCGAGAGGGGCTCGATACCGCTGCTGCTTGCTGTAAGCGTCGAACGCTGCTTGTTGCTTCAGGCGTCTGGGGCTACGGGGTTCATATTGCCCAACTCTCGTCCTGGATCTCGAGATCTAAACACATGCTTAACAGAAACCGAAATTCAGATTCTTACGTAACCACATGACTCCAGGCACCGGGATGATGAAATCCCAAGTAGCACCGAGACTCTTCCACTGGCACAGGACCTGGAAGGGACTGCCAAAACCCTGGAGACACGGGCAGCCCTGTGCCGTTTTACCGGACAGCTTTGCTACAGCTCAGGATGGTGCTCATATCCACCGTGCAGCTGAACACCAAGGCCACAAAGACATTGGCATGCTTTTGTCAGTTCCGGTAAAAACTACGGCATATTGGTTTAAGCTATGGCACTTTATCTGCAGATGACAAGCATGGAAAATCAGACATGGGGGAAATAAACCCCAGTGAATGGAAGTCTCAGGACCCCAAAGATCTGAGTTTAGAGGTGGCTGAGCCTAAAAGCGCTGCCTCAGGGGTCTGACTCCTGTGTTGATGCAACTGGCTGGGGTGGTTTCAGGCATTCCCATGCCAGTCTCTCCACCCTGCTCTGCTGGTCTGGGTTAACACACCCGTTCCAGGGGAGGCAGAAAGGAATGGGAACAGCAGCCTTTGTTGCTGGCCATCAGGGAGCTCTGAACAAGCCCCTTTCCTCAGTCGCTTGGTTAGCTAACAGCACTGGGGACAGGGGAGGGTACGCACAGGCTCCTTTCTGTCACTCGGGAGAGCTAGCAACCCGCTATAAACAGCAAGGGTGGTATTTTAAACTGCTGGTTAGATCTGTCAGAGCATGTCATCCAGATCTTAGAGATGCTCATGCATATACATAGAGACGTTTCATACATCTGGAGTGGTTCCTTGCCACAAATCCTGTGTGTTACCACTCAGCTGCTTTCACACACACCACCAGCGCATTACTCCTCTACTCTGCCTGACCCAGCTGATCCCGCCAATCACAGACTCAATGCATCAGGCAGGTTGGAAGGGGTCTCCGGAGGCCACCTAGCCCAACCCTGCTCAAAGCAGGGCCAGTTAGAGCAGGCTGCTCAGGGCCTCAGCCAGTCAAGTTTTGACTACCTCCAAGGCTGGAGGTTCCACAATCTCTCTGGGCAACCTGCTCCATTGTTTGACCACTTTCACGGTAAAATATTAGGATTTTAGCACATGCTCTGAAGAGTAAGCACTCCAAACTGAATTTAGGCAAATCACTTATGTCCTCAATATGCTGTTCCACAGGAGTTTATACAGCTCTGTCAGCTACAGGGTCTGCTTCTTCCATTGCTCTGGTGTTAGCATCTGACTGATCCTGCAGCAACTTTGGTCAGGGACTCAGACCAGCTGGAACTTAACCCTCCCACATAAATACGTTTGTTGTGCCAGTGTAACTTCCTGAACTATCTCATTGAGAGGTCAGACAAGTAACTGTGTAGAAGCCAGGAAGGAAACAGAATCATATGGATGGGAGCAGAGGAGATAGCAGGACCACACATGTAGATTGATTTAAGCTATCCTGAAACTGTAGTTTCAGCGCCTCAATTTACCTGGCTATTAAGATGGGATCACACTCTTCACCTGCTTCATATGGTTCTGGGGGACAGCTAATTGAGTCAGTGAAAAGCCAAGGTTGTCACCTTCATAGCACTCAGTGGCCTGGCACCAGCACATAAAAAAAAAAAGTCTGAAACACCAAGATATGCTGTAGACAACAACTCTGACCCTCTGGCGCAAGAAGACTCTGCCATAATGTAATGCTTGCCTGTGCGAGAGACCCCATTTTCCAAGGACCTGTCTAAACTTGGAGAATGAGCTCCCTAGGGACTAAGGACCCTTCAGTACCTGCACACCCAGACTGCAAGCTATGCTGCTTTCACCCGTAATGCAAACACACTGCAATACAAAATCTGCTGGGGAGACGAGAGGGGAGCAAACCACACATTTGCGTATTAGTCACATTTGAGGTTAATGGGAAAGTACTCAGACGCTGCTCTGAACGGCTCATGGTAAGCTGCAGAATAGAACAGAACAGTTCAATCATTAGTGCCCATAAGAAGCACTGAGATCCTTAGGTGAAAATCATTATATAATAAATACTTTGTCCTCATAAACACAGATGATCATTTCAGTGCATAATGTATCTTAAAAAAAGGAAATACAAACCTTTGGTTAAGAGTCACAGCTGGTCTTTACCACATTCTGTGTCTGATCACCTGCAGGGCACAATCTGTCATGCAATATCCAGTAATTAAGTGTATTTATTACAAGATTGGAAGCTGTGAGGTCATACCCTGTGCAACTACACGTGCCTTAAATTACCTATGATAATCATTCTCACATGCACGCAACAGTTCAGGTCTTCAGCAGCAGCCAATGTCAGACTGATGCGTTACAACAAGTGACAATGTGGCATGGAGAGGAAAAATAATGCAGACTTTGGTCATAAAGTGGTTTGGAAAAAGGAGATTTTGCTGGGGTTTGACTGCATGGAGTTATACTCAATTCCATGTGTCCAGCAAATGGAACTGGTTGGCACTTTGATCACAAACACACAAATATCACTGATTCCAGAACTGTCTTACTAACATCTACTCTCTGCAAGGAATCAGCAAATAAGCTGCATTTATTTTTGGCATGAAAATACTTGCACAGTAAAATGTTTCTCAAATTATAGGTTCTAAAAATTATGAAAAAATTTAAACATTTCAATTCTGAAGTGCTAAAGCCCTCTTGGCAAAGATGACTTATGTTTACGTTTAGCAAGAAGCCATGTTAATCCTGCTCTGGTGTAACAAGTCAGAGTCTTGCACTCCTGTAGTACCTTTCCGCAATAAGGACTAAAGCTACAACAAAAGGAGTTTCATTAGGAAGGTGATTACAAGTTCAGGTCTTGAATAGAAGTGCTGGGACTAAGAGCCAGAAGCTATACCCAGTGAAGCATTTGCCCTCAGTAGGGTTCCTAGGAATGTAGAGTATAGATAAAATTTTTCTCAAATAAATGTTCCTAATCAGGAACATCACTTCTGGGAGAGGCATCTTGTACGAGTATCATTCCACAGTTCTAAAAGCTGTGGAAACCATCCCATCAGCTTGCCATGCCCCTCAGCTCAGCTCACAGACTGAAACGAGATCTTGAAGATAAACAACCAGGTAGAGTAACATGTTTCCTTGTGTGTTATTTCACTGTATTTGTCTCCCATTACAGCTACATATCTACCTTTCAGTGAAAAACATTAGTTCATGTTTCCCTTAAATCCCATCCAACATTTAGGATGATTTGGGGGTAGTTTACCAAGCACTCCCGTCATCAGGATTCCTTTTGGAGCACTGAACACCTTAGACAATGCTTACAGTGAGGTAAATCCTCTAAGCTGCCAGAGAGTGATGACACAGGCAGCATCTACAATACCAGATGAAGCAGGGCCAGGAACAGTTGTGTGGCAGAAGGGCCAGGCGGCACACTCACCACATCCACACTACACAACACTTGGCCTGTGGTCACCTCCGAACTACACGTGGTGTACCTGTAGCCTTAAGGCATAAGTATTGTTTGAGGGGTGTTATTTCAAACAACCAGAGTTGAAGAAACAAGGGCTGTGCTGTGGCCCAGAGGGGCGAGCAATTTACGGCATGAAACTAAAGAACTTGTCATATGCCAAAGCACAGAGGTGTGTTTGACAGTATGAAACCTGCTAGGATATTGCTGGATGACCCAGTAGAGTGCAGGTAGCCCAGTTTCACGCGGTCTTGCCCACTGCTCATCGGACACATGCTACTCTCTGAACTTTGCCTAGGCACCATCTTGGAGATTGCTAGTTGACACAGGCCAAGGCTGTTTCAGGGACCAGAGTTACTACTGCGTAGTAGAGCAGGGTGGAAAATCAGCAGTCCAATGCCCAAGCTTGCTACCTACCCCCTTTGATTTAGCAGCACAGGCATAGCCAAGGAACCTAGGCTTGTGGCACCTGGAACTTGGTGATGAACAGCAGGAAAAAAAAAGAGGGAGGATGGGAGGATCTGAGACTGCCATGAATAGTTAAACCTGTGAAGCGTTGAATTCTTTGAAAGTCTCAGAGTGAAATCCTTATCTGTGCCGAAACCCCATTCTTGGCTTTGCACTCAACTCTTATGTAATGACAGCAAATTACTTTGGTTTATCTTCCTTGGTGTCCTCGAGGTTAGTGACACATCATCATTAGGTTACGTTACTATTTTAATTCAATTGCCATACCACGTGCTTAAATGCTCGAACAGAGCTTGTCCTTCTTTCTACCGTATGCTACTGGCAACTGTCATTTCTCCTGCAATTAGAGTTCAAATGCTTCATAGCAGGAATTGCATCATTCTCACGCTGAAGCACCCACTATACTTCACAGCAGTGTCAAAATAATGTTTTACTTAAAAACCCCAATAACCTGGTAATATCTGAATCCTGTACATTTCAGATTATATGCTTTAAGACTGACACTGCTACTGTATTTTATGGCCTTTGCAATACTGTTACCTACTAAAACCAAATATTTAATTTTACAAACAAAATCAGATAAATACTGTATTATGAATTGGGTTCACTTCCCTTATTCCCTAGCATAAGAATACTCAAGAAGGGCTATTTAAAAAGAGCTAAACCCTTACCAAATGGAAGATGCAATGTAATCAGAATTAAAATGACTCCTTTAAAGTTGCAGCTGGTTGTCTTTAGCCAACAGGATCAAGTTACAAAACATTTGTATAAAAACAGAGCTCAAATATAATCAGTGAAGAAGAGCTGAAAATCTGTTGCTCTGCAGGCCAAAGATGGGGGCGGGGGGGAACAGAACAAGAGCTCCATAATTGGAAATAATAAAGATATTTTGTCCACATGCTAGTTATGACCTTCTTTTGTTTCCCCATGATATCCTGTTGATATAATATCCAGGTCCCTTGTGGACATCCGGTGTTTCCCAATGAGAAGAATGAGTGTTGTTAAGTTTCGCTTCAGCACCTCACCGGGTCACCAGCCTACCTACCATGCCTGGAAAGCCTGACGGAAGCAGCGTCAAAGAACAACCTTATCAGCAAAAGATCTGAACAGATGAAGAGCACAGGCATATGAGATCACATCTTGTGGTAATTTAAACAAATTTAAAATACCATTACAATAAGGAAGCACAGAATAAGAGCAAAAGCTCAGCTAAATACTTACAAACCCACATAGGAGTAGTCATAGTTGATCAGATCAAGCACACCTTTTCCCCCTCTCTGCTATCAGCTGTGGTGTTCTGACACTACCTGACAGCAACCGCCCAAAGAAGGTTGTAAGGACAAAGTCAGGGTGTAGTGCTGCCTCCCCGCAGTATTCCCCAAGGCCCCAGAAAGTTACAAAAATCAGGACTTCCACAGCCAAAGGGGATATTTTTGTATTTAATAGTCCCCGTTAGATTTTTCTTCCGTTCGTTTTCTGGACTTCTTTTCAGCTCAAAAAAACCCCTTGTGGTATCCACAAAATCACACAACAAGGTTTTCCACAAGCAACCACAATACAGAATGAGCAACCTCGTCAAGTTTGGTTTTATCCGACATTTTCCCCAAGTTTCATTTGATGCACATCATTCTTATGTTGAAAGAATTCTCCCCTCACTCGTGTCTCTGTAAGGGTGAAGAGTCCTAGTTAGTTTATCTGTTTCTGACCCAGAAGCTGTTCCACACCTCAGAACACCTATTTACTTCTCTGCACCTCTTACAGTGCTCTACATCCTTCTGAAGATAAGATCAGAACCGTACACAACATTCAAAGCACTGGCACACCGTGGATTTACCATGTACCATAATGATGTTCTCTGCTTTGTTCTCTAGCTCTTCTTTCTTACCTCCTAACATTTGATTTGCTCATTTACCAAGCCTTGAGATGAGATTTTCACATAACTATTACTATGCCAAGATCTTGTTCCTAAGTGATAAATCAGCTTCTAGGCTGTTCCTGTATATTTGAAGTTAGGATGGGTTGTCTCTCATTTAAAACACTTTACATTTATGTATATCAAATTGCATCACCCACTCACTTTGCATTGTCACATTTTACTGAAGTTCCCCTCAGACCACAGGCTCCAGTTCAGATCCTTGTGGAACTTCACATATTGACTCCTTCCACCGAGAAAACGTTTTTGCTCTGTCTTGCAGTGACCTGTCTTTAACCCAGTGTCATCTACCCATTCTCCTCTTATTCCATAGTTTCTTCAGAAGCTTTTGCCCGTAGATTTTGTTGAATGCTTTTCAGAAACCCAAGTAGACAACATCAGCTGAATCCCTCTTGTCCACACGCTTTGCCAACTCCTCACAGGACTCAAAACAACGTGTGAGGCCAGGACTCCTCTTCAGAAAAGCTCTGCCAGCTCTCCCAGTACACCATTGCCTCCCTACACCCGCTAGTTCACCTTTTTAAAGTTCTCATTAACTTGCATGGTACAGATAACAGGCTCATTGCGCAGCAGCTCTCCAGAACTTTTCTAACCACTTTTTTTTTTAATTGGCATATTAACTATCTTCCCATTCTCTGTTATCAAAGCACTTCTAAATGCGATGTTACACAAAACCATTAGTAAGAAGCTCAGCTATTTAAATCTTGACTTCTCTTAGAACTCTTGGGATGAATATCATGCAGTCCAACCGTTCAGTGCATTTTATTTTAGCCATTTGTTTCATAACCTTTTCTACAGACACTTCAGCTTGAGACATACCCTCCGATAAATCTGTCACAAAATGAAGTACAAGCACAGGAATCTTCTTAAGTTCCTCTACAGCGAGCACAGAACAAAATACTAATTTAATTTTTTTCTAGAACCTTATCTCCTCTGAACAATCCATTTATTTTTGACTGTCCACTAGCTCTGACAACTTTTCTTGGCAGGCTTCCTGTTCTATTTTGACCGAAAGCAGAAGAGTCAGGTTTATTGGCAAAGTAACAACAAAACAAATGACAGGAGAACCGGCAGAACAAGTGTTCCAAGGATACAGGTGCCTGGTCACCCGCTACGCTGAAGCCAGGTTTCACAGAGTAGCTCTTGTACTGCAAGTGCAGAAAAAAAACGGGTAATTATTTTCTTTCACCCAATTCCATATGGAGATAAAAGCTAATTGTTATTATGCATTTTTTTTTTACGTTGAATTCTATCACCCTGGATTTTCCACCATCACAGGTCAATTCTTCCAGCTAAGAGAGAGGAAAAGTGGAGAGGAGAAGCGAGGGAAGCCTAGCGAGGGACAGCAAGAGCTACAAGCTGTCATGGGCGAACCCATCTGGGATTCAGCACCCACACCTTCTCCAGACACCTCACACCTGGACAGGAAGGGGAGTGCTGGAGGAATGGTAAGGGAGCCCAGGCAGCCTTCCTTGTCAGCCCACCGCAGGTGCCTACCTGCCAGGAGCCCGGCACAGAGCTCTGCCGCCGGCTCCGCGCCTTCCCCGGCTGGGGCAAGGCACCGGGCCGTGGCCCTGGGCTGCGGGGACGCTGCCAGGGCAGGGCCGGGCAGCGCCC
>NW_010973368.1:3767759-3768095 GCF_000737465.1 Haliaeetus leucocephalus | reverse complement strand
GCCGAGGCCGAGGAAGATGGCCGCCCGCCCGCCCCGCCCCTGGCGCGCGCCCCCCTCCCTTCTGGAACCTTCCCGCCGCAGAACCGCACGCGCGGACCGACGCCCGGCGCCCGCCACGGGAAGAAGGGCGCCGCCGCTTTGCCATATATGGGCACGGCCGGAAGTACTTGCGTCATGGCGTTGGCTCGTAGCGCCTCCGCGGGGAGCGGGACGTCACGTCCCTGGCGCGCCCGCCGCGCGGCGCCCTGGCAACCAAACAGTAAACACGGTGGCGGGGAGGGGCGGCGGGCGCGCAGGCGCGGCGGGGAGGGGCTCGGCGCGGCCCGCGGCTGGGGG
>NW_010973368.1:3765702-3767707 GCF_000737465.1 Haliaeetus leucocephalus | reverse complement strand
GCTCCGCCGTCCGCCGTTCACCCGGCTCCGTGAGAGGGCCCCGCGGGGTCGCGCTGGGGTCGGCCCGACGCTACGAGCCTCCGCGGTGATTTCAGGTATCGGCAGTGGTGCCGGCTCGCCCCACGCCCGGCCCTCAGGCCTGCGGGGGAGAGGGGCCGCCCCGCCGCGGCCCGGGGGCAGGAGCGCTGGAGACGAGGGGTGAGGGCGGGGGGCGCACAGTAGCGTGTCGGAACTGCAGCTTCCGTCAGCATCGAAGCAGTCCTGGATCTGCAGCACCCTCCTCTATCCGGGGTTGTTTTGCTGTGCAGCCCTTCTTTTCTACTCTAAACGCGTTGAAGGCTCTTCATGTTGTTTTACAGCTCTACTTTTTGCAATTCGTAATAACAGTTCCATTATTCCTTGCGTTGTGTTGCAGTTTCGTTCCTAAGAGTTAACTACACTACCGCCCTCAATGGGATCAGGAGCACAGGAGGCGTCAGAAATAACGCGGAGCGTTACCTGCTTCTCTTATCTCGTTCCACTCTTTTGTTTCACAGGGCTTTGTATGGATATCTGTGTGATGTATCAGATACAGCTTATAATTGAAGCACATGCATGTAATCCATTCCAAGCAGACATTGCTGCATTATTCCCTCTCATGGCTCTGTTGAAGTTAGTGGCAAGATTCCCACTGATTTAAGTGAGATTTCACTACAGAGTTCTCCAGTGCTAGGAAGCAGATAAATCATATTCATGACACGCCATAAATTTCAGGTAGCACATCCTGAATTCTGGATCATCCCTGGCTGAAGGCAAGGAGTAGGGCTGGAGCCTGGGGTTAAATGTAACGTGTCTCATATACTGCCACCCCTGAGTTTGACATAATTGCGTAACAAATGCAAAAGCTGACACACTTGGCACTTGCTGTCGCTGCTGTTAGAAAGAAAAGCTTCAGTTAGTCTGCAGTATTGCTGTCTCAGAATTCAGCGCTAGATTTTGCTTTAACCTGTCCAGTGATTGTGGGAGATGATGGGGCCAAGATCACTCCACCTACTTTGAGGGGCCTGTGTGGTATTTTGGGACTCTATAGAGCCCTGCTCCTTTCTGCCTCTCTGCTGAACGTCTGGTGATTTCAACAGTATGCGTGGGCTCTCCAAGACCTCTGAATTCTCTAGCTCTGAACTTGATGGTCTTTCAGCAGAAGGCACGTTGCGATGCCAGATTTACTGACTTCACAGGGTTACTTGTCACGTAAGTCTCACTCTATTGCAGCTACACCTACAGGACTGCTTCAGGGGTCTGCTCTACTGTGCATCTGCTGTGCCTGGGTGTTGCCCTTGTAAACTCGAGTGGCAGTGTGAAAGTAGCTGCTTCTCAGTGGGTGACATCTCAGTAGCAACTGGGGTCATTCTTCATCAGTTGTCAGCGCTGCCTGCAGCTTAATGTTGAAAGACGGGAAGCCGCGCGCAATATTTGCTTTTGCATAGGGCAGGCCTCATTGAGCAAGCCATGAGGCTGCAATACACGCTATTGAGATGAGAGACATCCTGTGCGTGTTCTGATTAGGGAAGGGGTGAAGAAAGCAGAGCCTGCTGCAGTGACCAGGAAATGTGGAGTTACACAAACCCAGCCCTGAATGCCAGCCTGCAGAGATTTCCTGAGAGCAGTGTCAAGGTGGCCTTCAGCCAAACACGTGCCAGCGCAGGTGGTGTCTTTGCCTCCACCTTGAGAAAGGAGTTCTCAGGAGCTGGAGTGACAGGGCTAGAGGCTGTCAGGGGGGCCTCGCTGTTCTTGTGGGACCCTTCATGTGCAAGCATTAGGGAGGGAACAGAATAGTGCTCTGCAGGCAGGGGCACCCTGCCCCAGCTGCTGTCCTGCCAGAGGGGCACTTGTTTCCCTGCACAAGCAGCAGGAGTGACAGAGGTTAGCAGCCCCTCTAAGCTAACTTGGGAAGGAAAAGTAGTGTTGCAGAGATCCCAGAGAGGGAGCACATTCCCCGGGGGGGGGGGGGGGGGGGGGGCGTGCC
>NW_010973368.1:3763495-3765692 GCF_000737465.1 Haliaeetus leucocephalus | reverse complement strand
GAGCGCGGAGGTGGGGGGCACCCCGGGGGGGGGGGGGGGGGGGGGGCTGTTTGCCATGACTCCAATTCAAGCACTGGGCTAGCTTTAATAGGAAGAGCAGGGCAAGAGAAGGGTCAGCCCACTCAGCCCAAAGCAAGAAGAAAGTGCATGAGTGTTTCTCCTCCCCTCATGGCCGGAAGAGGATACACTATAGCTACTCCCAGAGGTGCCAGACCAAGTCCAGGGGCACCCAGAGCCTGGGCACATTGTCCACTCCTCCCCAGGCAGGAGGAAGCTGGGCTGTTGGGCACATGCAAATGATTAGGTGGACCCAGCCTAGAGATGGCCTCCCTGATTCAGAGGCATGAACTCACCTGCCCTTTTTACCTCCTTTCCAATGCGGTCTCCAGCTTGCCACTGAAAGGCCACAGCAGGTGACACACAGAGGAGCAGGAGGAGACCCAAGCCAGACAGATTAGATAGGGAAGGCTGTAAGGAGTGACCCCACTGCCCACTGGGGGTGGGTGGGAAAGGGCATAGCCACAGCCAGCCCTGACTGACACCAGGGCAAGGCCAGACCTGTCCTTAATGATATTCCCACTCTGATGTGCCTTATGCCTCAGGCAGCTAGCACCCATCTGCAGTTTATAAAGCCCAGCTTAAATCAGAGGTTAGGGAACTCCTTTAGGGTCACAGGGAAGCAATGCTAAAGGTAACACAAGGACAGCTCCAGCAGTCAACTTAAATGCTTTTATTGACAATGTCTCTGAACAATAATAAGCAAACAATGCTTAAGTTTCATCCAAATTCACTTTCCACATGTCAAAAAAGACCTCAAGGTAGAAAAAAATAAAATAAAAATATAAATATCTGAGAATCCATCTTAATAAATAAATTAAAAACACAATAAAAACGTTTTCATGGAAAACTTATGTCAGAACATTCAGACCACCTCAACAATGCATGATCAGTAAAGTTACAATGAACATCAATGTAGAACTACAGTACATGGATATAGCTATTTATCTACCTACTAGAAAATAAAATAGAGTCTCTTTTCCCCCCAGGTAAGATGGGTCATTGCTAAGTCATCAGAACACGATATTGCCAGGAACACAGTAGTTATTGTTAATCAGCTGCACTAGATACAAGTTGGAGATACCCAGCACCAGGTTAAATTCCAATCATTGAAAACCAAGAGATTAATTAGTTAATGCTAGTGATACTAAGGAGGGGAGGGAGTCACCTACCCAGCCATGTGGGACATGCTACAGACTACCAGCTCTCATGGATGGGCCGTTGGGGACGAGACAAACTCCATGCGATTTGCTACATCTCTGGAAGAGGTACGAGGCCTCGGTGCGGGGCACTCTGCCAGGCCCCAGGGTGCCAGGCCAGACGGGGGGGGTGGCGGTGGCAGGGCCCTCCCCAGGCCTGGGGAGCCCCATGGGGCACAGCGGCGAGTCCGGGGTGGGGGGGGTGGTGCGCGGGCAGGGGAGGGGGCCCGGCAGGTCAGTCAATGCTGGAGCCCCTCACAAGGCCAGGAGGGTAGGGGAGCTGAGGGAGTCGGACGAGGGCTCATTGCTGCTGCTGCCCTTCCGGTGTGCGGCAGCGCAGCTGGGGAAGGCGTCCGCCTCGGGGTAGGTGAAGACGAAGGTGGAGGTGTAGGTGCTGGGGCACGGGGTGCAGGTCACCACGGGGGTGCAGAGGGGCTCCAGCTCACCGCTGGTCCCGGTGCCCAGCGACTCCCAGTCCGACGCATAGAAGGAGGAGGCCCCGGGCAGGTCCATGTCAGGCACGGAGCGGGAGGCCTCCCGCGGCCCCGTGGAGAAGAGCAGCTCGTCGAAGGGCTCAGCCTTGAGCTCCAGCCCGCTGCCACCGGTCTCCTTGGGTGGTACGGCCGGTGGCGCCTCAGCCATCAGCGGCAGGGTGAAGGCGGCCTCCTCGGCCACGGCGGGGCTGGGGCTGCCCAGGTCCAGCGCGGTGGCGGCCACCAGCTCATCAGAGAAGCGCAGCTCCTCAGGCATCTTGCAGGCGGGCCGGTGGGCCGCCAGGATGAACTCCAGCTTCTCCTTCTCCTTCAGCAGGTTCGCGATCTCTGCCTGCAGCGCAGACTTCTCCTCCTCCAGCTGGTCGGTCTCCTGCAGAGAGCGAGGGGCTGTCAGCCAGGGCCGGCATCCCCGCCACGGCTAGAGTCCCCCTCCTCCTGCCACCCCCC
>NW_010973368.1:3763262-3763485 GCF_000737465.1 Haliaeetus leucocephalus | reverse complement strand
CGCCCCCGGGCACCCCTCCCCCCGCCTCCCGGGCGGCACTTACCGCCTGCAGCGTGTCGGTGAGCTCCCGCCGCCGGTTGCGGCACTTGGCCGCTGCCATCTTGTTCCTTTCCCGGCGGATCCTTCTCTTCTCCTCCTCCTCGGGGGACAGCTGGGGGCAGAGAGAGGCTGCTCAGTCCCGCCGCCAGCCCGGTGCCCCCCGGGCCAGGCCGGCCGGCCGCGG
>NW_010973368.1:3755641-3761859 GCF_000737465.1 Haliaeetus leucocephalus | reverse complement strand
CGGCGGACCGACGTTGCCCCCGCGGACGCCGTCCCGCCGCAGGTGACACCCTCCCCCTCTCCGCGGGGGGGGGGAGCCGGCGGCACCGCGGCTCGGCGGGGCCCCCGCGCAGCCCCGCCGCGGAGCAAGGTGCTCCAAGGGAGGCGGCAAAGCAGGGCCAGGGGCCGGGCCCCGTCCCCGGCACGGAGCGGGGTCTGCCCATAGCTGGGCACGGGGACAAGGCGGGCCCTACGTGCGGAAAGCCTGACCGACCCCCTTCCCTGCAGCGAGGAACGCGTTATGTGGCACTATTTACTTGTCTATTATATACGCAGAGTAATAGTCGAAAGCGAGGCTACTGGCACAGGGCGCTGGGAAGCCCTGCTGCCAGGGAAGCCTGGGGGGCCGCAGACCCCCAGGAAGGTTGGGAGAGCTTGGGAGCAGCGCTCGGGGGTGCCGGGACACCCGCCAAGGGCACGGGCAGGGGGCCACCGGGAAACCACCGGCGAGGAGCGAGGGGTGAGGCTTGTCCTTTCCTCCAGTTTGGGTTTTGTTTTGATCCTTGTTGCAGCGAAGCCCGGAGACACCCACCCACGACGGGGATGTCAGGCAGCCCTGGCTCAGGTCAGGCTAAGCTGGGAGCCAGACCGCAGACTCGCCTTGCACGGGAGCCAAGAGATCGCGGCTATAGATAGTAACAGGGAAGCTGCAGCAGCGAGCGTGTTTACAGCAACAAACAGAGCCTGCAGCGCAGTCTCCAAGCAGGAGCGTCACCCAGCCAGGCTGGGATCCTGCTGGCAGCGTCTCCCGCTGTTTGAGCTCATGGGCTAAATGCAGCGCCTGATGCTGCTGCTGTTGCTGTTGCTGTGCGAGCAACCTCCGTTCTTAGAGATCTGGGCCACGGGGGCGGGAGAACTGGGCCAGCTGCTATTTCTGAGCTGCCCGTCAGAGCGGAGGGGACAGCCAAGGACTGCCGCAGCTCACGGCCCGCACCACTCCCTGGGAAAGGACCTGCGGGGGCCAGCACTACCTCTCACCAGCTCAGCACCAGCCTGTGGGCTAGTCCCTCTCGGGGCAGGCATCGGCCACCCCAGATCCCCGTGCTGCCAGGGGCTCCTTGCCCCAGCCAGCATTGCCCCCATGCCGGCCGCCAAAGCAGTGGGGCGAGCATGGTCTCTTCAGCAGCCCTGGGCCAAAGGCGAGGAGGTCCCCCCTCAGCATTTCCCGGAGGAGGGATGTGCCAGCAAATTAGCTAAGCCACAACCCCGACGACGCCATCCCTGCCAGCGGCCCAGCGGCAGGCCAAACCTCCGCGGCCAGGTCCCCAGCAGGGCCTGGGTTGGCGCACTGGTGCCCAGCATGGGCAAGAGCCTCCAAGACAGTTTCAAGTCCCAGACATCTGCCAGGCACATTTCAGAAAATCCCTGCTTAGCTCTGCTGCTGTCTACAAACTGCCCCAGGGTTCCCCTAGCCAAACTGCCCCCCCCAGAAGAAGTGTCTGGAAATGAGGGAGGGGGACCCACTTCACCAAAGCCCAAAATATTTTTGTGGCGCCCATGCAAACCATCTGTTGCCATCTCTGCTGGCGACCGAGTGTGCTCTGTTTGTACCAAACGGAAAGTGCACGGACGCTGCACATTTCTAACACGTGGAGGCAAGGAAACAGAGAAAGCGAAAACACATGACGTGGGTTTGTTGTTTGCTCCAAACACGGGGCGCACACGGTTTTACCGCAGCATGTGTGAGAAAAAAAAGAGGAAGCAAGCGGTACCACAGGGACAAAACAGAGTCAGAGCGCGAACCTTCCTGCCCGGGTGACGGGGTTGCCCTCACCAGTGTGCCGCCAGAGCCTGATGAAGGCTTCTCGTCCCCCTCGCCAGATGGGAATGGACAGAGGCATTCAGCCCTTCCAAAATACTGCGATCTGAGGAATGGATCACAAGTCCATCGAGCACTGCAACGTCATTAAACCTGTACAACCAGGGCCAGCAGGGTTTTGCCAGGCTCTGGCGGTGCTCAACGGAGCCTCAGCTGTAGGGATGTACCACTGTAGGGACTGGGATTCTCCCCAGCCCAGGGGTAGGGGTCCCCCATCCCAGCATGACCCTTTCCCCCTGCTCCAGACAAGCCCACGGCATGGCTGGGCCCTGTGCTGGTGAGGAGGAGGCAGTTGCTGACCACCACCGGCAGGGAGATGGCCCTTCCCAGATGCCTGGCCAGGGATAAGAGGCCATGGCCACGGCACTGCTTAGGCATCGCAATGGTGCTGGCAGGGCAGAAGAAGAGCACCCATCCAACGAGGATCTTGTCCTGGGTACCAAGGGACCCCTCCACCTGCCTGGCCTCCGCTTTTCCTCCTGCCACGCAGGGAGGTAGGAAAGCTTGCAGCTCCTGGGCTTACAGGGGAGCAGTGAGCTCCCCAGCCCCAGAGTGCAGCATGGGAACTTGGCCTTGCTTTCACACCCCTCCTTCAGCTGAGCTTGTGACTGAGCCTGGGCTTGGAAAACCACAGCAGAGAAGCACCAGAGGCGTGTGGGCCAGTGCAACCCGCACAGCCAAAACCCACTTTGGGGGCAGGAGACGGCTGTGCCTAAATTTGGCCACTCACCAGGGGAAAGTTCATGCCAGCAGCGTGGCCCTTTGGCAGCCGTGTGACAGCCCCAACCCACCCTCTGTCAGCAGCACCGACACAGTGTAGTTCTACATTCCCTCTCCAGGCACACACTGTGATGAACGTCTGCCTCCAGCTAACTGGGAGCTGCTGGGGTGGGTGGGAAGGAGACCTGGGAGCCAGAGTCCAGCAGCAGGGCTGGCACACAGGGGACACTGCTGTGGGCACCAAAAAATAGCTCCTCACTGTAAAATACCCCTCTGCACTGAGAAGCCATCACTGCCTGGCCAAGCACCCTGCACATACCATCAGGGAATCCCTGCAATAGCCTGAACACCAGTTGCAGTACAGACTTCATGGGCAGGCATTAGTGCAATTCCCCCTGAACACACCTGCACACCCGCTGTTCCCGGTGTCCCCTGCCGCATGCACTCCCAGCACAGCACGAGGGACCCCCCCCGACCGCCTGGTCCCAGGGAGGCCACACTGCAGCTATTGCCCTCCCACCTAGCCTGGGAGCCTCCAGGAGGGCAGGGTTCCCACCTCTGCTGGTCTTTAAAATGCAGCACACACACAAAGCAAAGTATAAATAGTAATTAATAATCACAGCAGCTGGGTGTGTGACAGGGACATCCTAAAGAATAAACACTGCGAGCAGAGACATCCCGGCATCTCGTGGTTGTGCAGCCGCATGCCACGGGCCGCCAATTACTGTGGATGAAGCCGTTGAGCCCTCCCACCCATTCTCACCACTCTGCCAGCTGCTTTTGCCTGCACCATGGTGGATGCTAGCTCGCCAGGCATGGCTGGACCTTGCTCTGCACACTGACAAAACCACGTGCCGCTCACAGCCAGCGGGTCCGAACGAAAGGCAGCTTCGCCCATCGTGGCACTTCCTCCGCATCCCCTTGCCCCGGGGCCGGGCTGGCAGCTGTCGCCCCACAAGCGAGGGTTCATAACCCAGAGCAATTCAAGCACAAAGTTCTCCAGCTGCAGCTCCTGCTCTGGCCAGCGCCGTCCCTTTGTGCGGCACGGCGGTACGACAGAGCCGGAGCGCTGCAGCCAAGCTGGCCTCTTATCTCCCCGCTGGCTCCAGCGCCATAGGCCCAGGGCATTGTGCATGCTCACAGTTATAATCTCAGGGCACCGACAGCCGGGAGGAGAGGAAAACACCTGAAACAAAATGACCCTCACATTTGTGGAACCGCTCAGTATTTAGAAGTGAAATCCCAGAAATGAAAGGCAATAGGCTCCTGCTTGGTGAGAGGCAGCACGTTCAAACCCAGTGACAGACAGGCTGATGCAGGTCTTTTCTGATAATGAAACAAGATCCAAACAAGGCAAGCACAGCTGCCCTTTCCTCGCTGGAACCCCGCAAGGAGCCTGCAGTAAAACCCCACACAACCGAGAGAAAGCTTGGGCTTCTCATTGCGTCCAAGAGCTTTCTGGAGGTGGCGGCTGGACAGTCCTGTTGTCGCACAAGCTGCCTCTTCCTCGTGGGGCCAGGCAGCCGCAGCGATGCTTATATCATGGGCTGGGGTCTGGGTAAAGGGGTCCTGTTCCTCCATTGGTGCAGTGGCTCTTGAAGAAAATGGGCCAAGGGTAGCAAAGGAGGAAGTGCTGAGATGAAGGAGGAAAAGGCCGCTGTGCTTAGCTAAGGAGATTTTGTTGGGGGTGGAGAACAAAGCAGCCAAAGTGAAGGGAAGGGACAGGATGTTGAAGATTGTTTGGCTCAGGACAGAAAGAAACCCTCTAATTGTTGTGACTGGGGAGTGCTCTAGGGAATGGCTCAAGGGGAGTTAGGACAAACAAAGGATCACAAAGCTCAAGATAGCCTAGGAGGGAGGGGGACAGCCTGAGGCTTTGCTACTGCCTGGAGAAAAAGCCCTTCTTCTCTGGAGGTAGTCCCCAGATCACGTTCCTGCTGTGCCATTCAGTGTGAAGAGACCAGCAGGCTGGGTAGGATGCCCCAGAGGACAGCCATTAGCACAAGCAAGGTCTCTCTTTTTGAGTCCTCGGCTCTCATAGTGATGGGGCTGTTGCAGGGACTTAAGAGACTCAGCCCACTCTGGCCAGAGGGAGTCACATTCAGTTGCTGCTGCTGAAAGGAAATGGTGAGATTTGAAAGCAAGGTGTTTGCTCCCTGCTCAGGCTGGACAGTCAGGCTGCACACAAGGCAAAGCCGAAGGAAGCCGTTGGCTCTGTGGAAAGACGCTGCCACTGCAGCAAGAGAGACCCCAGTAACACAGCAAGAGAATAAATGATGAGGCATGGCTACACAGACAGCTGGCCTTCTCTGCCCTACAAACAAACATTGGGAATACCCCAGGAAACTGAGGTTCCTTAGATGGTATTTAAGAAATGTAATAAATACGAAATTCAGTATTATTAAATGGTCTGGGGTTAACAGTGCCATGAATATCCATACATGTAAACAGCGTGGAGTGCTGCCAGACCAGCCCTGAGGCTTTGATCCTCCCCAAGGATCCAGATCTGCCAAGCAATTTGGTTTGGCTGGGGGGAACTGCTGGGAGGGGGAAACATCTTTTGTGTTCACTCATCCCTAAATATCTGTGCAACTGCAACAAGAGCTAAGCATATGCTTGTGCAGAGAGACCTGGGAGGAGTATGACATTTGTAGAAATCTCGGGTGCTGTTGTGGTGCTCTGCTCCATCTCTGCATGGTGAACAGGGTCTGGAAGAGAGTCTCTGTTGCTCACTGCTACCAGCCCACAGCTCATTCCAAGTCGAGGAAAGGACTTGCCGTTACCCAGGCCCATACCAGCACCCGAAAAGATCGGCCATTTCCTACACCACAGAGGTCAGATGGAAAACGTGTAGACAATAAACAGGCCAGAGAGCAGAGGCCTGGAAACTCAAGTCTGTGCCCCCCCAGAAGAGGCACGGCAATCCACTTTGGGACTGAGTTTGACTGGTGATTGCACACGGAGGGCCCGTCCTTCTCTGTACTCCCCTCTGGGGAGCCTGGCTGTGGGGGGCACAACCGCCAAGCCAGTGGTGACACGTTAACTTGCTTTCTTCCCACTTGCTTTAGGATCTCAACAGAGCTCAGCAGGCTGCAAAACCGGCACCTCTCGCCTGCGCGAGATACACCTCGACCGTGCTGGCCTCCCCAGGATGCAGAGAGCGGCAGCGCGGGTGTGGGCAGGCACCGGCGCAGAGAAAAGGCGCCCTGTGCTCCAGCACAAAGCCCCAGTCAGCCGGCCTGGAGAGCCGCCCGCCCCTGGTTCCTGTAAACAGGGATTCCCTCCTGCCTCCCCCAGGCAAGCCCCACATCTCCCAGGGGGCTGGAGACAGCCTGGAAAGTGGCCCAGCCCTGGGGAGGAAGCGGAGGATGGAGCCGTGGGTTTGTGCCCACGCAGCTGAAACGAAGCGCCGGGAACGGGGGGGGCGATCCTTGGCCTGCCACAGCACAGGCTGCCCTCTCGGGGCCCACCGCCTCCCTCCTGCCCAGCAGCAGAGCTGCCCGGGACCCCTCCGGCCCACCCGCACTGGCCATTGGAGTTTTGGGGTGCCTGCTGAGGACAGTATGCCAGCCAGGCCTCCCACGCGCCCCGCGCCGGGCTCCCGCCAGGCCCTGCTCGCCCCCTCAGGCCCGCGGGGCGGG
>NW_010973368.1:3754930-3755365 GCF_000737465.1 Haliaeetus leucocephalus | reverse complement strand
GGGGAGGGGCCGGCGCCGCGCGGGCCCCGCCCCCCGCCCCTCCCGGCCAATCCCGGCGCTGTTGCTGGGGCCGGGCCGACCGCCTGACGTTGCCCGGGAGACCGCGGAACGTTGAAAACACACAAACCTGTTGACGTCGGTGCGTGGTTTCCGTAGAAACGGGCCGGCAACGTCATCGCCCTCCCCCTCCCTCCTCTCCCCGCCGGAGCTCGCGGGCGACGCAGGCGGCGGCGTCAGCCGCGGCGGGAGGGGTGGAGCCCCGTCGCCATGGCAGCGGCGGAGGGTGGGGCTCGGTCGCCACGGCAGCGGGAGCGGCTGTTGTTTGTTTGGGAGGCGGCGGCGGTCGAGGTCGGACGGGAGCTCGCCCCGGCCCCGGCCTCTGCTGCCTGCCCACCCGGCTGCCGGCGCCCGGCAAGGCCCGGCCTCGCCGGCGGG
>NW_010973368.1:3738865-3754893 GCF_000737465.1 Haliaeetus leucocephalus | reverse complement strand
GCTGCCCGCCCGGCCCGCGGAGCCCCTCAGCCCGGGTGTCCGGCCGCGTGGGAGCCCCCACGGGCAGCAGGCAGCAGTTTGGGGCGTGGGTCCGCAGAGATCCCTTCAGCCAGCAGTCCCAGCGGAAGCGGCCGCTCCTCAGACTGCTGGCGGCTGCTGGGCACCCCTGCCCGGCGTGCGGGGAGGGCGGGGGTTTGGTAACCTGGGGGGGGGGGGAACGGGCCCAGGGTTAAAAATAATCCCGCTGAAAAGGAGTATTTATTTTTGACCTGGATTACCTGTGCAGCCTGCTGCACTGGGGAGCCTGGCTGGTGGTGGTAACAGCCCGGCTGGAGGAAGACCCCGGGGCTGGGAGGGATGGATGGGTGGACAGACAGATGGGTGGCTGGACAGACGGTCAGATGGATGGACGGATGGATGGCCACAGAAGGCTGTGCTGCAGGTGCTGCTCTGAGAAGAGCGGGCATGAGCTCTTGCCCCGCTGCAGGCGCGGGCTGAGCACCTGCAGCATGCGTGCTGCAGGTCTGCTGTTCTCATCACCTGGGGTGCCAAGTGGGGAGCGTGTGTGAAGTGGACATCCAGGCAAACCTCAGAAATGCGGCCTCAAAAAGAAAGAAACCGAAAAGCGAACCACAGACGTTGCAGTGTTTTCTGGTCCGTCTCTTGAGGAGCAGCCAGGTCCATCCCCTCCCCTCCTGGCGGCATCCTCTGCCAAGCCGCCTCTGCCAAAACCACCTGGCAGACTTTGCCCGGTGCCAGTGCGTGCTCCTGCGACTGGCGGCAGCGGCGGAGGCCAGACAGACCAAATGCTCCTCCCTGCGCCGGGGCGGCACGGGCTGCTCCAGAGAGCCCCGCTCCGGGTGCCCTGCCTCCTCCACGGCTGCTGGCCTTTGGGTGTGCTTCGGGTGTCTTTCCCTCTGACATCAGCTTCCTCTCCTACAGCCCACGGCGGCCAAAGCCCTCCTAGGTGAAACGGTGAGGAGAGCTGGCTGGCTGGCTGGCGGGGGGGGGATCCACCCACTGGCATTTCCCCCTGTGCTGGGGCCAGGTGGGTGGGTCACGCCGGCCGGGGGGGCTCCCCTGAAACCCCAAATACTGTTTTCACATCGGGGGTTGCACAAATGCCACCAGCAGATGGGAAAGGAGGGAACCTCAGGGCCGCCCCAGCCTCGGCCACCGCATTGGGTGCCTGCGGGGTGGGAACTCCCAGTGCCTGTTCCCGCCGCCGCCGCCATCTGCTGAGGCCAGCAAACTGGAAACCAGCTGCTTGCCCAACCCTTGCCAGCAGCCAGGCTGTTGTCATTGCTGTTTGCTTTACATCAGCTCTGTTTGGTTTGGCTGGCTGAGGGCAGCAGGTTCAATCCCTGTGATTTTACGAGGGCTGGTTCCTGTCCCACACCCCTCATCGGTGAACACAGCGTACATTGAGGATACCCTCGCCCTGCAGCCCCAAGGCAGGAAAGGGTGCGGCCGAAATTAGTGTTTGCTTCTCAAGGGCAAGCCTGAAGTGCCGGTGTTTGAGAAGGTAATCACGGGCAGGCGTGAGAAAAGGACTTCTGCATGGTCACGGCAGCTCCCTGTGTGGCATCTGCATCTGGGGACCGCCGGCCGCATGGGAAAGTGTTCGGTGGGTGGCCAAAGGCAGGGATCACACCTGGGGTCTGGCTGGCTGCAATGCAGAGCATGTCCAAAGTCACCTGCCAGGGTGACTGAGGCCAGCGGGAGGGATGTCCCACTGGGACGTGTACCCTCCTACAGCCCTTGCCCCAGTCAGCGCCGGCTGCTGACGCCCAGCACGCAGGGGGTGCTCCATTTCCATCTGAGATGCATCTTGTCCAGGCAGCTGGTACCTGTGGTAAGGGGGGTGGTTTCTCCTCCATGTTTCACACATAAGTGAGAAAAGAAAAACACCACTAGTTACTCCCGCTGCTCCCCTTTTCCCAGGACAGGCTGTCTGCCCTCTGGCCCCATCCCAGGGCGCAGGCAATGGGGCTGCTGGCACAGGCACCCACAGCTCCAGGGCTGCAGGGAGCCACAGAGGCTGATTAGCCCACTGTCCTCCTCCTTGTTAGCTCCTGCCTCATCTCAGTCAACTGGGCAGCCCTGGTGCCCGATCCTGCCAGTCAGTGACCCCACTGGGGCTGGGGTGTCCCCCTCCCTGTCTGCTGCAGGGCCTCACCCACAGGGAAGGAGCAGCGGGCCAGAGGACGGAGTTCAACACGCAGCAGCAGTTCAAGTCACCTCTGCCCAGCCCTGCCCTGGCTGCTCCTTCCCAAACCCGCCCCGCCCTGCCCTGCGGCACACGGGCCCAGCTGAGCAGTGATGTGGGACGAGAGCAAGTGGCTGGAGATTTGGGGTGTGAGGAAGGTGGCCACACAGCCCTGTGTCGCTCCCGGTCCCCTCCTGCCTGAGCTACGTATTTCTTTGCCTTGCGCTGACCATAGGGGCACACAGTCATATGGCAAGCCGGTTCAGAGGGCTGACCTGGCTGGAAACAGAACGCTTTATTTCAGCAGGTTGGAGATCAGCTCGAGCCGCTTGCTGCTCAGGCTTGCCGTAGGCTGAGCTGCTGCCAGGGTCCCCTCCCCACTGGGAGACCCCATTCCCACTCCCTGCCAGGTCCAGCTCTCAGCCGTGGGGTGAGGTGCCGACCTCTTGTGCTACCCCAGCAGAAAGTCCTCTGCCGGTTTAGCAAGGTGAAATGGCTGGGAGCAAAGTCAGGAGTCAGCAACCGGTGCAGGGAGAAGGTTGGGTCCCGTGCCAGGAGGAGTGGGAAAAGCCAGCCTACTGCAGCTCGGCTCGGACCGCTGCGGAGCTGCAACCTGGGCGGCTGGGCGCTCGCCTGTGCTGGCATGATGCAGGGTGCGGTGCCGGCAGCTGCCCAACTCCCTCTAAATCAGCTGATCCAAATCTGGGAGGAAGAGCCAGCACCTCCCGAACCAAGCCGGTGTGCACGGCGCTGCTCTGGAGCCTTGCGGTGAGCTGCACTGGCAGATGACTAACCCCTGGAAAAAAAAGATGATGGCTTTTCTGCCAGATCAACTCCTGGATCTGGTTTGCCGAGCAGCTGCGTATAGCATTGTGCTGGCCCAACAAAGAGGATGTGAGCAAGTGCCGAAGAGTTGGGATCGCTTAGACCGCTTCAAACAGCCCTGGCACCAAAAAAGTGTAACCCTGGCCACACAGATGACCCTGAGCTAACAGGACTCCAGTTATCTGCAGAGCCTTTGTGAATCCAAGCCTGGGACAAGTCTTTACTGGATTGCCTCACTAGGACAGGCTCTAATGAGTGCTGGAGCTGAGCTCTAGCAGGAGGGCTTGGCGGTGGAGGGGGGTGTCACCTGCCCTTTTACACAATATTTGAATGCATCTGCACTTCCCTGAAAAACTGGGGGTGGGGGTGGGGGTGTTGCTGCTCTCCCATTCCAGTTTATCCCAAGTCCATATCATTTTCACTCACTGCAGCATTTTAGTTTCTTTGCGCATTTCTTGGTTGCTCAGGTGCCAGTTCTGGCGGTTTTAGTGGCCTCTGCCCCCCGGGCAGCATTCACAGTGACGTGCATCCACAGCAGTGTTGCAGGGGGCTGCCTAATAGCATCACTCCTCTCCTGTCCCTTCAATCTGAACGTACGCTGCCTGGCCAGCACTACAGGGGCTTACAGAGCTGCTGCACTCTCTGTGCAAATCCTCTCCCTCCACACACACTGAATCCATCTGCATAATCTTCGGGATGCTCTCCCGTATCCCAGGCTGGGCTATGCTCATCCTCTTGGTACTGATTGTCCTCTCCCTCCCCAGCAAGCAGAATCACTCCGGAGTGAGCCGCTCACTGCGATCGTGACTGTTGTGGAACAGTTTAACTTCCTACGGGAGCGGCAGCCCTTGCCTGTCAGCCTGTGCCTGGCGCTCACAACGCCTCCAGCACTCACAGCCCTGCTTCCTTCCCCCTGACGTGCGCACATGCACGCTCCTGCACGCACACCCCGTCCCTCCTCCAGCATGCCTTCTGCGCCTGCCGGATTCCCTGGGGCCTGTCCCGGGGAGCGTGCTGCTGGCAAAGGGGACGCGGTGGTGTGCTGGGGGGGCTGGGGCTCCCGGTGCCAATGGGGGATGCACAAGGAAAACGGATACGGGTCCTGCCGGGAAGACCCCAAGGAGGCAGCTCTACCAGCCCTGCCAGCAGCTCCTTGGGTGGGTGGGTGGTGGTTGTACACAGACCACAGCCCCCTTGTCCTGTGGGGTATCCCGCACCCAGCAGTGCCACCTTGGGAGCGGCCGGGCGGCAGGCACGGGCTTTCAGGCAGGCACATGCCTGGGGGGGTTATGTCGGATGCTGTGGCCTCCACAGAGGCTCAGAGGCTCGGCAGTGTTCCCAGGAGGTGACTCTTTAGGAAGTGGGTGCGTCCTGACAGTGCTGCTGCGGGAGGCCCAGCGGGAACTGCGTGGGAGCGAGGAGAGCCAGGGAGCGGGCTGGGCCCTGGCCTGACCCCCTGGTCATTACAGGGAAGGCGGCTTTGACGTGAGTCAGCAGCAGAGCTGGGCACAGGGTAAGCAGGACCCGGAGGTCAGCATCGTGACACGTCCTAATTACTTTAGCTTCCAAATCCATGTTGTGCTATTAAATTTGCTTGCTTGCACGAGAAACAAAAGCAAGAGGCATTCCCCAAAACTCCTTCCAGGCAGTGAGCTCCAACGCCTAACCCAGATGTTGGCAGACCCTGCCTGCACCAGACAGAGGAAGGAGTCCCGGTCATGCCACCTCCTGCCAAAAATTCCCAAACCAGCAAGCCCAAGGCTTGCTGTCCTGCCTTGCAAGCCTAGGACCAGGCACCGGAGCATCGCTGATGGAGCCACCGCCCGGGAGGGCCAGGCGCAGAGGAGCCACAGCCCCTGCGGGCGAGGAGCCCTGCGTAATGCCTCCGCTCCCCGCGGTTGGGAAATAGCTATTGCGTGGAGTCCAGGCACCGCAGTCAGCTAGCACGGGACAGGATCACCACCAGCTTACTACGTCGTGCCTTACGTGTAGGAGGTCAGCCCAGGGAGCAGCCCCTGGGACCTCAGAGGGGCTCAGCCAGTGTCAGACCGAGGTACCCCAGAGCACCAGGAAGCGCAGGCAGCGAGGGCAGGAGCCCCCCACATCCCCTCCACCCCATGGGGTCCCACAGCACACTTCCTGGCTGCCAGAGCTGGCTGCTGGGCTGGCCCTGCCAGGCTCCTCCGTGGTCCCGCTGGCATCCCACACACCCACAGAGGTCCCACGGGGAGAGCAGCCTCCTCCTGCTGCTGCTCCTGCTGCGGCTGCTGCTGCTGCCACCTAACGGAGCTGCTCCTCCGGCCCGGGTGAGATGAAAGCGGCAGTGCTCTGCACCGGCAGGCCAAAGCTTGCACACCCCGGGCAGCCTGCCACTCGGCTGTGTCCGTGCCCACACTGGCAGGGAGCACATGTGATGTGCAGGGCGCTGGAACGGGTGAAACCCCTGAGAACATGTCACACTGCACGGCAAGGAGGAGAGCTGGTCTTCCCCTATAGATGGTCGCCCTTGAATCTCGTTGACGCGCTCTCTCTCCGTACGCACGCACGTACAGCACACCTGGCCCACGCAGCTGCCGTGCGCGTGGAGGTCTCGGCTACTGGGAGCAAGCATCTGAGCCACCGGTTCGTGGAGGCTGAGATGGGGAAAGCGAAGCGGCTCCCAAGTGATGCAGGTCATGGCAGGATGCTTTATATAACCTACAGCCACAGAGAAAACCAAAATAGCTGCCTCCCTGCTGCTCAGTTCGTCTCTTCCATCAAACACAGATAAAATTAGAGCAGGCGGTGACGTGCACCTACGTCTGCGCAGGGACTCCAGGGAGACGGAGGGAGCCGGCTCAGGGCTCTGCCATTAGCAGCACAGCCTGCCAGAGCTTTCAAGTAAAATCCGTCAGCGAGGCTGGTGTGTGGCCGCAGGGGACAGATGTGTGGAAGAAGAGGAGGCGGGGCGGGGGGGGCACGGCTACCGAAGGCACTCGGGGACCACTTCACACCTCGCCGTTGCCTTTTGGGAACGCAGGCTGAGCGCTCGCATGGAAGCTGGGCTTCCGTGCTCTGCTGACCTTCACCTTCCCAGTGCGGACGCTGCAGGGGTCGGAGCAGGGCTTCTCCGAAGGCTGAGCTCGACTGACATGTCTCAGAGGGGCGAGCCCTTGAGCAGGGGAGTGCGGGAATACTGCCAGAGCTGTCGAGCAAACACGCCTCCGTGGGCTGGGACCCAGAGCTGCTGCTGTCCCCTGGGAGGTGACCCACAGAGCTGGCCAGCCCCGCTCCATCTCTGCTGACTTTGCAACCTGGTGGAGCCGCCCCAGGCTATGTAGTACTGGAGGGTGGTGAAAAGCTGATTCAGAAAACACTGTGTGGAGACTCAGACCCCTTTAAGAAAAAAATGAACAGGAAAAAAGAGCCAGGACAAAAGCGTAGGCTAGAAGCTGGAAAACAGTCACCTACAACCCTGTATAGACACCCAGATAAGGTCTGAGCCTTTCCCTGATGACATGAGAAACTGCAACTGCTCAAAGCCTCTGAATACTAGGTAAAAATAATAGTGTCATTGTCCAAAGCGCACGCAGATGGAGGTGTCTTAACTTCAGCTCTCTCTTTTGGATGCATTGCCTTTGGTTTTTATTGTCTGGTTTACTGGTCTGAACAGAGGAGAGGGAGCCAGGAATGCGGTTGTCCACTATGCTGTGACATTGCCCCGGTCTGTGACCTTGGGCACATCTTTCCCTCATGTCCATGTGTCTGCGTGGGTGCTTTGGTGTCCCATCCTCTTCTCTGGGGCTAACATTCTCCATCCTCGTTCAGCTGACAGGGTAAGGATTCAGGAAGGTGAATGAGTTAATATTTGTCAAACACTGAAAATGACAAGAGCCCTGGAGAAAATCTCTATGTTAATCTCTATTTATGGAAAAGCAACCAAAAAAAGTAAAAAGAGGACAAAAGGTTTAAAACTACTTTCCTGGTCTGAGAGATGTGCCCACTTGTGATGGTAATTTATGCCCCGTCCCGTGGAGCTCTGCCACTTTCCCCCTCCACCTCTGTCACACGCTAGTGCTGGATACCTCTGCTCTTGGAGAGGTGGCTCAGATCCCAGCCAGCTCCTGGAGGCAGGAATTGCAGTTATATATATAGCAGCATGGCAAGAGGTGAGCTAGGCAGCCACAGCAGCAGGTCCTCAGCTCAAAACAACCCCCAAAACCACACAGAGCAAATGAAATCTGTTCATCTCCCCCACGAGTTCCTGGAGTTGAATAGCTTGACAGAGGAGAAGTGGCCAGATGGGAGAAGGGATACCTGTGTCACACCCTGGGGTCCCTCCTCACTCAGTCCTGCCCTCAGCCTGCTGAGGCCACCTGGAAGTTGCTCACATTTCCTTGGGGACCTTTTGTTTGCTGAGTATCTATCGCTGCCCGTTATCTTATCTCACCGATTTCTGAGGAATTGCCCTGCAATCCAAATGTCAACCATATGGGGCAGAACAACTGGCGCGTCCCTGCGTCCTCTGTTATCTTCTTCTCCTTTGGCCCCTGACAAGGCTGTGGGACGTGTGCTCATGCACAGCACACTGGAGCGCCTGAAGCAGCACAGGTTGGTTTTGCGTATTCAGAGAGGTAGTTCAGAAAAGGTGTTTGGGAATCAAAGGACTTCACGTGACCGTACAGCAAAATCCAGCTTCTCTGGGTTGGTACCGAAGTCCGCGCGACTCCTCCTGGCCACAAACAGCTGCACCCGCATCTGCATCCGCACGACCCAGCGCAGCCTCGCGCCCCTGCAGTGCTGGTCCGAGCAGGCTCCTGCCTGGTGCTGCCCACGCCACCGACTCCGTGTGCAGGCAGAGCTCACCGTGCTGCCTGCTGGCTGGGCAGGGGGCATTCAACACATGGTTGCCCAGGTTACCAGGTTCCTTCATTTCACTGAAATTGCTGGTTTATTAGTAGCAGAAAGCCTCTGAGAGAGCAGAGAAGACAGAGGTGGAAGGAACTAGCAAGGGTGGGACGTGCCAGAAGGGTCCACAAAACATGTCCTTTCCCCACAAGTCACAAATCACACCTCCTCAGGCCATGCTGGCTGTTGCTGAAGAGTTACGAGACACCAAAGGCAGGTGGGGCAGCCATGGACCAGCTGCTGGGAAAGCAGAGAGGGGTTGCACAGCTCAACGGCACGGAATATGGGAAGCCTTTGGTGATTCCACTGCACTCACACCTTGCCTGTGACCTCTCCTGCACACCAGTTCTTGAGGGATGGAAGAAGTAACACATGAACATCCAATCTCAGACGTACTTGTTGCAGGCAGGGGCAGGAGAGCACTATGATACAGTCTGGGATTCCCCTGGGGCTGTTGGAGGACTGGTTTTTACTAGCGGGATCCCTGCTGGGATGAGATGAATAGGGAGCAGGATTAATTTGCAATCCCTCTTACGTCACTTGACGGAAGATTTAATGACTGGGATTTCCCTCCGGTTATCCTGGGGGAATTGGAGCTCATTTTACAAGCTCTCGCCCGACGTCAGGCAAGGAGCCATTCTCAGCCTGTTTGAGTCTTCTTTAGAAGATGTCAGGAATAAAAATTGTTTCTCATGAGCAGTAGCAAGGAGCAGCCTGGCACAACTGTGGTCTGAAAAGGATACTTAGAACAGGAGCATCTTTTTCCTCAAACTCTCAGCACATTGCTCTTTCATAACTGTTCTGTAGCCCAAAATAACCTGACCCTGGCAGCTGGTGTTACTTGCATAAAGAGGAAGCTGAGGCCCTCAATAAGGTCAAAGGGAAGAGCACCCCGTCTAGACTAACATCCCTGGGGATTTCAGCCCAAGCCTCCTGGAAACTCCCCTGGTCCGGATTTGTCCTGGTGAGTCAGAGCCACTTGCACAAAGCCAGCACCAAGACAAACTCCAGAGCTATCCCACCACTCTGACACCTCTCCTGTGACCCACTCCTCTTGGGAAAGATTCTGCAGGGCAAAGGAAATTTCCACGTTGCTCTTACCACTTGATCCTTATCAGCTCTTCCTAGCCATGCTGCAGGACAGATGAGAACCTGCGATTGCACATACTATCCATTTTCATTGCCTGGTTTTCCATTCCCTCCAGCTAGAAAGCCTTTCCTGTGCTACTCACCAAAAGGCACATCTTTGGTACTCACGAAGCCCGGTGCACCAGAACGGCTTGCAAGGCCCACCAGTCTTTGGTATGATGCTTAGGAGTGACTTCTTGCCTGTGGTCAGCAGTGAGAAAACCAGTATCCCCAAGGTACCTCTTCCCTGGGTTTTGGGATGCCTCCTGCACCCCCACCCAGCCCAGAAGCTCCGTTTGCCCTTGCAGAAGGAACTCTGCAATGCAGAAGTTGCCCATCTGCACCAAGTGGCCACAGAGGCTGTGGTTTGGGTGAGCCATCCTGCCCCGCAGAAGTCTTGCTGTAGAGGAGTTATTAATATTCCTGTTGCCCACGTGCCGTGCTGACTAGCTTCCAGGGATAAGTGCTCTCCTCATGTGCCTGTGGAGAGAGGGGACTTCCCAGGCCTAATTCAATGCTTCCCATTCGTGCTTTCTTACACACCAATCTCTGCCGAGGCTATGAATATGTCCTGCTGAATCAGTGTTCATCCAGCCAACTTCCCCTTTTCTCAAGGGGAAATATTTATAATCTAACTCTCAAGCCACCACACAGTGCAGCTGGTGGACGACATCCAATAAACATCCCATCTAACTGCTGCCTTTGCTGCCAAGCCTCCTCCCAAGAGTTGGCGACTTGAGTAGCATTCAACTGTGCTGTCGTTGATATATATGAGGTAATATTCATTAAGCTGTTTGTTAGATGCTGACCACTCTGATGAGTTGCATGAAGGAATGTTCTTCATGTAAATCTTCAAATAATCAGCACGGCTCTTCTGAGCTGAAAAAAATCACATCAGCCTGGAAGAATTCAGTAAGGGTTGTCTTTAGTGGAGAACCTGGCTTGGTACTCTCCATTGCATGTAGCATGAAGGTATCTTTGAAATATATAGTGTCCCCGTGCATAAATGTCCTCTGTTTATTATTACCAGGTGATATGAGGGTAATATCATTCAGAAATAGTGGTTCCATAACTATAGCTGAGATTAATTTTGTGTTTAAAATAGGGATTTGAGCTCTATCCTGTCTTGGTGTTCCCTCTCCAGTGTTCTTGCACTTACTTGCTATGTATAAGAAAGAAAGATCTGAGAGCAGACAGATACAAATGTTAAATAGCTGAGAAGTTGAAAATAATTGAAATTAGCCCTTGAAGAAATACAGCCTCTAGCAACAAACCTTTTTGACATTTAATCATCACCATAGTAGAATAATAAAAAGACTTCAGGCTTCCTACACAGTAAGAGCTTACTGCTATCATGTGCAAAGCCTACACAAGAATATTTTTTTAATTCCTGGGTATTTTTCGTATTACTTTTGACATGTCAAAGTCTCTCTGGATGGCTACATTAAGAATGCAGTTCAGAATTTTTCTTTTAAAAATGTGACTGAAGTCACAACTCGTCTTAACTGGGGATTGTTTGGAAGAGTGGCACTTAAACACGCTCATACACAAGCCTTTTCTCGTACCTACTCATGTATTTCTCAGTCGCTGTCTCCCCACAGCTTGCGCAGCCATCTTCCTTGAGAGCGGACTTGGCTACGTTCCCATCAGGTACAACTGGAGGACAAGTTTTGCGACAGATAAGCTTTCAGTTATGAAAAAATGAAACTGAGTTAAGGAAATACCTTCACAGACATTGGACTGCAAGTCTGGAAAGCACTTAATTCAAGAATTCAGCAAGATTAGAAAGCATTGAAATTTATATGGCTGGTAGGAACATCCAGATTTTTAAAAGTCAGCGCATGTTTTAAAAAGGATAGTGAGTCTTCTTCTGAGGTCCTCTGGCTAGCTCTAACTAGTAAAGATTTGATGCTGGGGTAAATATGTCCTGTCTTTCTGCTGTGGGCTTCTCCATTCTCCTATGCCACGTCCATCACCAGCTGTTATCAGGGAAAGGACAGTGGAGGAGCTGCTCTGGGGGGCCTGGGGGTCCCCAGCAGTTGACAGGGATAAGGTGAGTGAGGAGTCCACCTGATATGCAGGGAGGTGGACGTAGCATGGCCAACCACCTCTTATTTAGGGTGCTGTTCATTATAAATTGGCTTTATCTCTCTGTTTCATGGGTGAGGAGACTGCTCAGCCAGACTTGTACAGAGCAGCAATACACAATGTAACTGCTGCTTAGACCTCGATTTCAGCATAAATTCAATTTGAAGAAACCTGGAGTGGGATTTACCTCACCAAATTTAGATGTCTGGTTTGGGATGAGATGACCTTCTCTCTAGAATAACATCTTTCTCTCCGTTGCTTGGAAAAGGGATGTAGCCCCCATGTCCCATCAGATGCAGACACAGGCATTCAATCAGATGGATCTCAGCTCTAGGAAAAAGTAACCCTGAAGTTATGCCCCAAACCTCGAAACATGCTCTCTTTTGTGTTGTCCTGAGCCTGCACTGCGTTTCATAACTGAAAGAAAAATAATGATATGACTTAATAGTGGAGAGTTTGCCTGCTAATGACAATACCCCATGCCTCTATATTTTTTTAGAGTTGTGGCTTAGGTAACAAAATTGCATGTAACCTTTTGTAGGGCTTCTTGAAAGCCTGTGTAAACAGCAATTTCTTACCCTCCCTGAGCAGAGGCATGTTTATTGCAGAGGTCAGAGGACAGGACAGGGGCTTGGGGACTGAGAGAAGGTAACAAGCCAGCTGCGTCTTGCAGATGGTGGAGGTTCTTAGGTGGACTCTTTATTGGTGTTTGCTGGGAAAGTTCATCCCGACACAGCTGCCGGTGAGTAGGAGAGGCCAGTGGACCTCCGCTGGCTGGGGAGCTTGCGTGGCGCATGCTGCTGGGGCCGTGGTAGCAGCAGGGCTTCGGCCAGAGACGCCTGTTGGGAATGAAAAGGGGAACTGGCTCCTCTTGCACTCCAGAAGGGCAGTAGATGAAAGTCGCTGGGAAGTGAAGTGGGAGATTTCCTCAAAGAGGTAGGAGGGAGCCTCGCGAGCCTGCCAGGCTATTGCTTGAAAGCCAAAAACCTGCCTGGCAGCAGGCAAAGTGCTGGGGAGAGACAAGAGAAGCATCATGAATGCTCACTTCTTCAAAGTCATTTGTGTATGATCGAACCTGGGCTGTCTTTGATGAAGGGGGTTTTGTTTCCCTAAATGAACTAATGTTTTAGATCAAGCCCCACACACTTAATTTCAGGCAAAACCAATTCACATTTATATGGGACTTTTAATTACTCTAGGTAGAAATAACTTCAGTCACAGGGTGAAATGGAAACAGGTATGTATAAATATATTCGAACAATAGTTTGTCTCCTCAAAGGAATTACCTTATATGCTTCTTGATGTCTAAAGTTTATTTTGTTCCATGCCTCTTATCCAAACACTATATATTTTAGCTGTATGGCCAGCACACCGTACCTGGGGTCTCTGGGACACATTACAAGGGAGGCAGAGCAGCGCGATACTGTTTTATGGCTGTTTAGCCACTGATTTATTTTTAGTTGATTGAATAACATCCCTATCTGGATTGTGATCATGATGGTGACTGTGATGGCTATATCCCAGCAATGAGTTCAAATATAGCCCCTTAAAAGAAGAGGTCTTGCACTTTCTAGAAGAAGTGGATGAATAATTTTGCATGATTGGTAAAAACAGCGATTAGCATCGTAAAGCATATGTAGTTTTTATAGAAGTTTCTCAGTAGCTTGTAGTGGATTGCCAGGTGCAAGGCAGAATGCAAAAAGATTAGAGCATAAAAGTTAGTCTAGAATAGTTTTTAAGAGGAAAATTGTTTCAACTTTTTATTGTCTAAAAGAAGAAAATGCAGCAATGCCACAGCAGCTGACGCAGAAACAGTAAAAAAAAAGTCTAATTACATCATTCACACACATTCATACACATTGTTTCATGGAGACAGCAAATTAGCGTTGTTTTCTGCCATTTACCATGGATAAAAGATACATTTTGGTATGGCAAAAATTGGCTACTGCCAACACCCTGTGTACTTCTTTGTCAGTTGGGAAGAAATTAGAAATTTGGTGGGAAAGGGCATATTTTCCTCAGTGGCCATTGCTGCCTCAAACTACAGAGATACCCAAAGGTTTCCAGTGCTCCTTTGTTAACACAGGGCTGAAAGCTAAATAATTCATAGCTCTCTTCATCATTTTCAAGACAGCAATGAAACTGCATTAGGGATATTTGGAAATATAAAAGGTATACACAAACAAAATGGTTAAAGTTTTGGCAATATATCGTGACTGGCAGATGACAGGGTAATATTTACTTTGGGGATACACCCATTTGTCTATGGATTAGCGGCAGTGAGAACGAGTACCTGCTTCCAGCTAATTGCCGAGCTCACACAACGCTTAACGCAGCAGATTAGGCTAATACAGGTCATTGCTTCATCTGGAAAGTTGTGTAACAAGTTACCAATCTCTCCTTCTCCACTGTTAAGTGTTTCAGAATTACAGGAAGCATTTCATTTTGCCAGCCTCCACTATGTGGAAATGTTAAGGCATGTCCCTGCAAGACTGTTATTTCTAAACCTGCAGCTGAAAGGATCTTAAAATGCTTTCCCTCTGCTCTAAGTTGCTTTGCACACTCAAGGAAGATTGCCCCAGTGCATGTTTAAGTACTTCAAAGAGTGAAAAGCTGGGGATTGTGAAGAGACTCACAGCAGCTCCGTACTATTTTCTTTCACAACGAGCTAAAGCACTAAAGCATCTCTGATGAGGTTTTATAATTAGATCTGAACTTGCCTGTGCAGCAGTTTCTAGCATAATGCACCCACACGAGAGAAGGCTACAACAGAAACTGGGGGATGAATTTGTCAGTCATAAATGTAACTCATCTAAAATCGTACTGTGACAAAACGGCCACAATAGGAAGGGACTGTAGTCAGTTATATATTTGCTCTTTGATGGTTGACTTCACACTTTGATTTTAGAAAATGAGGCTACTTTAACATGAATGAGCCACTTTCTCTGATATTTGCCTCAGAAAATAAGGCATTATTGAATGTTTTAGATGTGCTAGAAGGCTGGGTACGTATCATTAGTATGAGGAATGTTCTGCACGGAGAGATTTGTCATGCTGTACATGTTTCATCAGGAATTTTGTGGTACAACATTACAACATTTCATATCTTCAGATTCTAGTAATCTATGTTTCTTAAAGTTTGTGAAATAATAGCTATTTCTGCCTTAAGTTCTGCAATTGGAAAGAATGTTTTCATTCTGCAAATATACTTTGACGTATTGCAGAAAGAGCTAAATATTTATTTTGTTAAGGTTAAATTTCAAAATAATTTAATTGTCCAAGTAAGGAAAGGTTTGTGAACCGAATAGAAAAATAAAGATGTATTGAAATGTGCAACAAGTGACAATAAATCCCATTTCAAACAATAAACTGGAGCTTAAAGTAAAAGTAATGAACCTAATATCTGAGCACAGTTGACCTTCACTTAAAAGATACGTGCTCTGCTAAGGAAAACTGTGTTTCCCTAAAATGCCATTTAAATGAAGGGCAAAGGTCTAGTGTTGTTGGGAGGTTTTTTTGGTGAGGGTTCTCCTTATTTCTCTCCAAGCAAGGAGGTCACTCCATCACTGTACAGTCGGGCTTAGTTTCTGTTCCTTCATACGTAGGGCTTCATCGTATTGTCTGGGTAAATATGAGCACAAGGATGTGAAAGCAGAGAAATTGTTCTTTAAAGTGCTCTGACCGTGACGTGGCCTGTCTTGATCTACACATGAACATCCAGGCATTAAGTTTGCTGCTTTAAGCCTCTTAAGGCTGAAGTTTGTACCGATTCCTAGTTACTGCTTGTCATTGAAGATGTTTTGCCCAGAGAGAGAGGACTGGTGATGTTTAAGAAATAAAAGTGAAACAATGGTGTAATTGTTTTTTACTCAAGCTAATAGAAATAAAAGAGCTTTTTTACTGTCTAGCAATGTTACTATCCATTTCTTTCCTCCTGCTTTTCCTTACATCTCAGCACACCCAAAGATTGGCAGGGCATCCCAGGAGCTGACTGCAGCTGTGGTGATGGTAACTGCACACCTGGGAAACCTTCCTCCTCCCTGTCCCCCTGCATGAAGGCAGGTTACACCGCAGAGCAAGTCGCTTCTCCCGCTCGGTGTAGCACGTTGTCCCTGGCAATGCCGCTGCCTGCGGTCCCTGCGGCGAGGCCGGCGTTGCGGGCCCGGGGGAGGCTGGCTGACAAGGCAGGGAGGCCGGCGGCGGTGCGGTGCCGGGGGAAGCAGCGGTCCAGAGCCGGTTGGTGGGCTGTTGAATGCTACGGTGCTAAAGGGTAAAATAGACCAAGAGGAAAAAAAAAGCAGAAGTAGATCTGAGCATATGCTGGAAAGGGAGAGAAAAAAATAATCCCCTGAGCATCTTTAAAAATCATCATAATTTTATTTGCTGTCAAAACCACTCGCATACCTCAGCCGCCATCGTATTTGCAGGATGCTGATCCAAAGCGGCGAGACATCTGGTAACGCTAAATTTTCTTGGCCACAGAAGACAAGAGAGAAATTACTCAGAGGTTTAAAAAAATAATAATTGAACAGCAAGCGCGTCTCCCAGAGAAGGACCTGGGAGGCTCCCAGCTGTGCGGAAGGCTGTAGGAAATTCAGACTGCTTGCCCATCCTCAGCACGCTCCCCTGCATTGGAGCACGGTTTGATTTTTATTTTTTTTTTAATTTTTCATGTCTTTAACGGATGAAATAATTGTTAATCATTATCAGCCGCTACTAACGAATGGACTTCATCAAGCATTTATTAAATAACGAAGTAGTCCCCTCGAAGGGGCAGGCTCCAGTACCTAAGCCCCGTACACCGGCACCCCGAGGAACAGGCGGCCGGGAGGACACGGGATCCCCCCTCACGCGGGGTCCGTGGGACGGCGCTCCCGCCCCGCGGCCCCCC
>NW_010973368.1:3738459-3738788 GCF_000737465.1 Haliaeetus leucocephalus | reverse complement strand
CGGCGGCGCTGGTCACGTGTGGCGGAGGCGGAGGCGGAGGCCCGGCCCGCCGCCCCCGTAGACCGCCGCCATGCCGCTGCCGCTGCCCGGCCGCCCCCGCCTCGGGCAGGCCCCGCTCCTGCCGCCGCTGCTGCTGTTGGTGCTGCTGGTGGGCCCGGCGCGGCCCATCTCCTTCCAGCTGCCGGGCAAGGCGCGGAAGTGCCTGCGGGAGGAGATCCACCGCGACACGCTGGTCACGGGCGAGTACGAGATCGGCGCCCCGCAGGGCTCCTCCACCGGACCCTCCGCCAACCTCAAGGTGCGACCGCGGTCGGCAGCGCCCCGGCGGG
>NW_010973368.1:3722386-3738419 GCF_000737465.1 Haliaeetus leucocephalus | reverse complement strand
CCCGCCTCCCCGAGCGTGCGGGGGCGGGGCGGGGGGGGATGAGCGACGTTTTCCACGCGTGACACCAGCCCACGCGTGGGTTTACAGCGGGCCTGGCCTCCTGCCTGCGGCGCATCGCGGGAGGGATGGGGCAGGACTCGCCTTGTGCTCGGGGCCGCCGGCTCGCCCAGGGGCTCGGGCTCTGCCGTCGGGGTGTTGGGTGCGGGATATTGGCTTGAGCCACATACAAGCTCTTTCCCCGCAAAAATCACGTCGCGGCGGCCCCGTATAATCCGCACGGCGAAGGCCTTCGGCGTGCGGATTATACGGCGGCCGGCGGGCCGGGCCGCTGCGATAAGGCCGTCCTAAGCCTCATGACAGCGTGCGAGGGGGAAAGAGGTACGGTGACGTGGCTCCCCACGTACGGCCTGGCACGGCGGGACGGAGCAGCAGGCGCGGGGAAAGAGCAAGGTGGGGGCTTAGAAACCAGGTTTTGGTACGCAAAATGGCTGTTCCCATCTTGCTGTGTCGTGGCTCACCTGAATTTTAGGGAGGCAGGTGTTTGCTACGGGGAAGAAAGTGGTCCTAAAGCATCCTTAGGGAGTATAAGGGAAGCGTCGGCAGAACATACGTGAATAATACACCTATGTGACAAACAGCTATTAAAACTTCAACAGCTTCGCTTTAATTGTGTCCGCAGTCTGCCTTTCCTAGGCTTTCTTCAAATTTCCCAACTAGCTGAGTAAGGTCTGTTGCTAAGTAATCACTTCATAACGGCTTTCTGTCTGCTTTTTACTTCTGTCTAAGCTCCAAAGGCTTCAAAAGTAAGCACGCAGACAGTCAGGGTGGTCTGCTCAGGAGTCTCTGAACTCTGTGTTACTCGGTGAGTATTTGAGACCTCCTGAAATGAAGTTGCCCTTCTAGCATTTGCCAACAGACACCCAAAGGCTTTGGGTTTTTGGCAGTTGTGCTTGGTTATGGCTAGAGAAGGCTGTTTCTGGAGTCTTGCTTTTTTAAAAATATTGTTTTGCTGTGTATGGTTACATCATTTGTAAGAGGAACCTTGTCTGTGTATAGGCAGAGCCAAGCAGCCTTACTGCTTTAAGTTGTTGTTATAGTATTTGCCTGGTAAGGTGCATGTATTTCAGACTGAGTGCCATGTTACCGTCTGTCTCTTACTGCTCAGTGATCAAGCTTCCTGGTTCACTGGTTGCCCACTCTTAGGTCAACTGACCCCAGAGTCTCTTCCAAAACTTACTTTTATGACTTGTCTAGGGAGGTAGTGAAGCAGTGAATCCCATGCTTGAGTCTTAGCCTGGCTTTGCTGCTGAAGTTGGTGTCCAGGTGGGACTGCTCATGGAAGTTGTATTTTACTGGAACTGTAAACCAAAAATAAAATAAAATAAAGTCCTGTACTAGTTTGAAAAGCCACAAAGGAGGAACAATAATGTATGCAATTCTTGCTTACCTTTTTATTGTTCAGGTATGCTGTGGCCTCCCAACACACTGAGCCTGTTATAAGTGCTGTAACACCTCTGTTAGGTGCATACATCTAAGTTTGCGTGGGAAAAGTTAGTTCAAGACGCCAACCATGTCTGCAGGTGGTCTTGCTCCTTCTGCACTGGATGGCCTGCTTTGGTCCCCTGGATCGGGCCACTGAACGTAGGAGGTTGGTAGTGAATCCTGGCCGGGCTCATTACAGTTCCTGCTGGTGAGCTACGTTTTGTGTGTGTGATACCCCAGCGCTAACAGTGGCACCCTCTGTTTTGGAGGACTCCGCCGGCTCTGCCATCTGGCTGCTGAGGGGCAGCATCGGGGCGCTGAGGTCTCGCTTGGGCCTGGCCACGTGCCTCTGCCCCGTTGTCGAGGCTGGTGAGGCTGGCGGTTTGGGGAACTGTCGGGCTGTTTGTTAAGGGCGAACAATGCCCTGTCTGTAGGGGATTGTGTTACCGTAAATAACGTTAGAATAGCATGAAAAATCCCTTTCAGGTCAACTCCCCCACAGTGTTCTGGCTGGGCTATTAGCAGCTTCTCCCGCCCCCGCACACCCAGCTGAATGGGCAGTGTATTTGGCTGATTTGGGTAATGCTATTCAGTTTTGATGTAAGTGGATAGCAGAGCTTTTACTGTCCAGAATCCTGTTCGTGAGCAGGCTATTGCTAGAGCTGCAAAGGGCAAAAATGGATCAAGCTGCATAATATTCTCTAGCTAAAGGTTAGCTGTGGTGTCTACAAAGCCCTAAGGGAATAGTGCTCAAAATAATAGGCACGTTTGAGAGCTTTCTTTACTGTGTTCTTGTGACTGCTTCTTGGGATGGAGAACCCAGTGTGCAGATTATATGGTGTCATGCTGAACCAACATCTTGGTTAATCAGGACCGCTCCATTAAATTGCATGCACCGTATGGTGCCCAAAACACATGCTTTTACATTGTGTCTGTGTGGCCGGGTGTGGGATGGTCCTGTACTCTATCTAGCAGGGCCTGCTCACTTGAGCCGAGAGCCTCCCAATAGTCTGGTGGCTTCCAGACTGGAGGTGGCTTGTGTCTGGTGGCTTGTGGCAGGGGGATGGCAACACAGCTGCCTGTGCCTGACTATGCAGGCGTGCTTTCATCTGCTCACCGCTTGAATACAGGTAGAGCTCTGAGCAGGAACTGCAACGCGGGAGGAGAATGGTGCTCCTCGTTGTTCTCGGATGCTGACAAATACCATATGGTGCAGGGGCAGCTACAACAAATCCTGTAGCAGACAATTACGGGATAACCTGTATGTAGAGGAAGCTTGTTCCTAAAGTCTTGCCTGCTATGGTTTATACCCTGAGGCACAAGGGTTTATATACTTTGTTATTTTTCCTGCCTAATGCAGCAACTCTCATTATCCATGTGAAGGTCCGCACCTGTTCCGAGTCTAGTAGGCTGCTGGCATCAGTGGTATCCCATGGCAAGGGGTTAATTAGGTGTTCTAATAAGAATAAAGAAGAGTATTGCCTTAGAATAATTTTGGGTACATAGCCCTTTTATATGGGCTTTGTACAAGGAAACAAGGCTGTTTTTCTGTTGTAAGATGGATTAAAGGAGAACGTCTGACTTGCCTTCTCAATATCACAAATCATTTTGTGTACTTCTGTCTTATGTACCTGTAAAATTATTCCCGAGCTTTTTAGTTTCTTCACCTCTAAGACTTTAAAAGACCCCTAGTAACTTTAGCACTCATGCTTTTTCAGACATACCTGTTGAAGGATAGAGCTGAGGGAAACTGGGAAGCGTTCCAGTGGAATCCACACGGTTGATTTTCATGCAGTATTGTAACGTCTTCAGTTTTTTTTCACTCTGTCAATGGTTAGAGTATGTCAACTGGATGGAGCCTTTAATTGAGCACAATAATTCTCAAGTCTGCGTCATGAAATGTGTGTCCTTTTTTTACTCTTTGTTGAAGCATTTTTGTAGACCTACAGTTTTTGCCTATTCTTAGTAATTTCATAGACTTAGCGCAAAGCAGTCATTATTCTGTGTAGTCTGAATTGTCCTCTGAAGTGGCCACTTTTATGGATCTTGGCACCCAAACCTTGTATAACTCAGGGCCATGCTGGTGGTTCATTTCTAGAGGAATAGATGTGCCCTTCTCCATTTCATCTTCTGGGGAATGAGTCTTTTTTGTCCCATGAGGCTTCTCTGTATCTCTGTTGCTATGGGAATTTATGAATTTTGCTTGCAAAATGAAGGCAATGAGTAGCAGTTTGGTTCAGCTAGAGTTCCTAAATGTAGTCTGTCTTCAGGGGTTATAGGAGGAAGAGGAATTAGTGTGGTTTTCGGTTTGGGGTTTTTTTTTGGTTGGTTGGTTGGTTGATTGCTTTTTGGTGGGTTTTTTTTGTTTGTTTGTTTGTTTAATCTAGGAGTCAATAATTACCTTAGAAGCACTCTGACTTTGTCAGCTCCTGGAGTGGGGATGAGGAGGGGAGGAATTGATAATCATGAGGAAGGAGGGGAAACTTGAAAGGAGAAAGCAGCAGATCCAAAGGGGAGGCTGGGAGTACTCTTCCTGCACAGGCAGTGTGAGCCCATTGCAGCGAAACACTGTGTTTCTTACCCTCCTTGTCTCTCTTACAGATAACCGACTCAGCTGGGCACATCCTGTATGCCAAGGAGGATGCCACTAAGGGCAAGTTTGCCTTCACCACTGAAGACTATGATATGTTTGAGGCCTGCTTTGAGAGCAAGCTTCCTGTGGGTAAGTGAAGTGAACGGTCTGTTGGCTGCTTCTAGCTTCTGATCAAGTTCACGTAGATATGTGGATTAGGGGTATGGGTAAAGTGGTCCTGGGTGTGGTCTGCAGAACACTTTGAGTTTTAAAGGTGATCTTCAGGAGGTTCTGGGCAGTCTTACTGCAGAATATCTGCTGTCAGTGTTGCATTTGAAGTTAAGTAATCCTCTGTGGCTGTCGTGTAGAGCGCTTGGGTTTCCTGTGAAAGGGGAATCATGTGTTCCTTCTGCAGAGGTCACTACAGTTGCAATGAGTGGCAGTACCAGGGAGCAAACCACACCTCTTTGCCCTTTTCATGCTTCTCCCCATCTTGCAGTTGAGCCAGGACAGAGCAGAATGCCATCATCTCGAGACCCTGTCTTTCTCCCCAGCTGACCATCTCTGCCCATTTTGTGGAACGTGATCTCTCCACAATGTGTACTTGGCAGCAATCCTACGTTAGGTTAGCAACCATTTTCTCTGTGTGTATGTATAGAGAACGTGGCCATGGTTTGCACCCACAACTGCTCTCCAAGTGGTCAATAAAGAAAGGGAAGGGGAAATGACCAGGACGTCAGCCTTGAATTTGTGCTGCAGGGATGGTTGCCTAACAAGCACTGAGGCTCGTTTCCTGTGAGTGTGACGCATGTGCTGCTTTGAGTGGCTGGGCTCAACTTCAGGACAAACGTGCTGAAAACAGCCAGCACGTAGGCTGTAGTCTCATTTGCGGTGGTGTGAGCGCATGCAAGTTTGTAGGTGCTCACATCTTTTCACGGTCACTGTCAGAGTTCTGCTCCCTGGACCTGGTTGTTCTTAGGTCTTATCCTAAAAGGTCCCAGAGCATTTCACAGAGCAGTCACTAGCAGCATTCCTCATGTCTGTTGAAAGGCAGCTTCTGTTTTGCTGTTCTGCTCCACATGTAAGATACAAATAGCTTGCAAGTTGAAGAGAACTTTCCAGAAAGAGAAGACTGTCGTCTTTGCTGGGATTGGGAGGGACCTGGCTTGTAACACCTCTTCTATGGTATTTTACAGATAAGACAGTGACCCCAAATGCTCAGGATTTTGCTTTTATTTCACTCCAAAGGTAGGGCTTCCAAATGCTCCTTAACGCATTGAGACATGCAGGCACTAGTGACTCATCTGGGAGTCACTCATGCTATTTACTGTCTAACACCTGGGTGTTTGGGAGGTCTCCAGACAGTCCCACAAATCCTTTCATAGCTTCCATGTGATCACACATTGAAGTGGGAAAGGCTTCTTTCTTCAGTTGTGTCTAGACTCTTACTTCAGTGCTTGTGACCAGAGGTTTCTTGCCTAGACTGAGCCCCTTATAGCTCTTTTGATTGTTGGAAATGTTTGTTCCCTGGCTCCATTGTATTGTTGCAAGTTTGTTTTAAAGCTTTCAGTACTGATGAGGATAAAATATTTCAAAGTGCAGATTCTACCTGGTGACTATTGGGGCATTGAGGTGCCAAAATCTAGAGCTGTTCAATTGAGCAGCTGGATCCTCTTCTGGAGGCTTTTTGTTTAGGGGCCTCCAAGCTGCTGGTTTCTTTTTGGACTCAGGTGCGCCAAATTCCTTGCTAAAGAGAGATCCTCTGTGGTGAGTATCTCCAGATTTCCCATGGCTGTACTGGAAATCAAGCAAGTATTAAAGTAAAGGAGGTGGCACTGTGAGGCTTGCTCATCTGCAGGACATGGTTAAGGTACTGTGGAAGACATAACTATGTCACAAGGAAGTGCCTTGTTTCGTCTGTAAGGTCAGCATGGGAATGGGGGAACTGACCAAGTGCCGTTTTATCCCCATGTTTCTCTTTAAAGGTGGGATTTTTTTCACAGTCTCATCAAGTAAGTGATCAGGACTTGTAGTGGGGCAGCCAAGGAATAGTGGAATAGAAAAACTGTTGGTAGAGGAAGCCCAGAGCCGTTGGGACCTGAGGGGTCTAAGCAACTGGGATTTCTCAATCCTTAACCACAGAAATGAGGAAGACGAAGTGAGAAGAAGATCCTATTTAGAAGGTCCACCTTATCAGAGTGGAGGAGTTCTTAGGGTGCTTCTTGGAGCTACGGGTGTTTGCATGACAGGCTTTTTTCCCCTCTTCCAGTGTGGAAGGGTCCTGTCTTCCTGACCAGGGCTCTGTTCCCAGGCACACTTACTCTCGCACTATATGCTAATCCCCGAGAAGAACAGCCTGGCCTGCACTACATGCTCCCCTGTAGAGCTCTTCCTGTGTGCTAATCTCTACCCCTTTGCTCCTTCTGTAATCCTTCTCTTCCCAAACTTTCTTAAGAGTGTTATGGCTCATTTTTTTCTGGAATTACTGTGGGAAATTTTTTTTACATCTAGTTCAACTATCCTGTTTTTCCACTGACTTTGCAAATTAGGAGCTCTGCTAATCTCCCAGGAAACAGTTCTGTGCTCATGTGAGATGACCTCTTGAAGACCTCCTGGGGGGGATGTAGGTATCAGTTTAGTTCAAGATCTCTGGGACTTAACTGTTTTTCTCTTTGCTGCTGACCCCGTCTGCTCTGGTGAGCTGTAGCTGCAGGAGGAGCAGGGAGTTACTGAGGATCTGATGAGCGTGAAGGGAGCTGCCTAGTGCCTTGGGCTCAGTAAACTTGTAGACAAACAGCTTGAGTTTTTCCAGGCCAGTCCCTGACAGTGTTAACCTCTTGCAGAATGTCTGCTTTCCATCCCTTTGCATGCAGCAGCTCTAAGTTCTCTACTTTCTTACTGCTTCTTGGCAGCTCTCCCTTCCAGCCTGACAAATTAATCCTTCCAGTTCTGTTCTCCTGTTCACTGGCCTTTTCATCTTTCTCATCTCTTCCTGGAAGCTCCAGCTCTCCACCCAAGTTGCTGTAATTTAAACAACATTAAAAAAACCTCTCGCTGAACTGTGTGCTTTGAATTTTCTTCTGCAGCTTACTGTTGGCTGTTTTACCTGCCAGTCTCCAGGCATGCTGGTATATGTGTGGCATAAGTGGTCAAAACTTGTGGTTGGAGAAAGGAGCAGTGGGTGGTTGTATACAGCCTGTCTGTTAAAGAACAGTGCTGGGATTTGAGTTTTACAGTAACCGGTCTTTTATAAGAAAACCAAAAAATTCCATCATAATCCTAATTTATCCATTGGGCTCTTACATAGCTGGGTTTGAATTTTGAGCTCCTGTATCCCTCTGGAAATTTAAGAAACAGTTTGTAATTGATATGGACCATCTTGTCAGTAGGTTATTCTGTGTTCTGCTAGCAGTAGAAGGTGGAGGTGATTCTACTCTGGTGTTGAAAAGCTGTTCAGTGGGTAGAGAGAAAACTTGGGGATGTTGTACTGAAGACCTGGAGTATCTTCCTAGCTCTGACTGGAGTGACCCAATGTAACCTGCACACTGAATTTGCCTGTGGACTGAGGGAATGTCCACCTGGCAGCCTCCTAAGGCAAAGTGTGAGTATTGGATGAGCTCCTGGATAAAGACTCTGAAATTCATAATCTGAGTGAATTTAGACCTTGTGTTTTGCTGGCAGCCAGCTGAGGACAACTGTAAAAAAAATAAATCCCAAAGTGCTGTGATTTGGGAATGTGTTATGTACAGACATTTCCTTGGTGGGTGGTATACTGGAATATGATACTCAGGTCAGCTGATGTGCTGCATTCTTTAGGGTATCTTATATGCCTGTTCTATTTTTTTATTCCCTCCTGTGAATGTTTTCAGATGTGACAGTTTGTAGCAGTTAAAAGAAGCTATTAGCCATAGGTGTCCCTGGCCTGGGGGCTACAGCCTTAAAAGATACCTACTGTGCTGTTGACTGCAGCCTTATCCTACTCACTGTTTGTGTAGCTCCAGCTTGCAGTTCTCTGAAGTGGTGTTTTCCTGGCTTCAGAAGCCTCCTGCCATCTTGGGATTTGCATTAGCAGTGTGGGTCTCTGATATCTGAGCTGTTCTTTCCCTGAAAAGATATGTTGGTAAAGGGATTGCCTTAATTTCTGCAGATACTGCAGCATGTGAGGGTCAGTAGTTCCTGTATGCCATATTCTTCAGTTAAGCAGTTTACCTTCTGCTCCTTTGAATGTAAAATAATTTACAACCCCAGTAACCTTGACAAGTTGCCGATGCACTTCCTGCTAGGAGGAACGTGGGCTTCCCAGTTGAATATTTGTCCCTCTGGTGACTTGTCTTTCGCCAGGCTGTCTCATAGCAGCTGGTATTCATCTTCTAATCCTCTGCAGTTTTTACAGTGATTTGCATCCTACACACACTTAGCGCTTTTAGTTACAGCTTGTTCTCATTATCTTTGTGAGGCTCTCCTTCAGCCAGGATTTATTGTGAAGTCTCTGTATTTTTAGGCTGGACTGTGCTGCCTCCGCAGTTAGCTGCAGACATGGAGGGAGGGGAGGGATGTTGTGAGTTCTTCCTCAGTGGTGGGGAGAGCTGGTGATTTCCTGGCAGGCTGAATGTTTCGCACAATGAATCCTTTCATGATGCTTCCAGGAACAGGGAGGATGCCGGACCAGCTCGTGACTCTGGATATGAAGCATGGAGTTGAAGCAAAGAACTACGAGGAGGTATGTCCCCTGGCTGCCTGCACTGCAGGCTCCCCTTTCCCAGCACTCACGTGATGCCATTTGTAGATCTGGGACTCATGATGGGAAGCTGTTTTCCCAGCGGTGATGAAAGCCTGCCTGCAACCTACAATTCCAGTGAAGCTTTGTGTGTTAGGGGAGAAAAAAAAAAAAAAAAGACAAACATTAACTAAAATGAATTCAGTACTCTGGGAACTGGAGCCTAATGTGTGAATTTCTTTGCTAGTATAGCGTGACCCAGCTTCTGGGCATAGGCATTAGAGGCAACAAGAGACTGAGATGTGAAGTTTCCCCAGCCCCAGCAGCGGAGGGCATTTTAGGTTAATATCAGATCTTCCTAGAGGTCAAGTTGTGTTGTTACTGTTCCTAACTGTAAGATATACTGGCTCAACAGCCCTGAAGTGTCACTTGTACATTTCTAAGAATTGGCAGTGTATCGATGTAAAGGTGTTTGGCAGAGTAGTAGCTGGTGTGAAATGGGTATTTGGTTTGAAGGCGTGACTTTGCAAATAGGCATAAAGCCTAAACATTTCTATCTTAGGAGGACATTGCTTTCTTAGACCCAAGAGCCAGCTGTGTGGATTAGCAGTTGCTTTGTGGCTGGGACAGTCCTGGCTGGTTTGGATGCTGAATTTTGATGGCTGCTACTATGCTTTTGGCTCCCTAGAATTTGGGGTCAGCTAGCCCCCAGCACAGAGCCTGTGCCTGAAAAAATGAGAGTTGTTATGGGAGAAAGATTCCTGCAAATTATTTCTGTGTCCACTGCGCACAACAGCGTGGGAGATGCCTTAGGGAGGAGAGTAGGTAGCAGAGGAGCCTGTGTATGGTGCCAGTTAGAAAACTAACAAATTTCTGAGATGGGCATGCTGGAGTTTTTATATCCTTCTGAGCTTTGGGCTAGCTGGTCCTGCGTGGTTTAAGTCAGTCTAGAGCACATCCTATGTAGAGAGTAAGAAAGTGCTTGGGGTCAGGGAAGAGCAGAGCAATCGTTGGGCCAGCTGTCTGGCAACCAGCTACTGAATGATTACAAGATGTTGAAATCTTACAGGTTGACCCCTGAGAGCATAACTGGGAGGATTATGGTGATTACATTTACAGAATCTCTTTAAATACAACCCCGCAGTATACTCTGAATTACGTCACTGTAGTGCTACCTAGAAGCATTGTTCCTATGCAGAAAGATTCTCCTGTGCCTGTATATCTACATACCCACTGGTTGTACTGATACAGCTGTCTTGGAATAAAAGTAAGTATCCATTATGCTTTTCAGTGTAGTCAGATTGATGGAAAAGGTTCATGGACAAACCTGGGAAAAGAACAATTTAGACTTGCAGTCCCACCTGATACCAAATGCGGATCTTGGCAGCACTGGCAAGCATCCTTGACTTGTGAGGACCTCTGAGTGGCAGACTGTGTTGAGCCTTGTTGAGCAGCGTGTCTGCAAGGGACTCAAACTGGTTTACTGTTTGTACAGCTGCTACGGATGTTTAGCCATACTGCTTTGCAGTGTGTTTTCTTTTTTTATCCTCTCTCTCCCCAGGTTGCTGTACTATTTGTGGGTTTTGACTTGACAGGTTGCTGTAAGGCCTCAGAGGGGAGGACTGTTGCTCAGGTTTCTCTCCTGGAATTGCTGCCTTTTTGAGCCTTTTGCTTGTGATGTTCATCTGCTATAAGGTACCAGTGACCTGTATTCTCCCCCAGTTCTTGTTGAATTGCTGCAAGGAGACTTGATGCAGGGAGTTGAACAATGGTGGCTGATACTGTCCTGCTTGTGCATGGATATATGGAGTGAGAGGAGGGGTGATGTCCAAGTCTGACCTCACAAGCTTTCATAGATCCAGACATTCTTGAAGCAAAGCAACTGGGAGAGAGAGCTGGGTTAGAAAACCTAACCGCATGGCAGTGTCATGCCTTAGTTTTCTGGGGTAGGGAGGAATAACTTTCTCCATTCAATAAGTAGAAATGAAGGTAGCAAAAAGCAAGAAGACTTTTCAGAGGGAACCAGGAAGGCTTGGTGATCTAGGTTCCTTTCCAGATCAGCTAATCCTTGTCAATTCTTGGCTATAGGGCGTCTCTTTCTATGCTAGGAAGAGAGTTAGGGTTTGACAAATCTTTTAGTAGCCCCTGAGAAGTTCAGTGGAGATGTTCCTTCTAGGATGATGGCATTCCACCATCATAGATGCTTGGTGGGCTTTTTACAAAATCCCTTGGAGCAGCTGTGCATATTGGCTTCACTAGGGATGAAAGAGGTTCCAGGATGTGTGTCGCGGAGTATATGCAGTGCTAAAAATAGCTATCAGATGTTTCTAGCTACACCTATTAAGACCAACTGAAGGGATGCAGGATGGAGCAGACAAACCTTGATTTTTTTTTCCCAGTGGAACCTTTGTAGCCTTCTGTGAATGCGGAAAAGTGCCCTCCAGGAAGATAATGAAGCTAGTCGACACAGGGCTAGCTTGTCAGTAGAGCTGACCAAGACCTTGTGTGTGTGTTATAGACCTGCTGCTCTAGCTGTGTCAGCAGAGCCTGGGCCGTAGTCACACATCCACTGGTGCCAGTTTTTCAGCAAAGCTCTGCTGGCACATACATGTCCAGGCTACAGGGTTTTGTCAGTACAACCCATTGGCTAGAAAGCAGGAGGGGTTTAACCTCCTGTTTCCTACCCCTCCTCACAAACGCACTCCAAATTGACACCGCTGTGCTGGCAGAGCTGTAATGCACAGCTCACCTCAGCATAAAAATCCTCAGATGACTGCTTGATGGCCTGCAGCTTGCCAGGATACGCATGTCATGTGAAGACACTTAAGTAAAATGGCTGATGAGCTAGCACTGGCCTGGTCACGAGCATCTCTTCAGATGGACTCTGATGCCCAGGCAGCTGCCTCTGGAAGCAGTGTTTCAGGTTTGCCTGTACCCTGGGCACTCTGTTGCCTGCCTGTTGGCACCTGGACCACTGAGGGATGTCATCCTGTGGCTTATGTCTAAGTAATCCTGTGTGATAGTGAGACCGGTGGTGAGCTGCAGGTGCTCCATATGTTTTCTGTAGTTTTCTGTAGCGCATCTTTCTTCTGCTGCATTCCTCAGCATCTGGTCTTCATGGCGGAGGCCTGTCAGTCCTTGGTAATAGTGACAGATTCTACGCCAGAACCAGAGTTACCCAAACCCTACACTGGAGCAGTGGCAGGAATTGCAGTTAGCTTCCTTTGAGTAATGTCCTTGTGTCACAGATTTAGTCAGGTTGCAGCCAGGACTGGGGCAGGGACATGTGTTTACACATTCAACTTTAAATAGTTGTTGTTGTGGACTGTGCTTTCTAATTGAATGTCCTGTGGATTTTTCTTTTTGGATGCAAGCCTATGACTTGTAGGACTGTAGGCTGCATGTTCTGCACAAAAATGATGTCCTATAAACCCTGCTATTATGAGGGAAGTGCACTTTTTCTTTCAAACTGGCTCAGAAGCAGCCCATAAGTATTCCAGCAGCGTCACCTGGTGGCGTGAGGCAGATGAAGCACTTTGTAGTTGCGTGGTCCCTACCAAGAGCATATGCTGCCCTTGAGGTTATCGGTCTAAGGGATAAAAGCCCTGAGCTCTTGTGGGTGTAATCAAACCACTACTACTGGGAAGCAGGGTGCTCGAGCTTTCTGGGGTGTGTGGCAACAGTTAGCAAAGTGAGTCTTGCTGCTAATATCCCGTGTGCCTATAGAACAATATCGTATGCGTATGTAAGTTAGTCACCTGTACCTCAGTCTGTGACTTCTATTCACTGGAGGCTTAGTCATGTGGTAAGCTCTTCTACCCACTCCTCAGAAGCCAACTGTGAATAAGCTAACATTAGGCCGAATAAGGAAGAAATGTGCTTGTATGCATACTGTGCTCCTCTGTTGAGTAGGAGGGGTAGTAGGAAAGTGTGTTTCAGAGAACAGGTGGGAGAAGTGTTAGTGTTTTATGCAATGGTAGTTTCTGGCTTGTAGAGGTGTTTCCCTAGGGGAAGGATGCCCCAGATCTGTAGTATGTGAGGAGGAGTGGTTCAAACTGGCAGTAAAAAGCCATGTGGGAACTTTTGGTTTTGGCTCAGTGATTGCCTGACTCCCTCTGTTTTCTAGATCGCGAAAGTGGAGAAGTTGAAGCCTCTGGAAGTAGAATTGAGGCGCCTGGAAGATCTTTCAGAGTCCATTGTTAATGACTTTGCCTACATGAAGAAACGAGAAGAGGAGATGAGGGATACGAACGGTAAGAAACTCTGTGCTCCTTCAGAGGGATGGAGCTCTAAGACCCCTTACTTCTGCTGAATGTTTTACTAGGACAGCATTTGGAGATCAAGCGATGATAGTGGTCTCTGCCTGTTCTGTTCTTGGTGAGGGAAACCTGCTGATATTTCTCTCCCTCTGAAGCAGTCACTGAGTCTTGCGTGTCCCAGCTCTAGAAATCATTTCTTTCTGTCTCGGTTCCTAACGTGAATTACTCTGTACCATTTATTGTTGCCCATTAACCACAGTTTTGCCTTGTTCCCTCTCATTATCCTTCGCATTGTTCTCTTTGCTTTTATTCTCAAGTACTGTTGGTGCTTCTGTGCCCTTGCCTTCCTGCTGGATGATATCTCACCTTTGAAGTTTCGCAGGGGTGGGGAGAGAAAATCCTGGAAACTTTGCCCTCTTGAGGCACATCCTGTGATGTCAGACTCCCATGCAATGGTTTGTTGTCTGTTTCAGAGTCGACAAACACTCGGGTTCTGTACTTCAGCATTTTCTCCATGTGTTGTCTCATCGGACTGGCCACCTGGCAGGTTTTCTACCTGCGTCGCTTCTTCAAGGCCAAGAAACTGATTGAGTAAAGGAGCAAGTCCTCCTCCCCCTCCTCTCAGACCCAGCTGGACACCGCTGGGACTCAGCCATGGCCCCCTGGAGCCATCTCACAGATGATACCCACTGACTGAAGCCTTTCTGCAGGAACTTGGACCCTAAATGGGGAGGGGAGCCTAAACATTGAAGGCAATGGGGGACTTGTGAAATCCTGTTGGATGTTGAGGGTGGGGGAGGTTGTGATGGGTTTGGGGATTCCTGGGGCAGTGATTAAATAAAAAAAGATGTTTCCATGACAGCTGCAGCAAGTTTTTGCGCTGTCTGTTCTCCTTTTATAATCTTGGCTTGATGATGTCTCCATCTGTCTATGACTGTAGTGTTACTCTGAGCCACTTGACCCTGCTGAGCTCTTTAGGTGCCATGCAGCTAGCACTGGGGCAGAGCGGGGGATTCCCTGTTCTGACCAGCTGGGATCTAAGCCTCGTGCAAACAGAGGTGAGTGTAAAGCAATAGGATTCATCATTCCAGCAGGGCCTGAGGATAGAGGGAGGTCCAAGGTTTGGTCCCTGTCGTGGACTTCTGTGTTTCTCCTTGTGGGAGCTGGTGTCTTTGTGCTGACAGGTCAGGGCACTTGAGCATATGGTGGTTTAGCCTGGAGGAAGGGGAGCCTTGGAAGGAGGGCTTGGGAACGTGTTTGAGCTTGGAAAGGAGAAGCCTGCTTTGCTCAAATAAGCTGTCCAGCCTTGCTCCTTGTCCCACCCTTGCTCCACGTGTTTGTCTCGGATTTGCCTCCCTTGTTCTGAAATGATGCAGCAGTTTTCCTGAAAGCCTTGGTCAGGGATGGCCTTTTGTGCAGACAGGAGGCCTCAGTCAGATACAGTCACAGAGCAAATAGGAGCAGGTTATGCTAGGAAACTTGGTCTTACGTTGAGCAGGAGACTTTTTTCATCTAACAGTGTAGTGTTTATCCAGCAGGCAGCTGGCTGAATCTCATTTTTCCGAGACCTCAAAGCAAGGTGGGCTGCTGCTCATGTGGAACATGAGGGCCTGTGCCCTGCTTTGAGGTCTGAGGGTGCAAGGGGTGCTTTGCAGGTTGGCAGAGGAGTTGTTGGAAGGATATGGATGAACTCAAAAAAAACAGTACAGGGTAGGAATAGGCTAATTCTACGTCTGGGGGGAGTCTGAACTGTGCCCTCAACAGAACTGTTATTCTGCTACGCAGTACTACAGAGAGAGCAAGCAGCTTCTCGTCATTTCTCAGCTGTCCAGATGGCATGATGTTAAATAAGCCAGGCTGGGAAAAAAATGGGCAGGTTAACTTCCTGGACTTACCTGCTGCAGTTTTTAGGCAGTGATTAAAATTCTTTCACCTTCTCTGCATTCCTTCAGAGCAAATGGTTCAGCAGCGCAGCATTCTGTTGTCATGTGCCTAGACACTTCCGCCTAGGGAAGAGGTTGTCATGGCCCTGGGCCTGGGCTACCATTTTGAAAAAAGCATGGTTTTATAATTTCTGACCTGAATCTGATCTATTTCTGGGAAGGAAATGGTTGTCCAGGGTGAGGCAATGGGAAAGAGGATGAAAAGATGACCTCCTGTCATCTAAATATATTAGTACTTTGCCTCCCCTTTGCCATTGCCAAGTTCCCAGTGTTGTTAGTTCCACTGGCAAGGGCTTAGATTGCTTTTAATTTGTTTCTTTTTTGATAAAGCCATATTAAGAACCCAAGTCCACTCCTCTGCCCTTGCATCCATTTTATCCTTGTACGTTTCTGAAAGCTGTTACAGTGTGGAACAGCAGTGATGCCACAGGACTGAATTACAGAAGTCATTTGAAGGTAGTTTTAGGTCCTACAGTTTGAAGCCTGTAGATCTGTTAAGGTTTTGCTTTTGTTTTTATATAACTCGAAAAAACAGTACAAGAAAGGGGCCTTTCCAGTCTTGTCTGTTTTGATATCCTCTCCCCGTCCTTATCTGAGTACAAAGATACCTTTATCTTAAAAAAGGTGGCAAGACCTTAAGTTCCCCAGGTGACTGTTACACTGTCATCGTTCTGGTGTTGGATTTTGATCTTCACTGTACTGGTACGATTACTGGGGAGCAGGTGTGGGGGACTGATATGGATTTACCTGTAATGACTGGTTGGGGGATTTTTGTCAACTTTCTCAAATAAAATTTCTTTGGGGAAGAACCTCAGTTGTCTGTGTGAGTCTTGTCCTCTTTGTGCATGTTCCTACCAACTGCTGTTTCCTGGAAGCTGACCTGTCACAGGAAGCAGCAAGTACACAGACTTCCTGCAAGCCTTTGGGTTTCTCTAGCAACAGTTAATTTCTAAAGAATTTGAGAATTCCAGACTAAGGAAAGGTACTGGCTTGCATGGGCTTCCCTGCGAAGCTCAAGCTTTCAAAGAGGGGTTGAAACCGCAACGGCATGGTCAACAAG
>NW_010973368.1:3718268-3722376 GCF_000737465.1 Haliaeetus leucocephalus | reverse complement strand
AGTTATATCCCTCTACATGGAGGAATTTTGAGGCTGATAGTGAAACAGGGCTGGTGCTCTAGAGTACAAGATCCAGTTTTTCACTGTGGGTTCCCATGTAAAATTTAGTTCATGAAGACAAATGGAAATATTTTCAGTTTTGTGCTTTAAAGGAAAAATTGAATTGTTGCAAAGATGAGTTAGTCCTATGTGAGTGGCAGATGCTTACTGAAGAGAGTGGTTAGGTATTTACTGAACTGCTGTCAGATCTCCTCTGCTGAGCCTGCTAGCCTTTTGTCATGCAGTAGCCAAGTGAGATATGTCTCATAACAGGACTGGGGGCACATAAGTGCTACATAACTAGTTGGAATTATCAGGGAGAATTTCAAGAAGGGAAATTCCCAGATCTTTGGATAAGGATTAGCCTCAGCAAGTCCTTGCCCAGATGAATATTTGAGTATGTGAAATTGTACAGCTGTTCTTATGCGGTAGGTTGGCGGTGGGTCTGGGCTGTTTCAGAGTACTGCACATGCAGAGCTGGTGTCTTCATTCCATTTTACTTCTGGGAAATGGGCTAAAGTTGAGCTGTTGCAGATACTTGGGTCTGAGCCCATCTTTGTGTGTGACAGATATATCACTGGTAAATCTATAATTGCCTGTAGCAAACTGCATCAGACATTTCCAGCCTCTTCCACCCACTTGTCAATGTGACTAACGATTTAATTATCACACTACTTAACACAGCGCGTGAGTGTTCCTAAGTAAGGTATATCTTCAAGTATTCCCCCTCCTGCTATGCCAACGTAGGCTGCACCTTGTACAAAGTGCCTGTTGCAGCTGCTGTGTGCGTACACACATAAGGGGATGAGCTTTTTACATGCTCGTTTGCTCATTTCTTACAAGCTGCTCAGGTGTGTGAGAAATAACCCAAGTGTACAACACCTGTGTTGTCTCCTAACTGGCAGGTCAGGGACTGTCGATTCAAAACTAGTTTGGCAACTGGTTGGCGAGATCATTGGGGGGTTCCTGCCTGTATGTTTCACAGGGTCTTATGGCAGAGGTTTGGGAAAGTAGCGTGGCCTCTCTTCACCCCTGCCAGTTCCTGTGATGTATTTCTGTCTCTCATATTTTTAGTTGTCTCCCTGTGCTGTACTTGTCTTTCAGATGCCTGAGATGGCCTTGCCCTTAGTGAACAAAGTCTCTGGGAAATGAACTTCCCATACGTTCAAGGTGGCTTGTTGGGAAGGAGAGAGTACAAATCTGAAATGGGTATGTCTTTCACAGGAGAAAAAAAGTTGGGTGTGGTGGCTGCAGGGTTGGTAGTTTTGTCTGCTGCCCCTTCTGCACCTGAAAAATTTGTCAGGCTTGTGCTTGTTCTGTTGTTCCTCCCCCAGACCACCGCTGGTGGTGGTGGTGTGGTGGCTCTGGCAGGCCTGCCTTTCTCTGAGAAAGGTGGAAGGAGCAGAAGATTTAGAAAAACTGCCTATTGGCGTTTCTTGGACCTTTTTGTAAACCTGAAGCAGGTGAGCCCAAGTTTTTGCTGCAGCACTAAAATACTTGTATTTGCTTAGCAGTTTGTAGGAAGCCTCTTTTGCTTTGTACTGGAAGTCTGTTGCTCTGGCAGGAGTTGGGAGTTGCTCTGTTTCAGCTGCAGCTGAAGTGACTTAAACTTTCTGCAAAATGGTGGTAATGGATGCCTGATTGCTCCTTCTGTTGCCAGAGGCCCAAGTGGTTTATCATCTTAAACGCAATGCATTAGCTTCTGCACCTCCAGCTTGCTGACACAGCCTGCCAGAGGACCTGTGGTCTCCAGGTGTCCGTCCCAGTGATCTTTGCTATGAGGATCATTTGTTTAGCTCATGTTTGGAGAAAGCTACTGGACCCATCCGACTTGTTTTATTTCAGTTTTTACAATAAAATTTACACGTTGAATAACTTCCTTTGGGGGTATGTTACTCAAAAAAGGCAGTGACAGAACCATGCTTGTGTTGCTCTGTCTCACTTGTGCAGTTTTCTGTCACTTAATTTCATAGCTGATATTCCTGAGGTACCTTTTCCCTGAGCTTTTAAATCTGTTGCATTATGTGATCTTTGCATAAGGTGCACCAGGAGGTTCTGTTGGAATTGTAATGAGATAAACTTGGATTTTCTTGGTTATATAGGGGATGCTGTTCCTACAGCTGCTACACAGCTGAGGCAGGCAGAGGGGAGGGCATGCTTGTGTTTTCCAGCTATATCCCATTGCAGCTCTGGTCTGATCTGCTGCAGAGCTTTACCTTCTAGGGTGTTCTCACCCATACCAGCTGCTTGGTCTTTATTTCCCCCTGAATATATTTTGTTTGGATAATCTTCCCCCAGGTGTAAGATCTTTGCGATACATATGTAACTGAAGTCTCATGGTGTTGTTGTCTTAATTATAATTAACCCTGTAGATGGCTTGTCATTTCTTCCTTCTCAGTGTGGGCTGCTCTTTCCTTGTGTTAGTAACATAATCAATGTACTGTCTTGACTCTGAAAACCATGAATGAGACCTTTGAACTAAGGCAGATACTTTCTATGATTTGGTTTAAATGACAGTGTTCCTACCCTTACCCAGATTCATCATTTGGTAACAATTTTGCAAGAGGCAGAATGGCACATTGCCTCTAGGTGGTGTGATTTCTTTAAATGCTTTAATAAAAAATTCAGTATAAAGTCAGGTGTATGTTCTTCAGTCACATTCCATTAAACCTGAGTAGGCAGCGGCTGTTACTTCCCTTAGGAGCATTTTGCTGTGAGAATTGCTGCCCTGATTTTTAAAGCGTAGTAAAGGCAATGCTGTGGGGTGGCTAAACCTGATTGTAGCCACTACTGTGATTGTTTTATGGAAGAATTTGTATGATACTGTAGATAATAATGGGCAAGATAACTCTACTTTTCAGATTGGAAAAATGAAGATTGACTTTTTCGCTTAGTCTTCTGGTTTTCTACAACTGTTCCAGATTCCTTAATCCCATTTCTGTGAGATTTTGCCATCTAGTTGTTGGGGTTTTTTTAATTATTATTGTTTGCCAGATGACATTTTGCGAGGTACTCCCCTTGCAGTGGAGGGAGTGAATGATTGTTAGCAAAACACATCTGAGCTTTTTCATGTGTTCCTGCAAGCTCCTTTATTCTAAAACTGACGTGCTGTCTTTGCTGCTGGGAAGCACAACATCTTTGTATGGAAATGATTATGATGGACAGCAAGTTAACTCTGATGGATAAGTTACTCACTTTTAAAATAGATCCATATAATGCTGAACAGCTCTTTAACCCTCACCACATTGCAAGGAGTCCTGCTTGTTGTTTCAAGCTCTGAGCCATAAAGCATTTTCCCAAGGTAGTGGGGTAAGAGGCTTTGTCACACCTGGTTTTAGGGATTTGTGCTTCAGCTCCTGACGACTCCTGTAAGTGTAGGTTCATCTGTCCTGAAGTGAACGTTCCCCATAGTTCAACTCTGCTTTCCCATCTGTGGTGGTGACTACTGAACTTTGAAAACAAAATACTGAAACGATGATGGTGTGCATTACCTATGAAGAAAATAGATCGCTTACCTAAGATGAAGGTTGCTAATGCTTCCTTATGACAGAGAAGTTAACTGCAGCTCCAGACCTAAATACTATTTGTGAAGCTTTCCGTTTATTTCATCCTTGTTAGAGAGAAATGTCATGAACCGTGAGTGGCGTGGTAAGGATACCTTTTATTGGTGTGAAGTGTGTATCCACCGAAGAGGCCTGGTCTTTCCAGCAGGTCTTTGAGCTTGGGATAGGGTCGTGGTGCTTGTCGCACCAACCGTTCTGCTGCGATAACGTGTATTATGTGCAGTGCGGTTGAGAAAAAGTTAACATCTGCGGCATAAGAAAGAGTAATGACTTTTTTTGACAGAAATCAGCTCCTTCGGACAGATTTTTATTACCAAAACATAACCGGAAAGCTTTTTAGGAAAATAACTTTGAACTCCTGACTCCTCGGGCAGTGGAGTAACGTCTCCGCCAAGCGCCGAGGCAACGTCTGCTTTACACAGGTTTTATCGGCCGACGGCTCGGGGGCGGAGGGGGCGGGAGACGGCTTCGGCAGGCGGCGCTTCATCCCGAGCGCTGCCTTGCCG
>NW_010973368.1:3683947-3718155 GCF_000737465.1 Haliaeetus leucocephalus | reverse complement strand
GGCGGGAGCGCGGAGGTCGCGGCGGCGGCGGCGGCAGGAGGAAGCGGTTCCGGGTCGTCGGCGGGAACCAACATGGAGCCCGTCGGGCTCGCGGGCCCTCGCTGAGGGAGAGCCGGGCCGCAGCGGGGCCGCGCCGCCGCCATGTCGCTGGGCGAGTACGAGCGGCACTGCGACTCCATCAGCTCCGACTTCGGCAGCGAGTCCTCGGGCAGGGGCGGCTCCCGCGGCGGCGGCAGCTTGCCCGGCGAGCAGGAGGAGCTGCACTACATCCCCATCCGCACCCTGGGCCGCGGAGCCTTCGGCGAGGCCACCCTCTACCGCCGCACCGAGGTAGGCTGCCTTGGCGGCGGGGCGGGGCGGGCCGGGAGAGGGGCCCCTCTCCTCCTCCTTCCCCGAGGAAGGGGGCCCTTGGGGCTGCTCCGAGGCGGGCCGAGCGGGGCGGTTTCCGGAGGCTGGGTGCTTGGAGGCCCCGGCGCCCGGAGAGCCGCAGCAGGGCTCGCCCCCCGGGGTGACTGACTGACTGACAGCCCCTGGCGCCGCTCCGGGAAGAGCCCGTCTGAAAAGTGACGAGTTCGGCCCTGGGTGTCGAGGGGCGCAGGCTTTGGGTTTCGGCAGGTTTGAGCGCCGCCAGTCTCTCGGTCCCCTGAAGTTTCCTAGGGAGACGTAGAGACTCTTCTGACGCTAATAGATTCCTCATTTTTTCTATGTTTTATTCCAGTCACAGAGGACATGGGGGCATCTCATACAGGTAACTCTCTCGCGTGATCAGCATAATCAGGGGAAACTGGCAGAAAAGCCAGTCCTCCCGTTGCTCCCAAGTCATTTAATCCCATCCAGTTCAATCTTTTTTAACGCACAACTGTCAAAGAAGAGTGCTTGACTGGATCCTAAGGGAAGTTCTTCAGATTTTCTCTGAGGGAGGGCCACCCTGAGGCATGACGGCTCAAAGAGTTGTAAATGAACGCTTCGGTTCACTTAACAGATCGCTCGTAGCCTGTCTGACAACGTGGGTGGGCCTGACAAGGGCAAACTAAATTTGTTCTCGTTTCATTGACTTTTTTTTTTTTTTTTTTGTCTCTAGGCGTACCTGCATATTTGTAATGGCTTATGGTCTTGTCCAATGTCCCACAGTTATGGGAAATACACTGTTATCCCTTTACTGAACCAGAGTATGTTTAGTCTTTACCTGGAAGCCTTGTAGTAAGGTTTTTTGGTGGTTTGGTTTTTTTCAAAGCAAGTGCTGGTCAGCTAGAAAGATGGCTTCAGGCCGTCACTATTCCTAGTGACAAACAGAAAACCTCAAAACTTATTGTTGTGAAAAATCTTTGTCTGAAATCTGTAAGAGGCAGGAAAGTCTTTTTACTTTTCCTGAAATTTTAATTTCCTGCTATAAAGGCACATACTGTACTCTTCATAGTAGTGTGTTTGCAATTAAAAGATGCTTTTGTGTTTCAGGACGACTCACTTGTAGTATGGAAGGAGGTGGACCTGACCCGGCTGTCAGAAAAGGAGCGTCGTGATGCTTTGAACGAAATTGTTATCCTTGCCCTGTTGCAGCATGAGAACATCATCGCGTACTACAATCACTTCATGGATAACACCACGCTGCTGATTGAGCTGGAGTACTGTAATGGTGAGATCCCTGCTCCCACTTACAAACAGGCAGCTGACACGTTGCTGAGTCACCCTCCTGCAGAACCTGCAGGGCGTATTCCTGGGGTGTCCTCTGGGGAGCAGAGGAGTGGAAGTGAATTCTGCATAGTTCCTGAAGAAGAGATTAAGAACCCTTCTGGTTGATTTGCATCTCAGGTGCCAAAGAAAGAAGCCCAGTAGTTAGTGCAGGCAGTTCAGGCAGTAGATGATTCCTCAAGTCTTCTGAGTAGCTGGTGCAGTGGAAGAAGTGGGTTATTGGTAATGTACACTTCTAATGCTCTTGCTGTGTTCTTTTAGGAGGACAGTGGGAAAAGACCATGAGGGTATTTGGGCCTCTCTGGCAGTACAGAGTGGGGCTGTTTTTCAGTAGCATCACTTAAATAGACCCATCCATTTGGCAATTATAAATCAAAGCTTAAAAATCTACTGGCATACTGCAGTCAGGACTTTCTTCTGCCTTGTGCTATCAGCTTCTATGTTTACTATTTAAAAAAAAGAAATCTGTTCCTTCTGGTGGTGGAGAAAACTTTAAAATTTGGTCTAAGAGTAGATCAGATGGTATTGTTTGGAGTTTGCAGGGGAAACAGTCCGAGCTGGGACGGAGAGGTAGAAGGATTTGATATGAGGGTCTGAGTTGCAGCTGCTCATAGGCAGCTGGAAGAGGAGGTCATACACAGCTAATACTGCTGGAACAGGATACCTACCTAGAACTGCAATATGGTTCCTATTTGAAAGAGTGGGACAGCTCCCCAGCTAAGTATCCTGTGTGTGTTTGGGGGTTACGTTAAGCCTTGGCTCATCAGCAGAAACTTCTGGTTGAAAAGGCTATCATGATGTTATCATCTTAGACAGATTGCTTTCACTGGGACAGGTTGGGGAGGACAACAGATTTCTGGAAAGTGTTTTTGAAGGGTGTCAAACACCTGGTTGGCATGTTGGCCAAAGCTGGTTTTGCTTCTCTGCTTTCTGTTCTTCTGCAGGGTGGAGTCCAGCGCAAGAGTAGGGGAATGTTAGCTCTTTGATGCACTGTTTATTTTAGGAATACTCTGCGTGAGTTATTTAGCTGCCTTGAGAAGAGTGCATGCTTGGGGCCATTACAAATTCATTGGAGGGCATAGAGGGAAGGCTGCATAGCACTGATGTCTGTGCATGTTTGTTAACGTCTCTAAACTGTTTGTTTTACTTTGGGACAATAACCAAGAGATGAGTATATAGCCTGTGTTGCCTGAATATGTCTGAGTGGCACAGAAGTAGGGACACGAGAAAGAGGGAATCTCACTTAGGCTTATGGGTACTGGTTTTGCCAATGTGTTAATAGTTGTTTCTGTGGCTTTTTTTACAGTGTACAAGTCCAAGATAATTTGTCAGTAATTTTTAAAGTAAGGCTAGACTAGTTGCTGTCAGACACTGCTCAGAATCCAAAGTTTTTACTGTTTCATTGTCACGTCTCTTCTGGAGATCTAGGAAAGACTTTCAAATCTGAGTAAATATTGTCCCCATTTTACAGGGAACGAAGCCAAGTTATTGATTTGTCTGCCTATAGTTGTGTATGTGTATCATGGTACCGTAAGACTTGGGTTTATCATGGGATAACATCCATGAATACATCTGAAATAGATTTAGGAAGAAATAGTCTATAAAATACATTTGTTGAAGAGACACTAGAGTGTTAGAAGGTTAGGTGTGATTAGATGAAACAAAGAAGAAAGTAATTTGTTTTTCTTTTCAGTATGTGCGTATAGAGGTATCGGTTATCTGAGTCAAGAGCTAATTTGTCTCCTTGTGTAGGGTTTTGGCGATGTAATACCTGTCATGCTGCTCTTTGGTTCAGAAACACTGCAAAAAAGGTGGCAAAAGATCAGAGACAAGGAACAGAATTCACTGAAAGCCTGCATAGTCTGAATCGCTAGGAAAGAAGTTCATAAGAAGAGGCAGAAGTGAATACTTTGGTTAAATTGTGAATGTGAAGAGTGATTTGTGGATAATTTGCAAATGTGAACATAAGGCAGAAAAAAGAAATGTTGAGAGATTGTAGCAAGGCTGAATGAGAAGAAATTAAGTGAAGGGAATCTTAATCATAATATCAGAAAAGTCTTCCTAACATGGAATTCTGAAATAAGTCTCTCAAGGAGGCAAAGGGGAGCCATTGTGACCTGTTTTGGACATCTACAACTTGACAGGCCCGTGGAAATCATACAGCAGAAAGCTGTCTTGCACCATGCCCGTGGGAATGGGGAAGGGCCTGGTGTTCTGTTACTATTAGGACATAATATGTGATAATTGGGAAATGAAATAGCAACAGGATGTGATCAGAGGTTTGGGGTTTACTGGTAGGATGCTAATTTGACAGGGAGTCTCACTGCCTGGAGCCCTCAGCATCATTTCTTTTAGCTCTCCGTGGTTTTCAGTCTGCCGTCTTGAAATTGTGAGGTACCCTGAAGAGTCTGTTGATTTCAGGCTTCTGTTGGTGGTGCTGCTGTTGTCAACGCTTTGTGAATTCTGCATCAATGTATTTGGCAGGGCAGACAAAGGAGAGAGGCAGGTCAGAGCTGGGCAGTAAGTGGGGAAAGGCAGTAATTTATGCTTTCAGGGACTACTCTGAACTGAAAATTGCTTTCTTTTTCTTTTTTTTAATGTATTATTTATTTAAATATAATGCTGAGCAGGACAATCTCACATGATTTGGTGTGCAAGTTATAAATGTTTGCATAACCCAAGAAGCTCTTAAGCTAAAAAAGTAGAGACTACTAGTTTATCTTACTGAATCACTTTTCAGAGAGTATTAAATGGTGGTGTTAAAAAAGAGTCATCTCTGCTTAAACTTAGATATGCCAGTGAAGTTCTTAGATGGAAGAAGAACTAAATTTTTTGAGTGCCTGACCAATTTTAAGTGAGAAGTGCTGAGGGAGAGCTGTAGTGATTCACCAGATCTCTTAGGGGATTTGAATATTCCCAGCAGTACCCGAGCAGAGTAACTGGTGCCATTAACTAAGATGAACCTCTCTGACTTTCTCACTTACAATTACAGGAGGGAACCTCTACGATAAGATTCTGCGGCAGAAAGACAAGTTATTTGAAGAAGAGGTAATTTGGACTGCTTTGAGGGAGCAGTGGGGCTGGCCTAATGTTCTGGGGAGCTGTCTGGTCTGGTTATCTGAGTATTTACACAACATTTTTTCCATAGTGCTGGTGGGGAGTTTCTGTGTGTATCTGGGGACTGACATCCTTCCTCTCCTGTTGACTATTGCAAGCATTTATGGACTATCAGAAACTTTTTATTTACCTTTTTGGCTGTCTATAAGCAGTATAAACTTCCAAGGAAAGAATAATGAAAGAGAGCATTCAGCTGACTTTGGTCACCTTGTCATCTTGGCTAACGTTTAACTTTAAAACCTCTTTCTGCATTTCTTCCTGGTTGGTACTCAATTTCTCTCTCTTAATAATTTTGTAGGTTCTTTTCTCAGTAATTGCCTTGAGTCCATCTCACCATAGATTTTTTTCTTGTTCCTTTTATTTTTCTTTCTTCATTTTTAAAAAAAAACTTTTCTGCTGTCTGCTTCCACCTCATGCTGTGGTGGTTAATGATTACACTTATTTATCTTATGTAATGACTTTTAAGGCCTTCTGGCTTGTGGTGAATATTCATATTCCAGAGAGCCCAACTGTAGATCTTTCCCAGGTGGTCATTAGCTGTCATTTCTAAGTCTTTTCACTCACTGAATTCTGCTTGTCAGGGCAGACACTATGAACAGCACTAGAACAATCTACCTTTTGGGATGTCTTTTCAGAGAATTCCAAAAGAGGAAATTCTAAATTTTCATGCTCCCAAAAGAGCATCTAAAGGGTAATGTTAGGGCCTCTTGCTGTGCCTCTGTGTGACAGTGACATAGTGGGTTTTGGGAGGGGTTTTTTGAGCCTCACATAAGGCTTTTATTTCTACCTTTGCAGATGGTGGTTTGGTATCTCTTTCAAATTGCATCAGCTGTGAGCTGCATTCATCGAGCAGGAATTCTTCACAGGTAAGTGTGGCATGTGGTGAAGCTAAGGTAACCATTGCGGTTCATGGATGTGAGTGCAGAACTCCTTTGAGTAGCCTTTGCTTCTGTGTTTAAAGCAAGCACTGAGCTTCTCTCCAAAGCATAGCTGGACTGCCTAGATGTTAAGTATGACTTCTGTAAAGAATTTTTATAGGGCTAGAAACTGTCTTGTGATAAATGTGTAAGAAATTTTGTATATGAAAATGGAAATGCTGTCTTTGATGCTGCAGCTTTGTGAACAAAGAGTTAATCCATGTAGGAAGGAAGTAAATTGGCCCTTTATTGCCATAGCACATAAATGGTGTTTGCTAAAGTGGGTTGGAAGAGCAGTTACCACAGGCCAAACATACTTCCTACCCGCTCCACAATTAATAGCTTCAAACCAACATGTACATCCTTCTGTAATTCCTGGAAGCTAACAGTGATGAAGACTTTGTATTGGTGCATTGCTATAGTATAACCCATGGAAAGATTTGTCCTGTATTTGGCCCAATCTCATTTCTTCGGCCTGTTATTTAAGGAAGTAATATAGCTTGTTAGCTGATAGTGGTAATTTTGACATTGACACTAAGATTTTAATGAGTAGCTAATTACCTTCCTCTGTTGCTCTTTTCTGTCTGGGAGGGGTAAATTTCATGGCTTATGTGTGCTTCACGGAGGCTGTGATGTTCTGGGGAGTACTGCACATGCAGACAGCTGTTTCCAGCATGGTTGGATCATGTGCTGCACAACATCCTTCTCTAACTAATGAGCATAGCTGTGTGAGGATGTTTTCTGTGGGATAGCATCCTGGTTGCTGCCATTCTAAATCTTTGGTAATTGGAAAGCCTTGCTAATGAAGGGTTGGTATCCTACACTCAACAAAGTAGTGCCTAAGTTTTTGACCTAAAGTAGATGTCATGGCTGTCCTGCTTTGCAGTGATTTCCTCCTTACCACCTCTGTTGCCCATCGTCACAGCAGGGTTCACAGTCTAGGAACGTGTGGTCCCAAATCCTTCCGTAATAATGAATTGAACAGTTATTTAAATGTTTGCAGTGATTTCCTTCTGCTGCAGACATTGTCAGAGTGACCCAGGACTTTGCGATGCCCCAAGTGGATGAATGCAAAGTGCTGCTTTACTTGATGTTGTCCTGATCTACACTGGGAAGTTGTTGATGGTACGTTAGGAAAAGGGGGTGTTATGAAGTGTTGGCCATGGGAAGCATATCATACTGTGGCGGCTTCCTCTCTGTATTTACAGCCTCTTTTATTGATCTGTGAAACTACATACAAATTATTCTGTCTGGGAGAAAGTGTTTTCAATGAGTTTCGGAATTCAGCATTTTTGTGGTCATCAGCCTTTTGATCTTCTGGGCGTAGTACTTCATGTTATAAAGAGTTGTTCTTGAGGCATAAGGTAGAGGGATGTTATGCTTAAGTTCTAGAGTGGCATCTGTTTCACACCCTCTGTGTGCGTGTTTATATTTGCATACATACACATTCACGCATACATTCATGTTTTTAGTGAGCTCAGGGACTCCTGGCTTGGGTCTATTTATAAAACTAGGAAAAATAAGACCTGCTCAATGACCTTCACATGAGAAGAGAAGAGACTGAGAGGGGGAAAAAGAACTGTCTTTCATTCGTGGCCTTTTACATAGTTGTCTGGAGCCTGAGCTTTCTAGACTGTGCTGTGTTTGTGTGGGGATGTGATAAAACATGGATAACTGCAGTTACTGCCTCAGTACTTGGGGTCAAATTGCCTTTGGAGAGCTCTGTGTGTGTGAGAGAGAGTGCTGGCAGAGTAGCAAGTACCTCATTTTGGGAGGGGAGGTATAGTAGTGTGTGGAAAACTGTGAAATCCAGAAATATATTTGAGCATCTGCATTTCTTTTTCTCCTTTCAGAGATATAAAGACATTAAATATCTTTCTAACCAAGGCAAACCTGATCAAGTTGGGAGACTATGGGTTGGCAAAGAAGCTGAACTCTGAGTACTCTATGGCTGAGACTGTGAGTATCTCCCTTCTTTGTGTGCAAACCGAGGTGTGTTTTTTCTTTCGTCTCTGCATGCCTTGCAGAAGACCGGGGATGCTGTACATTCTTGCTGCTCGTTTTCTGTGGTTTTTCTTTCCCTCTCCCCTCGATTTCCCTCCGTGTTACCTCAGTAACATTGGCATATTTGCTGGTGTGTTGCAGCCTGCAGTTATCCTTGCTCTCAGGTTACCTTTTAGAGGTCTGTCTCTCTCCAAAGCAGCAGTAGTCTAAAGATAAGTGCCACTGTGGGTATGGAATTGTGCCAGAGCCAGTATAGCTGTGCTAGAGAGTGCTGCTCTTCTTTCCCTGGTACCTAGGCATGGTACTTCCAAAGGTGAACCTATGTAACACAAAGGCGGTGCTATCTGAAGGTACAGAGACAGCGATATAGCCACATCAGTACAGTGCTCTCCCTCTGGGCTAGTTAAGCCCAGGTTAGCAAGTTAATTTGGTCATGCTACGGTGCTGACAGGGGCATTTTGCCTCAGCTGGATCTGAGATAGCTTGGATGTACTTGCCTGACATTGCACTATGCCATAGATGCATTTCCTATCTCTTTAATACTCAGGCTCTGAACTGAATTACAAAGAAGCAAGAAAGGCACTTGTGCTTCTTATGGTAACCAGGTGTATGGTTTATTGGTAATGCTCTTGGAGGGGGGCAGAGCTTTGTAGGAGAGATTAATTTTACCAGAAGGCTGTCAAGCTTAGCTTTGTTCCAGACCCTTCCAGAAAGCGGTTTTGCAACTAGTGTTATGACACAGGGTAAGCTGTATTGCAGACACCTGAAAGGCTCAGCTTAGATTTCCCAGCTTCATTAATTTCTGTGGTGAGCACTAGGCTTGGAAGGGGACACAGTGTCTGGAGCTCCTATCTGCTAAGGGCCTTTATTATAGTTTGGGATGCAAGCCAGCTTGCACTTCCCCTTACCAGGCCGTATTATTAGATTTAATGCAAGCTACTGGTGTTCTGTTAGGATGTGTAGTTAAATACTTGCCAACCTCTTTCCAGAACATGAGCACTATTGGCGGTGGCACAGTAAGTGGGAACTGAAGGCTACTGCGTAAAGCCCTCGCTAAGCTGGGCTGCAGCAATACCACTTCTGTTTCATCACATTTTTCATGGTCTTCTGGCTTTCAGGGAAAGTGCAGTCTGTGCTATGAATTTCCAGGTTTGTTTTTTGCCTGTGTTGTGTGTGTTCATCTACACCTGCAAGCTTTTTTTTCTCCTTTTTCACTTCTGAAAAATATTGAGCTACATGCCTTCAATGATATTTCATTCTGTATATGCTGGCTGTGCTCTGGGTTAGTTGCTCAATTTGTGATTTAACGACTAGTGGTGGTCTGGAAGTAACTTTTTGTGAAATGAGTGCAAAACATGTTATTGTCAGTATTTGTAATTGTAACAGTCAAATTACAATTTTGTAAAATGTTTACGTCTTGCTTACTAAACACTGATTTCTTAATTTATCGTTCTTTCTCCAATTTACCAAGGAAGACATAGAAAACATGTCTGCATCTTACAGAAAGCTTACATTATCCTTTGCTTAAAAAAGGTTTAGATGCAGTGTCCTAGTTCTCCATATGATACTCCAACTAGGTGGGCTTCTAAACGTTCCCGTGGCTGGGACTCGCGTAGCTCTGTAACTGTCACACACTGTAACAGGAAATGGAAGGGAGATGGCAGATTCTGAATGTGCCCATTAGGTATCTAGCATACTAGTAGAGTCTAATGAAAGGCAAGCTTTGTAGTCCTTGGAGCTTTGCTGAGAGAGTTTAAAAGAGGCTAACTATAAATATTTCTCCTTCTTTTAAATTCTGTCTCATTTTATTTCCTGTCTAGTTCCTTGCCAGGGAATGAGCTCCATTCGTCTGGAAGCTTCATTCTTAGATCTTTTATCATGTTTGTTCTGTTTCTCCTTGTTGTGACTTTGAGCTATGCCACTATTTCTGTTGTACCTGGGAGGGCTTCTGTGTTTAAGGCCTGGGTTTGGGGATTTTGTGTGTGGTGGGGGGGTGTTTGTTTTAAACCAGTTGTTCAGGAAAGCCCACTTCTGAAGTGAAAGCCTTTCAGGTGGGACTCAAGCCAGCTTTCTACTTACTGACCCAAAAGTAACCCCTCTTTCAGTGGAGACAGAGTAGCCTTTGTCCTGGCAGTACCTTGTGATCAGAGTGGCTCCATAGCCATGGACAGGCATCTGTGTTTGGAAGCTTTGCTAGATCCTTTTTCCTTCAACCTCTTATGAGGGTTTCCATATGCCTTGTCAGTACGTAAGCTCCTGATTACCTCTAAATGTAGTATAATTATGAGAGGGGCAAGTCCTTGCTGTGTTCTCGTGACTACTACTCTATTGAGAAGTATGTACCACATCAGGATCTGAGCAGAGAGGTGTCTAGAATCTTCTAAGAAACTCGGGCACAGGCTTGTGGATGAGAAGGGAAGAAGCATCCTTGTTCTCATCCCTCCAGCACATTGGTGGGGTGTGTCATCTGTGTCACTTCAGTGCTGTGTCAGAGCTGTGTCTAGCTCTGATGCTCATGGGCCTGTGTAAACATGATGGATGCAGAGCTCCAGAATTCAAGGCTGCTGGATCATTTCTGATTTTTCAATGTTTTTTTTCCTAGCTGGTGGGAACTCCATATTACATGTCCCCAGAACTCTGCCAGGGTGTGAAATACAACTTCAAATCAGATATTTGGGCTGTGGGCTGTGTCATCTTTGAGCTGCTTACTCTGAAGAGGACCTTTGATGCTACTGTAAGGCTGCAAACCAGGATGGACTGAGTAACCTTATTTTTTATCACCCTGAGATTCACACTTGTCTCATATTAACTCATGGTTTTTCTTTCATTGTTGCTTAAATCTGCTGATTAAGAAGACAGTGGCCTGCGAGTGCCAACTGTAGCCAGAGAAAATATCAGCATGATTTTCCCTAGCCTGCACTGCAGGTGCCTCTCTGGCTTCTGCCAAACCCAGCCTTGTCTGCAGCCCTGGGTTTACCAGATGCAGAATATAAGCTGTGCTAATTTGTATCATGGTTGTGAATGAAACATCCTTTTCTCTAGAAGGAGGAAGTTTGTGATTGTGTAGTCGTCTTGTTTTTTTCAGCATTACTAGCTGTGAATTTTCTGTGCAGCATTCTGTGGCAAAAACTTCCAGCCTTTGGATTTTATAGGATTTAATCCTGTTACCCTTTCTCAAAGTTTGGGTGCAAGAGAAGTGTGGTCAAGCTGGCATGGGGAGGGTGAAAGGGAGCATTGCTGGCTGGCATATGCGATTTGCCAGCTTGTGCCATGATATGGGAAAAGCTGCTAGCTGCCATGATGCAAGATTTTGTAACCCTTAAAGAGACGTAGTGAAAATACCATCCTTTTCTGATTTCCTCTCATCATGGCTACCAAGTCCCCAGTAACTTTGCTTCTGTGTGGTGTTTCAATGGCAATATGCTGCATAGGAGATTCCATGCAGAGGGAAACCTATCCTCCTTCCACTGTTAGGGAATTTGGTGAAAAGCTGGATGTTGCCACCAACAGCTATCAGAGATACCTTTTCTACAGGAATTACTATTAGGTTTCTGGAGAACCTGGTAGGCAGGCAAGAAGGATGTGTCCTGATCAGAGAAGGAGGAAGGAAATAATGGTGGCCTGTAGCATCTCTCCCCATTGGACACATTGTCCAGTTCAGTTCCCTTACAGCTGTTTTCTGGTTTCTGCCTAGAATCCCCTGAACCTTTGCGTGAAGATTGTACAGGGAAATCGCGCCATGGAGGTTGATTCCACTGTCTACTCCCGGGAGCTGATCCAGATGGTGAATTCCTGCCTTGATCAGGTTGGCGAAATACTTTTTAATTTTCAGACACCCCTTCCCAGCTGCCTAAGCCATGGAATTCAGGGATGAAGGGGAATGACATGCTTGTTTCAGCATGAGGGCTGTTGATGCAGGGTAATTTCTGTGAGTCCTGAGGCATCCCTAAGGCTGGGCTACCTCCAGTCCTCTGAAAGCATTGTCTCAGGATGATACACCATTCAGTCCTGCAGGCTTGGAGGGGTGCTGGGTTTACTCTGACAACAATTGTTTAATGGGCTGGCAGGAGCAATTATTTTCTAATGCAGTGCTGCAAAGGTGGGAGCATCGTCTCAGTACAGTCTCTTAAGGTGTGAGACTGTGACTCTGGCTTTCTGACTGTGACTCTGGCTTTCTGTAGGGAATTAATTTCTTGAAAGCAAATATAGTATTGATACCTTCAGAGAATGGAAGCCACTCCTGCATGTCCCTGACATTTATCCCTATTCATTCCAAATATTTGAATTCATTCCTTTCCCTTCTGAAGGGAGTCAGGGAAGGAGGTCCATGCAGGCTTGAATGAGGTCTTCTGGCCCAAGATTTCATTGTAGATGATGAGCACTTCCTAGAGACTGACTTGTTGCTCACTTCCTTCAGGATCCAGAGAAGAGACCCACTGCAGATGAATTGCTTGAACATCCCCTTCTCAGCAAACGCCGGAGGTAATCAGATGGTCTTGCCTGAAACCTGGACAGGTGTCAGGGAGAACAGGAGGGTTTGTGCAGACTAGTGGGGTTTGTGCTTTTGTAGTGAAGTCCTTAAGGTAATTTGGCCTGATGTGAGGCGGTTGTTGAAGTACACTTCATCCTCTTTAGCAGAGAAGTGTGCATTCTTGCTGTCTTGACTTCTGCTCTGATGTTCTGTTGGTGCATGGATATGGTGAGAAAGGTCTCTGCATCCTTTGTCTTAGAAGCTGTTGTATTGAGAACCTTGAGGCATCCCTTTCTGAGGCTCCTTTGAGGAATGCTGGTTCCCGCTCTTCAAATCTCTGTGAACGAAGGGTCACAGACATCATTCTATGGTCATTGGGAAAAGCCTTTCAAAATATATGTATCATGCAGTATAGAGACCCTTGCTTTCTCCTTTGTTGCCTCCCTCTTCTGGAGAGAGTTGCATTGAAAGTGGCCCATTTTAGCTTAGTCTGACCATCAGTCTGCACATGCTGTCTTTCTATGAAAGGTGGACCATAATTCTGGACTGTTTGGATCCCACTTTGGTTGCGTTGGGAACAGCAGACTTAGTCCTTTGTAGCAAGATTCTTTTACTTGGTGGTCAGCAAAGTTTGAGTTTTGTCTTGCTGTATGCACTAGTAGAAGCCCAAATCCTGATAATATTTAGCCATTTAAAGTCATTCTTGTGCAGTATGGGTATTGGTTGGCCACATACTGGTATACATGTAGTTTGTTGTCCTCAGCTGTCCTGGAAGTTTGTTAGCTACATGGTACATTACTTCTGCCCTACTTACTGTGTATTGCTGTGAGCTGGTAAACAGCTGCCACATTTCCTCCAAGAGGGAGCAGCATTTTATTGGAAAGGAAAGCAGTCTCTGCGTGCTGCTTGTCAGTAGATTGCTTTTGGCGATGTCACTGTTTCCTAAAATGCTTTTTATCCTTTGGCAGGGAGATGGAAGAGAAAGTCACACTTCTTAATGGGCCAAATAAGCGACCAAGGTAATTATTTGGGCATGTGTTTGAAAGAAAGTCTGGAGAGAACAGCCCCCAGAGAGGAACTTTGCTGAGAGTGTTAGTCTGTGACAACCTTAACGGAATAGCATAGTTTAGAAGATCCCTAAATGCTGGGAATTTGACATAGTTGTTACATGATTATTGTCCCACGTTTTACTCTGCCTTTTATATCCTGCTTATATGTATGGCTGGAGCCTTACCTCAGCAGGTCCCATACAGCTCTAATCTGTCCTACTGAGGATGTAGTCTTTACAGCCTGCTTATCTGAGGATGTAATGTAGATCCCTCCTTTAATGCAGATTCCCTTGAGCAGGAGCAATGTGACTGTCTGAATGTTGAATATAAAGTGAATATAAGTATCTTTCATAAAACTGGATATATGCAGAGGTTCTCCACAGTCCCCAGCAAGCCTGTAAGCAGGGTTAATCCATGAAGCAGATAGCTTCCATGATGTGTATAGCTGGGTTTCTGTTGATTTGTCAGATAGAATTTGATCTTTTTTTCCTCGTAAACTTGGAATTACTGTATGAGCACATTATGTGGAGTTGTTCAGTTCATAGGTTGCTCGCAAACAGTTTGCTTTGATTACAACTTCCATTTTGCAATCTGCTTGTGAATTTATTCTTACCTGTATGGAAGAGTTATATTTTTGCCCTCAGATGGAAGCCTGTAATTTAAATAAAGAGGAGAGAGGGAAGTTAGAAGCTTTTGGATGCTTCTGTATTTTGAGCAAGATTTCATGACTGTTTTGTAAGGCTTTCATTTTTCACAAATGAGAACAGCTCCATGGCCATTCAGTGAAAGCCCGGTCTTTTTAAATTACAACATATTGAATTGTAGGCTTTTAAAAGTGCTTCCTGGAGGCTACTTTCTCTGCTGCTCTGAAACAGGTTTGATCCTGAGTCTCTCTATAGCAGTTGAGGCCTCACAATCACTCAACGAAAAGAACAGTTTGTGAAAATAAAAACCATGAATTGTTGTGAAGGGGAAACTGATAGACAACCATAGGAAAATGAGTGGTGACAGTGAATGCAAACTCATTATTAAAAGCATGTGTGTTTTGGGGGGGCGGGGTCTTGTGCAGGTCAAGTACCATGAATGAGGCTCCCATTGCAGTGGTGACTTCGCGCACTAGTGAGGTGTATGTTTGGGGGGGTGGGAAGTCCACCCCCCAGAAGCTGGATGCCATCAAAAGTGGCTGCAGTGCACGCCAGGTGTGTGCTGGTAACACTCACTTTGCTGTGGTGACAGTGGAGAAGGAGCTCTACACCTGGGTGGTAAGTGAGAGAAACTGCAGGAAGGGGGTAAGGGTGGGAAAGGACAGTCCAGATCCACTGCTTACTGTTCATGAGCCTGTTAGAATCAGATAGGCAAACAGCTTGGAAAAGGAGAAATCTGATTGCAGTGGACGCTGTGAGGCCATCTGCTTCAGGGCTGACCCAAGTCTCCCAAGGCAACTGTGTTTTGGGGAGAAGTTTTCTGTCATGACAGGAAGTGTATTGGAGACTTGCTGTGCACTTGAGAATTGTAGGTGGTGGACTTGTAGGCCCAGACATGGAGTCAAACATCTCTTCCTCCCCTTCCTGGCTACTGGAAATGCACTGGAGTCTTTGTCATGCTCTGTTGGCTTTGTGTATTTTTGAGGAAGGTTTTCTGAGATCAGAATGGGTGGGATGAGTGACCTTGTTGTAATACAGATGTCATCTGCAAGGCAACTTGTGGATGAAACCAGAGATGTTTTATACTAAACAACTCTGCTCTTTGTGATGAGTGGAAATTCTGTAAGAGTTGAAAGTGAGTAAAAAAATGTTGACATATAATGTGTTTAAAACAATTGAACCCAGTCTTCTTGGGCTTAGATGGTCAGTGACATGGAGGTATTTTGCATCTCCAGGCTTCCACAGGCTTTTATATTGATGATACAGAATCTGCTAAGACAGATTAGAAAATAATGGTAGGTAGGTGAGAAAAGAAAGATCCAAATGGGAGAGCAACTTGAAGTCATTTGCTGGATGTTTCTGCAAGAATGGCCACTGAAATCTTTCAGCTGGCTATTAATATTTTAGTTTTAGCTTCAACGCTACTCAGAGTCATTTTATTTTTCCTGTAGAATTGGTAGGTCTGGCCACTTTGGTGACATTCGTTTCATGTTATGGGTTTCTTTGCAGCCATTAGGATTTAGAAAAGTAGGTCAAAAAGCTGAAGGACAAATTTCAGTCCTGTAGTAGGGAGCAGGTTCTGTAGTGTGGCAGATGAGAAAGGAGGAGGAATTCCTCACCAGCTGGTGGCCTGAGACCAGATCACTTCTCGTTAGTGCATAACTGCCTGAAAGCCTGTGCTGCCATTTAGAATGTTGCCTGTTGTTATGCCACATAGCAGATATCAGTCTCTTCCCTAAGGTAGCTGACACACTTTCTCTTGCTCTTTGCTGTCTTCTGTTGTTTATTTGAGGTGCTGTAATTATTGGCACCATCTCTGGAGTTGTGGATACATAACCTTACCAGATGTTTCTGTCTTGCAGAACATGCAGGGGGGCACCAAGTTGCATGGGCAGCTGGGACATGGAGACAGAGCTTCCTACCGGCAGCCAAAGCATGTTGAGAAGCTTCAGGGAAAAGCTATTCGCCAGGTGTCCTGTGGAGATGATTTCACAGTGTGCATTACAGGTGAGAGCTGGAAGGGGATCCCTGTCTCCTCACTTTGCTGTGCTGTGGAAATGTTTGCCTTCACAATAAGATTAGCAGAGCAGCTTTGTGCAAAAAGGAGAAAGTCCCATATGTTACTCACCCCTCAGTTTTGAGGATCGTAGATGTGGCAGTGGAGATAGGTTAACATTATTATACAGAGGAAGATACTGACTCCCAAGAAAGTTGGGTGTTTTGCTAAGGATATGCTCCTTTTTGGTGATGAAGCTGGGTGTTGAGCACAGCTCCTTGTGGCTGTGCAGAGTCCTTGCTCTTACCAGTGCATGTGTTGCCTCCATGCATGCCTGTATTAAAGATAGAGGAGGCTGAAGTCAAGAATGTAAATGTGTTTGAAACTCTTTATGGACTCTGTGGGGAAAGAGTCACCCAATGATAAAAGAAGATATGTATCTGAGATTTGCTGTTTAATTCGGAAAGCTTGAGACCTGGTAGCTGTCTCTAGTTCTAACCCTGCTCATACTTTTAAAGATATGTTAACTGTGGCGTTGTCTGTTATGGAAGAATTTGAATCTCACTTTACCCATGGAAACATAATTCTCAACAAGGTAGTTTCCAGCTTATTTTGCCAGTGCTGGAAAAGCAGAGGTTTGACAGAGATAAGCTCAGACGCTCAGTGTGCTGGAGGAGTGACTTAGTGAGCCACAGGATCAATTTGTGAGTTTCTGTTAAACAAAGTGGCATGTTCAACCCAAGATTTTTTGACACTGGTGGCCTGAAATAGCTGCAGGTTGTGGTGTAAGGTCATCCATCTTAATGTGAACAAGAACGGACTCCATATTATCCTGATGACATTCAGCACTAAAGAGGAGGATGATTACAGAAAAGAGATTGCTCTGGCTGTGTCCTAAGAGGTTAATATGCAGCCTAATACAAGCTCTGTGTGCTGACCGAGCTTCCCTTCTGTCCTTCAGATGAGGGCCAGGTGTATGCCTTTGGCTCGGACTATTACGGATGCGTTGGTGTTGACAAGGCTCATGGCTCTGAAGTGCTTGAGCCCCTGCAGCTGGATTTCTTTCTTACCAACCCTGTGGAGCAGGTCTCGTGTGGAGATAACCATGTGGCAGTGCTGACCAGGAACAGAGAAGTCTACACATGGGGCTGTGGAGAGTACGGTAGGTAGTGTCTCTCTGGAACCTAAAGGCACTGGGGTATGTCTGCTCCAGAAAGCAGCTTGATGCAGGTGTGTAATGCAGGGCCTGGGTGAGGGCTGTCTGGTATGCCCTGGGGGTGAAAGAATGTTGTTTCTTTGGGCCTTTCTTTCCTTGTAAGAATGGGGAACTGGGGACTGAGCCCTTGGGACTTTACTCTGGGAAGCTCTAGGGTGCCACTTGGCTTCCTTGTGGGTAGGGCAGTTGTTCTGTGAGTGGGGTTGGGTTGCCTTGAGGATTGGCAGGCGGTGATGCATGTAGGGGAACAGGTTTGTAGTTCTGTAGGGAGATCCTTTGGGACTATGGAGAGACAATACCGTTTCTTAGGGACAGGCACCTTGTGAGGCTGTTTCTAACTGCACTGTTTTCACTGATGCAGGGCGCTTGGGCTTGGATTCAGAAGAAGACCACTACACCCCTCAGAAGGTAGGACTGTGACTACTTCTCACAATCTGCATGGGCATAAATCCAAATTAGTTGCTGTTTGGAAATATTAACTGTCTGAGGCTCAGGTGTTTTTTCTGAGGTATCACAGATTTTGCAAGGATTTTAACTTTGCTTCTTCACTTCGTTTTGCTTCATTTCTCCGTAGAGATCATGGCAGAGGGACATACCACTCCCAAACCAGCCAGCATCACAACTTAAAGCTTCATTGCTCTGATCTCCATGCTGGAACTGGAAATGCTAAACTTACTGTTGTAGAACTCATAGTAGAAAATACCAAATTGCATACCTCGGGTCTGTAGAGGAAACTCACAGCAGTGCACACAACGGGGAGTCTTTGAATTTGACATAAGGAGTTAAAGATGAGTTGAAAGTAAAACCCTCTTGAAATACAGTGCTGGGGGTAATTGAGGTAATCTAACCCATTGGGGGTTAGAAACCAAGGATGTGCCTGGAAGCCAAATATCTGTGATCACACAGTATCACAGCTACACAGCACAGACCCAGCCCTGCTCAGCTAACTGGGTCTGGTGCTTGTAGACCCCAGCTGGCCAGGATGCCTGTGCCCCACGTTTCTGGTTCCTGTGCTGGCTCACTGGTGTCTGTACACAAGGTCTAGAATGCCTTGAATTTCTGCATTGTGACCAGAGTTTCAGTATGCTATAGACTTTATGATATTTTTGCACCTTCATTTGAAATAACTGCATTGGGTATTGTCAGTGCCCAGACTAGTTGAACCACTGCTCTAACCCCATATGTTTTCCATGTGCCAGCTTCTGTGTAGTAGGTGTTGGGATTTTGATTTTCTTGGGATATATTTCTTCTACATAGGTGGATGTTCCGAAGACCTTAAACATTGTGTCCGTTCACTGTGGCTGTGATGGGACTTTCCTGCTCACCCAGACAGGCAAAGTGTTGGCATGTGGACTCAATGAGTTCAACAAGCTGGGCCTGAATCAGTGCACATCAGGGATAATCAACCATGACGTAAGTGCATTTGGGTCCCTGGCTCCAGCTCCCAGCAGTCAGTAGTATATGGGAAATGGAGGTCCTGTGACAGTGACAGAACGTTCATTAGCTTTGTGCCAATTTGTTAGTTCCGATCCAAGACAATGGATACTGGATTCCGGGAAGAGGCAGTTTGTTCCTCAGTTTCCTGTCTGCCCTATGGGCTTATGTCAGATCTGATGTAGTGAAACAGATAGCAATCTGCTCCAGGGTGACTTAGCCAGTGACATGGATTCTGGCAGTTCTTTACCATACCCATGTTGGGACTGTCTAGGTTAATGTTGTGGTCTGCCAGGACCTGCTTGAGTAGGTCTTAGCTGATGAGTGTGTGGTTTTTCACTCTGTGCTTACCCACATATCTTTTATCAGACATACTGTGAGGTGCCATATGCCACTTCCCTTACTTTGGCCAAGCAGCTGTCCTTCTACAAGATCCGTACCATTTCTCCAGGGAAGACACACACAGCTTCCATTGATGGTGAGCCCTATATATTAAGTGAATACTGGTTGCTGGATTACTTTACATCAGCTTTGCCCTTTCAGCCTGGCCCTTGACATTGAGGGTTGTGCTCTTGGTAGCAAGGCTCATGCCTACTCTAGGACCCAGGATTCTTGTTCCTCAGCAGTGTTGCCTCCTGGCCAGCTGAAGCAGCAACATCAGCTTCTGGGTCAGTCTTCCTTTTTTTAAAGGGAAAAAAAAAAGGGTTGGGAAAGAGTCATGCTCTGGGCTAGCAGAGGAATTATTTATGACCGAGTTAGGCTTTGCCCAAGTGACACCAGTCAGAGGTCTGTAAGAAGTCCCAGCCCCCGGCATCAGAAAAGGGAAGCAACAGGAGAAGGAATTGGAGAGGTGTTTCCAGGCTGAAGCCATTCCTCTTGGCTGGCACTGTCCCCTCCCAGCCTTGCTGGCTTCTCAGCAGAGTCTTTTCCGGTCATGGGCTGTTGCTGCTAGTTCTCTGCGTGCATGGCTGCTTCCAGAGTTGGGCCCTCGCTGTGACTGTCTCCTCGTTCCTCCTCTCAGAGCGAGGCCGCCTGCTGACCTTCGGCTCCAACAAGTGCGGACAGCTTGGTGTTGGGGACTATAAGAAGCACCTGGGAATTAACCTGCTGGGAGGCCCCTTGGGGGGTAAGCAGGTGATCAGGGTTTCATGTGGAGATGAATTCACCATAGCTGCTACTGACGGTGAGTGGGTCTTTGCGAAGTTGTGGTGGGTTCCTTTGAACTAGATCTGCAGGGTGGTTAACTGGCTCCCACTGAGCATTTCCTGACCACCCCCACAGCACTGCACTGAAGGAAATCCTCCTAGACTGGGGCTGTCTGGCCCTGTTAGTTGTCGAAGTGCAGCGCCAAGCATTTGCTGTCCCTGGGGCTGCAGAGCGCTGGCTTGGTGGCTGCCTGTTAGATTCATTATCAGTTTTTTCTGCCACTGGCAAAATGGACATGGTGGATAAGATACTTTGGGATAGCAGTTATAGCAGACAGGCTGTGATCCTTGAAGCAATTACAGGCCAAGAGGGAGAGAGCGAATTGAAGCTTCTGAATCTCTCTTTCCTCAGACAACCATATCTTTGCCTGGGGTAATGGTGGGAATGGGCGTCTGGCAATGACATCGACCGAGAGAGCTCACGGCTCAGATATTTGTACCTCGTGGCCTCGGCCAATATTTGGATCATTGCATCATGTTCCAGACCTGTCGTGCCGTGGCTGGCACACCATCATCATTGTTGGTAAGTGTCAGTTTAGGATGAAATTTTGGGATCTTGGTTATGATCATGTATTGCTTGCCAGGACCTAGACTATAAATCCTGCCTGGGAACAGGCCAGGTTGCTGGGGGGGAATGTGGCAAGCTGCTCTGGGCTCTAGGCATGCAACATTGGCTTTGTTGTGCACCGTTGTAGGAGTTGTCTTGCTGTCTATGTGGCACGCTAACTGAAAGCATGCTTCTCTCCTTGCAGAAAAGGTGTTGAACTCTAAAACAATCCGATCCAACAGCAGTGGCCTGTCCATTGGTACTGGTGAGTAACCTGCCCTGGGCAGCTGTTGTTTAAGTACATTCAGTGGTTAGTTTGAGTGGGTGCAGTTTGGTCCTGCAGCATGGTTTCTCTGTGTTTGAAAGGCCTCACAGAAGAGCTCAAAGGGAGGAAGTGTAGCTGCTGCCGTGCATGGGAAGGGATGTCCCAAAGCTGGGAAAGAGAGAACTGAAACAGAGGAGGAACAACATGGATGCAGTGTAGTTGAGGAACTTCAGTTTGACAAGGAAAAGCTGAGAGGAATTCACTGAAGGGAGCTGATAAGGGAAGGGAGTCTATGGGGCAGCTGCTGGAGAGATGGAGTCCAGTTTCTTGGACCTGTGGGATGGCTGGGGCCAAGAAGCTGCAAAAGCCTGCTGCACACAAGCCATTTTGGGGAGGCCTGCAGGGAGTGTTAGGAGATGAGCTGTTGAGGGAGATTCCACTAGCATGTGCTCTCACTGTGGCCATAAGCCCAAATTTCTGCATCTTCTCTGCTCCAACTGGGGTTTCTTGACAGGAATAGCGGAGGTGGGGAAAGTATAAAGTTTTCACTCTTGTTTGCTAGTGGCTCAGAGCTGCACAACTGGAGGAGGAGAGGAAGAGGATAATGAACAGGAAGCGGAGACCCCCAATCCCAGTGGAGGCTTTCGGGGAACCATGGAAGCAGATCGTGAGTTGGGGGGCTGGATCAGCACCACAGAAGCTAAGGGAGGCAACAGTGCTGACAGCAGCTCCTGCCCTGGCTGGCTCCGGAAGGTAATGTGGTGTCTCAGAAATGCCTTAAAATGGGGATGTAGGCTGGGGAAAAGCGAGTGGTCCCTTCCACTTTTAAGGGATGCTCTGAAAGGTTCTCAGAGCTGTGCTGCACGGGGAGCCCTTTAGGCCTCGCTGCCCTTTTTACCACAAGAGGGTGTTGGTGCATTGGTTGAGGAGATGAAGTCGGCTGCAGGAAGGCAGGCAGGCCTGACAGTGCTGCTTTTGTGGATCCAGGAGCTGGAGAATGCTGAATTCATTCCCATGCCTGACAGCCCCTTTCCTCTGAGCATGGCGTCTTCAGAGCCGGAGAAGGAGACTCTCCCTTACCAGAAACTTCAAGGACTCAAAGTGGCCTCTGAGGAACCTGTTGGATTAAATGAGCCCAAAACGGAGCCCTGGGTAATGTTATGCAAGTGAATGCTTGGCTGAAAGCTCTTGGGGACCATAAATGGCAATGTTGCAATTATGGGGAGAGCTGAGAAGAGGGTGTTGAATTGGCCTAATTCATCTGAATGAGGAAAAGAGGGCTATTGATAATCAGAGATGATGCTGCAAAGAGAACAATTCACAGGAACCTAGAACACAAAGATGGGGCTTGGTCAGATTGAAAATAGCAAGGTCAGTTCTGTGGAAAAATGCAGTCCACGCAATTGGAAAAAATAGAGAAACCTAGGGCCCAGCAGCATAGCAGAAGATAGAAATTTAGAAAGCAGAAATTGCTGTGAGATAGGAAGAAGAACTGATAAAGGAAATCACTGAGAAATTAGAACCTGTGAGATTACTGTATTCCAGGAGTTTTCTGCCCCAAGAAGAGGCATGGATCCCAGGCTTAGGGAAAGGGGGGTAAACCAGATGGATTTTGGTGATAGGAGGACAGGAGCAGCTTTCCCAGAAAAAGGAGGAAGTTAGTGGCTTTGTACTGAAGACATAATGACTAGTAGCTTGCTGACCTTGGCTGCTAGAACTTTGTGAAGTTGGGAAACGAGCTGGGGTGACACTTTCTATGCATGGTTTCTTATGGCATAGAAAACTCCTGGCCTTGCACTCAAACCTGGCCTGACTTCCCTCTGTGTCTCTGCAGCCTACTTGCCTGAGTCCAACCCTGCCATGCGGTGAAGAGAAGGCTGCGTCTCCTGTTGTGGGCTGCATGTGCAGTGCTCTGCAAGTGGAGGTGGCGCACCTCCGAAGCCTGGTTTTACAGTGTCTGGATGATCAGAAGAAGCTGCAGCAGGAAACTGTTCGTCTGAGTGCCCAACTCCAGCGGTTCTGTAGGGGGACGGAGGGAGTGCAGCAGGTGAGGACCCATCACCTGGGTGCACACGCATGCTCAGGGCTCACTACACTCCTGTGTAGATTGTGGAGGCTGTGCAGAAGGAAACAGCTCTTAACAGATGTTTCTCTTAGAGCCGAATGGGGGGACTGAGCCTGGTGCCTGTCTCTTGTTTGAGCTGCTGATGCAGGCTCTGGTAGTAGCAACAGGAGTGAAGCCAAGGGGACAGTTTCCTGTGAGGACAGCCCAGTCCTTGAGGGACCTGGGATTCCCTTTTATTTCTCCTGATGAGAAGGGATGGGCAGTCAGATGTCACGGAGAGTCCCAAATGGCTGTAAAGAATAGGAACTGTGCCTGGCGAGGCTCCTAGCTTCCTTGCAGCTAGTCCTAGAGCTGTTAGGGTAAGTGCTGTGTGTTTTGGCAGGTGGAGGTTCATTCCAAAGGAACACAGACAGCCAAAGAGGAGATGGAAGTGGATCCGAAACCTGACTTGGATTCAGATTCCTGGTGTCTTCTGGGAACGGACTCGTGCCGCTCCAGCCTCTAGTCTCCTGAGCCCACTGGGATCCATCTAACTTCACAGCACACTAACCGAATGCAGAGAGCGGCTTTCCTGGCTTCAGGTCACTCGCAGACAAGAAGCGAGGCCGGAGGCTCCAGAGCAGCACCCATGTACGTTTGATATGAACTAGGAGTGAGTTTGAGAGGGGAAGGGCCCCTGAGCTCTAGGCCAGCTCAGTGATTGAAGCAGCAGCAGCTCCTCTTTGTACCTTATCTGTCAATTCTGCACGTGAGGCAGAACGGCCCCATTACGGCGATGGCTCCAGTAGCAGCTTTTGGCCCTTTCATTGTTTCACTGCTTCTTGGGAGCTGCCTTTGGGACCCCAGTATTCATCACTGCATCTCTAGATGAGAGGAGGAGACGTGTTTTGTACTGAAGCTGGCTGAACCCTAAAACTCACCACCTTCACTTCAGAGGGGTGAAGGACTAGGATCCTCTCCCTACCACATGGCAAGGCCCAGGCAGTGAGGCTGCTCCCCTCTGCTCAGGGGCAGAGGGAGCAGAGACTGTCTCATTCTGGAGGCAGTGGAGATCTTCCTGTAAGGAAGATAATGGTAGACAGCATGTCCCTGGTCTTGAGGTACAGCTTCTGGCCATATGGCTGTGTCCAGTGGCCTGTATAGACAGAGTTTAAAGGCTTTATTCTGGGTGCCTAGAGCTTTCCAACTTCCAGGCAATGCACTGAGATGAGTGAATCAGGTGTTGTTTCAAATAGCAGTAGTGGGCACTGTCTGAGATGGGATCTCTGGTTCTCAGTTTCAGACCACCTGCTTACCAACCAGATGACAAGCATCTGGGCCTGAGACTAAGTCACCCATTTCTTGCTCCAGCTGTTCAACTTGGTTTGGGTGCCAGAGCTTCTTGTTTCTTGGCATAAGCCCGTAGCTGCTCCTTGCTTGGCTTCTGTTCTGCTTAGCCCCTGGTGCCCACACTCTGTGTGGGTGTGGGAAGAATCAGTGTTTTTCCACTCAATGTTTTAACGAAGCTGGAATGCAGTTTCCTACCCAGAATAGGTCATTAATGCCGTGGTCACAGGATGCAGCCTTCCCCAATGACCATGAATGATCAGGTCTCTGGAATTCACCTTCTTTCTAGAAGTGAGAGGCTCTCGCAAGAAAATTGGAGATGGGAAGAGGCATGGTCTGATGCTCAAGATTTCCTCATTTCCTGTTAGAGAATGAGGTTAATTTTATTGCCCTTAAATTTATTACCAAATTGACTTTGAACTAAGCTTTTGGGATTGGTAGGATCCCTGGGAGCAGCTAGCCTTCCCTGCCTTACGTGAAGCCTCTAAGGAGTCCCAAATCCCTCTCACCTTTGCTGTGAGAGCGGGGTTGTGATTTCATTAGGCTTAAACCATCCCCATCAATGGCATGTCACTAGAATTGACTGTTCCAGGGGAGCCAGCGTTCCCCATTTGTCTCTAGAGGTGGATGCCAAACCATTCTGCTTGTAACTTAACGCTCCTTAAATACTTCGTTGGTGCCTATTGCTAGTGTCTTGGAGCTCAATCAAGTGCAGTCTCTCCAGTGCAGTGTCCAGGGCAAGGATCGTACTAGCGTGCCCGTCCATCGTTACCGAAGGAAGGGCAGGAGGACAGCCCTCCTGTGAGGTGGTGAGCGTCGGGCACCCTGGTGTGGCCACGTCGCTTAGTTGCCCTTGTGACTCTGCTCTCCTTTCCCCCATGTGTCTTGGAGCCAGTTCTCAGGTTAGGGTCCCGGCTTGAGGGTTGTTGTTGCGGTTAGAAATGATTGAGTTGGTGACATTGCGGCAGTGCCTTTGAGGAGTGAAGAGTTGAGGCTGAGCCATGTCCAATAAGCAAGCACCAAGCTGATGGGAGTCGCTCTCCTGCAGTGCACTGCTATCCTCATTTCTCAATGCTCTGCAGTTGGGAAGCTAGGTGCACAGACTGGATTCCCCTTGGATCTAGTGGAGGATTAGGGTCCCTGACAGAGGATGCCCTGTGCTCCGCAATCTCATATGTGCCTTAGAGGATTCACGCTATCCAGGTTGTGCCTGTTACAGACCACAGATTTCACACCAGCCAGCTATGCAACCAAAAAAGCAGTTTAAAGCCAGCACTTTTGTCTTGGGCTGAAAATGGAGGGGCAAGTGGGCAGAAGTGCCTTTGAGCAGTTTCAAACCCTTTTTACTTCTCCCCTTCTTGCAGTGCTAGCTCCGTATGTGTTGGTCTCCTGCTAGTATTGCTACTGAGTTGTTATAGGGGAACACAACTTACGCCTGCTCTGACACTCTGGCTGAAAACTAGTTTGTCGTCTTTTTTTGAAAGGTTAAAGGGTGTAGTGGTTTGGAGTTTCTGTTTAAATAAATGTTTAAACTCGTTCTCCTGTGTTGAGTTGTTGGGGTTTTTTTTCCAAGAGAAGATGGGGAAATATGCATATAGTCAGCTGGCTTCGTGGCATCCTGTTGTTTGATTATATTTTTTGCTTATAGAAAGAGGGCCAAGGGGCTTGCACGTTCTTTGCTATGGGGAAAAAAAATCAGGTTCTGTGTCCCTTCATTAAAAGAACCAACCAAACAAACAACAAAACAACTCTTTTCTCTTGCTGCTGCATCTGCTCCTAGTGACGTCAGGGGGCTTTTGTGCATGTGTTTATTTCAACAGTTTGAGTGCCAAATGGGAAATGAGTAATGGGAAGAGAGAGGCTCAAAGGGAAGAACTACCTGTTTCTCTCGGAACAGCTTCTACTGAGCATTAAGGCCTACAGAAGGAAGAACCTGCCTGACACCTGCTCTGCCAACTGTTCCTGCACACTGTACTTAATGCCTGTCACTTCTAACTTCCTATCAGGGTCCTTAGTAAATTGAGAAATGTCTTGAGAGGCAGAGCTGGGTTAAAGACTTAAAATCACCAGAGATCTGGATACTGAAAATGCAGCATGTCTCCGAGAGGGGGATTGTACTGCAGTAGCTGAGCCTGATGCTTTGGCTAAACTGTTACTAACTTTTAAACCAGTTATCAGAGACTTTCTGGATACTGCTGTCTGTCCTGATCTGAAACAATAGCTCAGCAAAGAGGAGTGAACTGCCCATGGTTGGATCCGAAACAAAGATAACAAATGAAGCCTGGTGATTTAATTTCAGTAACTTTTGTTTAATCTACAGTTTTGATCGTGTGTTAGCCATTTGCCTGTCACTTAAGAGAAGTCCCCAACAGATGGATTTATTTTACAGTATCAAAAGGTTTTCTGTGTGTGTCTACCCCCGTCACCATTTGCACTCTGCTGACTTTTAGGGTCCACTAAACAGCCAACGGAACATGGTGCAAGGGAAACAGAGTTAGTATTACAGGACAGGCAGTGGTACTTAATTTCTTAACTACTCTTTGTTTAATTCAGTTACACCCTTCTATTACTTCAAGGAGGCTGGCATAAAGCTTCCAGTTTACCCTTTTCCTACCTCTTGTCACCTCTTGCTGTCCTGTAGTTCGAAGCTCTGAAGTTAGGGCATTGCTCTTGCTTCTCCGATCAATTTGGATATAGCAGATTATTTTCCCTTGTTTCAAGTCTGTGTTTTCTCTCCTCTCTAGGTTTGTACACTCATACCTGGCTGGCACAGTACAGTACTGACCCTTCCTGGGACTTCTATGCTTTTCTAGGGTGTGCCAAGGGATTCGGATTTCTGTCCACACCTATAGGGCAGAAGCTTTCCAACTTCTTTCAGGAGTCTGGTCCGCCCATTGCAGGCTGGAGTGTTTCTTCATGTTTGGCTTCTGACCCGTTTAATCTAGTTGCTTTTTATCTTTTTCTAGGTTCCCTTGAGCTGCTGCTATATTACTGAAGGACTTGCAAAAGGAGCTGCTGGAATTTTTTTGTTCCTTGTTTGCTTCCTGTTGCAACGTTCTCACATGAAGTAGTCATTCTTACTTTGAGAACACAAGCCACTCTGTGACCATTTAAAACAACTTTTACACCACAGAACTACTCTAATATATTAAAAATCAGAACCTGGAAAAATAACTGACTTAAAAATGTGCAGGAACTGCTACCAATTACAAGCAGATGATTCTCTAAAAGGGTCTGTACGACACCTATTTCCCCCAAAAGGCCCTTTAACAGTGTGACAAACAAAGATCTTTAGTATGAGGCCAAAATCACCAAGAACTACCTTACATCTCGAGAAGAAAGCAGAAGAAGGGGTATATTTTTGTCATAATTCCCTACCATCGCAGTAACTAAGATGAAAATAAGATGACTCAAGGAAGGGTGCAAGCCTTGGTTTTTAGAGGTCCCTAGCAACTTGGGCTGAAGGAAAACTCCAGGTTTTTATATTGAATCTAATTGCTGATTTAATCCTGAACACAGGAGTGAAGCAGCTAACAGGGTTTTTAATGTGAAGTTCCCTAGTGTACTGTCTGGGGGCAGGGTGTGTTTGGGTTTTTTTAACTGTAGCAGTTCTTAAACATTTTGGATGGAAATTAAAAAATAAATTAGATGCCAAGTTAAGAATTGAGGGAAGGTTGCCGTGGGAAGGAAATTCCTTCTCAGCTCCCGAAAGGGATACACTGAGGCACAGATCTGTTGATCTGTTCTTCACACTTCATACAAGCAGCCTGGAGATAGGAACAAATGTTCTGTATCACGACTCCTAATTTCTAAGTCATGCCATATGCTCCCTTCCATGATCTTCTCTAAGTCCATCTTGAAAGAATGCAAGTTTGTTGCCTGATCTATTTGGAAGGTTTTTCCATGACCTTGCTCCTGTCCTGGTTAGAAACCTAATTTCCAGTCTGAGCTTATTCATGACCTATTTTTGATCTTGTGGGGCATTATTCTTTAATTAAATATTTCTTCTTCCACCCTTTCCTGACTCTGAGTCCCAGCTATTTTACATGGTAACACATTAGGATGGTTGTTCTGTTGCCTCGAGGGCCTGGCCAGTTCGGAGTATCTCTGCTATTCTATGCACATGAACTTAAACATTAAGTGCCTGCTACTACTGCTAGCTTTCCTAAGCCCCTGAATTTCCGATCCTGAGTTTCTTGTGTTGAGGAATTTTTTAATAATACTCCTCCCGGTTCTCCTTTTCTGGATTTCTAAATGGCAATGTTACAGATCTTCAGCTGGTAAAATTTAGCCCCAGGATCGTCACCAGCATTCTAGAAAAGTATCTAAATAAACTCTTGGGTTGTTGCAGAGCAAGTGTGGAATAAACCTACCTACATAGCTGCTTTCATTATTCAACTGAACAGTGCTACAACAACTAGGACAGAGCAAGAGCAACGACCAAGCAGCAGCTCTGGATCCTGTTGTCTAGTACAGATACCAAGGACAGAAGAACACAGCAGTCTCTTCGCTGCAAAAAAGTTAACTGCTTACATAGCTTCCTCCCTTCCCTCTGACTTCTCTAAATGCCTTGTCTAAATGCTAAATAGTTTTGAAGGATGGAGAGTCCTTTCTGTGGCAAAAAAAAAGAGGCACCCCTCACATCCCCCATCTCTTGTAGGTAGCTACAATAAAAATGCTACACCAGCCAGAACCACTGTCACTGTTAGCACATTCAGGGGTGAACATCTGCACCTACAGAGCAGTAGAGCAAACGAGGCAGATGCTGCTGTGTTTGGCCCAGCTCTTCTTCTCATGAACAGCACTACTTTATGTTTTTGGAGAAGGAAAAAAAATGAGCCTGCAGCCACTGGTGAGCTATAGGAGAGCAGCTCTTTTTACATCAGACACCTCTAGTTGTTAAAAAAAAAAAAAAAAGCCCGAGCCTCCCTAACCTACAGGCAAAATACGATTCTGAAGAACAGCCCCTTTCTGATGGCTGGTTTGCTCCTTGCTGCTGTCCTGCTGACAACCTGTAGCAACAGCCTTTCTTTCCCGCTCAGCTGACTGAACAGTGACAGCCTTACACCCACACTGAGACTCCATGTTGAGCTCACTGGATGGGAGAAGCAGCCCCCAGAGGGGCATCCCGGGGCACAGGTCGAAGTACACAAGTTCTAGTATTCTGCTTATACATCCTGAGCTGTTCACTTCTGGTACATACAAGCTCAACACTCGCAGCCAGTGTTGAGACTAGGGAAAGTGCAAGTGTCTGTGGCTGGAAACCTGGCAGAAAATGGGCAGGGAATCGCAGAAGCAGGTACAGGTGGACACCTCAGCAGCGCCTCCTCTGCGGTGGGGGTGGGGGTCTATTCTTGATAGTTTTGCATTTGGGAATATGTCTCTCAGCTGCTTGGGGAGCAAATCGGCGCCTGCAGTAGGGACAGGCAACGTACTCTGGGTTTTCAATGGGAGGCAATGGGGGCAGGTCTGACACCTTTCCTCCTTTGGAGAGGACTTGCTGCACCTGGCGGGCCTGGCGCAGGGTCTGGATGAAAACCTCATGCTTCTGTCTCCAGTTGTTCCTTCTGGGTGGTGTATTCTGCAGAAGAGAAAGGCACTCAGAGCAACTGGCACCACCGTCAGCCTCCGTTCTCAATATTACACTCAGGGTCCAACTCAGGTCACCCATCCCTGGATATTCCCTGTTGATGTAAAACCGTCCCTGAGAAGCTGAGTCCCATGAAGGGGATCAAAAAGACCAGCACCAAGGGGGATTTGAAGGAAATACTGATGGATACATCAACACTTAGAAAGAGGTTGAGAACAATCAGAAAAGCAAGCAGTAGGGCCAAGGAACTGCAGAGGGTTGCTATAGCTGCTTTGCAGGAACAGAGCTGCATGTTTCCACTGCCTTAGTTTTAACAGCCTGTGTCACTACCTGGATTTTCAGTCAGTTCCCTGCAGCCTCTGATGTTGCAGAGCTTTACTGCAGCAGACCCAGTCTGAACCCTGAGCATCCTGACTATGCAAGGAGTGAGTTTCTCCAGGAGTACACCCTTGACACATTACAAAGACAAGTCAGTTAGGACCCCTGCCACCCACTTATTAGATTTTAAATGGATCTATTTATCCATGGCAAGAACCTTTCAAGACAATAGCTGGATTGTATCCCTTAGCCCCATGTACGCGTGAAGGTGCTCACATCTCACTTGGAATTAGATGTTGGGGTGGAAGGAACATAAGTAGTAGATGTGGATTGAGGGAGGCAAAGGGACTGCATGTTACCTGAGGCCTCTCTGAGCTCTTCCACTGCTGATACTCTTCCAGTTCTGTGCCCCTAGCTCTGGCCTTGCTGGAGTCAAATGCTTTCCTCTTGGAGCCTTGGCTCTTGCTGCAGATACCTGTGTGCTTCTCAAGCCTGGTGCTGAGAAACTTACGTCCGCAGAAGCTGCACTGTCTGAGCCCCCCCTGCTCCACAGCGCTGGCAGCCTGCATGTACAGCACCTCTGCAGACGGGTGGTCACCATACTCTCGGTCTGAGACGGCAGAGGGAGAAGGGCTGCATTTTGGGCCCAGCTTTGAACAAGATGCTAAATGCTCCATGGGCTTGTGGTCTCGAATTTTGCTGTTGCTGGCCACCAACCGCTCCTTCTTGAGTTTCCCCATAGCCAGCTCTTGGGGGTAGAGAGTGGTGCCAGGCTTGGGAACAGTGGCCTCTGCAGACTGCACCCTGCCAAAGACCCCATCACCTGGCCTGACTGCAACTCTGAATGTTTTCTCTTCAGGGTGCCTTGCAGCTTTTCCCTCATGGGTCTTCTCCACTTTGTCTCTTCTTTCCTCTGCCTCAACAAGCTCCTTCTCTCTTTGAATCCTGCGAAGCTCCTCCTTTGTTCTCCTCAGCTTCTCTCTGAGGAGGGCCTCTTTCTTCTGAATTTCCTCTTCCAGGTTCCGTCCATCTGCCTCCAACTTGAGGATGTAGGCCAGCTCTCTCCTGTATAGATGGGAGGCTGACTGTTTAGGCTCTGCTGTCCAAGGAGAGAGCACTGCAACCAGCTGAGACCTCCCTGCTGGAGGCTTCCCTTTGCTCATTGAGCTAGGCCTACTATTTGGACCTTCCTCCATGTATGGGGAACTTCTCGGCTGTGCTGTGTTGACCACTGGAACACTCACACCCTTGTGGTGAAGGATTGGTTTCAGGGGATGGGCACGATCCACTCCTTCTTTCTGTACAGCTACTGATTTAGCTGGCAGAGTCTTGGTCTGGCTGGTGAGATACTTGCTCTGCAGTCCAGCTGAACAGAAGTCTCTGTGCCTGGAGCCGTGTTGACTGCTTTCTGCAGAAAGAGAATATGAATAGCTTCGGCTCTTTTGGGCATAGAGATCCTTTAAACCTTCCTCTTTGTCAGGTATGAGTTCATGCTGATAGTTGTTCTTCTGGTGTTCCAGCTGGGAACTGGGAACAAGCTTAGTAGCTGCCACCACTGAATCCACTGGTGGAAACAAAGCCATTCAGTGCCTGAGAAAGAGCCTGAGGTTAGAAGCAAAGTCATTACAGACTATCTTATCCAAAACTGGACAACTTTTCTCCTAACAGTCTACACCTGGAGGCTACAATGAGAGACTATAATAAATATTAGCAACGGTTTTATAACTTTTCTGGGATCTGTAAATCTTTACATTCCTTCCACCTAGGGAGCTCCCATGCTGCCTCTTCCAGTCCCAATCATTTATGCAGCCAGAAATAAAATATGCTTTTATTTTGCTTTCTGTCTGAGCCCGGTGTTATCATGGTGGCAGCAGAAGTATGCTGTACTGCCAGAGAAATTGTTATACTCCCCCAGGGTGTTTCCCATAGCGTGTCCCTTCAGTTTTGACAGTGTAGCACACAGGTCTGACAGGCAGGCGTCCGGTAAAGCTCCGTACAATCTTCCCGTGGCTCGTTCTACCACATCCCCTGGAGCGTGCCAGGTACCCACGCCGCAGGCCGGCCCCGCGGGGCGAGCAGGGTTACCTGCGGGGCTGCGGCCGGCGCTCTGCCCGGCCTCCTCGGCAAGCTGCGTCGCCACCCGTTTCGCTTATCGGTCTCCCATCGCCCGAGAGACCCGGCATCTCCTGCTGCTGCTGCTGCTGCTGCTGCTGCTGCTCTCCCCCCCCGCCCCGGGGCAGCCCGGAGCTCTGCGCGGAGCTCTGCCCGCCGCCGCCCCGGCCGCCGTGTTGACGGCTGTTGCCTGGAGACAGGCACGCGAAGGCCAGTTCCTGCGCCGCTCTCGCCGGTGAGCGGCCTCTCGATGGTTGCTCCGCCACGCTCCCCTTCCACTCCGCTCTCTGGAGGACCCCACCTCTATGGCCGGGTAGGGGCGATTGGCCGGAGGGCGAGTCTATATTCATTATTCATGAGGCGGTTAACGAGGGACCGGCCGCTCGCGGGTCCTGGCTCTTCATTGGCCCCAGGCGCGGGCACGGCCACGCCCCCAGCGCGAACCGAGCCGAGCCGCGCCGCGCAGGCGCAGCGGGGTGTGCGGCGGCGGCGGCAGCCCGGGGAGGAGGAGGAGGGGGCGGCGGCGCCATGGCGGAGGGCGAGGGCCTGGTCTCGGTGGACTACGAGGTGTCCGGCAGGGTGCAGGGCGTTTTCTTCCGCAAGTACACCCAGGTGCGGGGCGCGGTCCCGCGGCGTGCCCCTTCCTGAGGGGCGGCCTGCCTGCTGCAGTGCGTGGCGCTTTCCGTTAGCGCCGCCGGGGCTGCGGCGGTTCCTGTGGGCGCCTCGGTGGGGCTGAGCCACGGGCGGGCTGGATGGCGGCCACGGCTCCTGCCGCGTCTGAATGGGGGCTGTCGTCTCTCAGGGCTGCTGGCGGCCTGTGCCGCGTTATGTAAGCACGGCTGAAAACCGCGTTTCAGCCCCGGTTTTTCGCGTGAAAGAATGTTTATGAATAGTCGGGTGAATCCTCTGCTGCTCTCCTGCTGCCTGAGCCGTAGGAACTTCCTTGGAGGTCTGTGTCTTACCTATAAAGTGGACTCCTGTATGCGAATGTCATTCTGTAGCTCTCTTACTGTTTGGATTAATCTCATTTTGCTCTGCATTGTCTCCTCAGGGGGAGGCTAAGAGGCTAGGACTCGTTGGCTGGGTCCAAAATACTAGCCACGGCACCGTGCAAGGACAAATTCAGGGTCCACCGGCCAGGGTACGGGAGCTGCAGGAATGGCTCAGGAAGGTAGGAAGCCCCCAGTCCCGCATCAGCCAGGCAGAGTTCAGCAATGAGAAGAAGATCACGGCGCTGGAGCACAAGGACTTCCAGATTTTGAAATAACCTTGTCCAGGAAGAAGCCAAAGCTGAAGCATGAGCTGCCCTCACACAACATTGCCCCTCTTCCCCATTTGTTCAGTCAGCCAATATGCAGCTCTAGAGAACTTTATTTCATTACATTTTTAATTTATTGGTTCGTTGTACTGTTAGTCTAACTCTTGGCCTTTCACAAAATTTTGGCAGGCAGAGGAAGAGCTGTGCTACCTTTATTAAATAAAGGGGTTGTTCAGGGACACAGTGTCTATTTCTGAATGTCTGTGCAGAGTGGCGTTTGAGTAGTCGTACGTGAGTAAAATTCCTGATTTGTATAGCGTTGTGCTCACTTGAAGGAAATCAGAGAATCGATGCTGATAAGAAAAATTGCTGAAAACGTTATTTCTGGCTCTGAATGCCTCAGAAACAACTTGCTTTGTTCCAGAACTTTATTTTTAATTTAGAATAAAACCGCTTGGAGCTTGCTGCCTGTGTGGAATGGATGCGTCGTACAGGGGTTGAGCAGATCGCGGCCCTTCGAGGGTGATCCTCTTGCCGGTACCTGTCCCTGCGGGACCGTGTGGTGTTACGAGCAGCCCCTGCTGCCGCTCCGAGGGTAAAGGCCCGGGGGAAGGGGTCCTTCCCGCGGCCGTTCCTCGCTCTCGTCCGCCTCTGCCCGCTGGCGGCCAGGCCGGGGGCGGGAACTACAGCTCCCAGCATGCACTGCTGGGAGGGACACACCCCACCCGGCCCTGCCGCCAGCAACCGCGCAGGCGCCGTGTGTTCCCTGCCCGGGCCGTCGCGCGCCCTTTCCCTCCAGCAGGAGCCGCCTTGGAGACGGTTGGTCTCGCGCCGCGGCCGTTGAGGGGCCGCCCCGTCCCCAGGCCAGCGGGTACCGAAGGGCTGAGAGCGGGAGGGGGAGGGGTGGACACGCCGCCCCGCGCTGCCGGTGGAGCGGGGCCGCCTCTCCTGTCAGCGCCCCGTCGCGGCGGGCGCCTGCCTCCCG
>NW_010973368.1:3655951-3683937 GCF_000737465.1 Haliaeetus leucocephalus | reverse complement strand
CGGTGAGGGGAGGGCCTGCCTGCCCGCCGCTGCCGAGCGCTGTGGGGACGGCGTGTGGTAGCGAGCCCGGGCGCGGGTCTCGGCTGCCCCCCTCCGCCCCGCGGAGCCCCGGGGTACCTGTCACGCAGCGGGGCACCGGGTCCCCCGAGAGGGCCAGCAGCGCGTGCGAAGCTGCGTGGAGAGCTCTGCGTGAGGGACGCGAGGAGGAATTGTATGCCCCCTCGAATACCACTAAGAAACCTGTAGTCATCAAGGACAGGACTGGAAAACAGTGGGTTCTCTTTCACGTAAACGGTTTACTCAGTATCCCACACCTGTTCCCAAGTCCGCTGCGTTCTTTTCTTGGATGAATTACAGCTGATGCTCTTTGGCCAGCAAGAGGCATTGTGAATTTATGTGAGGAGATTGAGCTAAAAAATGAGAGGAAGGCAGCTCTGCGCCTGCTTCTTGGTGATGCCTTCTATATATTTTTGGTACAAATGGAAGCAGAAACCTTTTGCTTGCAGATCATTTGAGTTTAGCCTTATCGTGGTTGGAGTTTGGTTTAGGTATGTTAAGTCTGAGAACCACATGTTTTGTTAGTAAGGAGCATATACTCAGATTTTGGCCATTTACCCTGAAGGCACCAATGATGTGTAGTCAAAGCCTGAGCAGGAGAGTTATCACAGAAAAAGCCTCTGAATACTAGGAAGACTAACAAAAGTATATTTATGTGGGTAAATGGAATAAAGAAAAGGTTTTTTAGGCCTTTAATTTTTTTTTTCCTTTTTTTTTTTTCCTCGCCCCAGGGAATTGCTTTAAGGAACATGGAGGAGTGAGCTCCCTGCAGTTTCTCAAGTTTCTCATCTATCTGATTCTGACATGATCAAATGTTTGGTGGAAGATGTGCAAGCCAGGCTGCGTTCTGGAGTGACTATCAACTCACTGGGGCAGTGCGTTGAGGAGCTTGTCCTCAATAGCATCGATGCCAAAGCAACATGTGTAGCTGTCAGGGTGGATTTGGAAGCTTTTAAAATCCAGGTGGTGGACAACGGCTCCGGAATGGGGAGAGAGGACTTAAATGCAATGGGAAAGCGGTACTTCACCAGCAAGTGCAGCTCAGTGGGAGACTTGGAGAACCTGATGTTCTATGGCTTTAGAGGGGAGGCTGTAGCAAGCATAGCCAACATGGCCAGCATAGTGGAAGTTTCATCTAAGACCAGCAGGACAGCAAAAACATTTGTGAAACTATTTCACAATGGGCAAGCACTGGAAGTCTGTGAAGCTGAAGTGAGCAGACCAAGTGGTGGAACTACAGTCACTGTGTGTAATCTGTTCCATCAGTTACCGGTGAGGAGAAAGTGTATGGATCCTGTGTTGGAATTTGAGAGAGTGAGACAGAAAGTAGAGGCTATTTCGCTGATGCATCCCTCTGTTTCACTTTCTTTAAGGAACGACTCTTCTTGTTCTATGGTGCTTCAGCTCCCTAAAACAAGAGATGTATACTCTCGGTTTTGTCAAATTTATGGACTGGGCAGATCACAAAAGTTACGAGAAATAAATCATAAGTCTGGGGGATTTGGGCTAAGTGGTTATATCAGTATTGAAGGACATTACAACAAGAATATGCAGTTCTTGTATGTGAATAGAAGGCTTGTTTTAAAGACAAGACTACATAAACTAATTGATTTTTTATTAAGAAAAGAAAGTGTCATTTGCAAGGCAAAAAGTGGCCCTGCGAGCAGACAGGCTAGTTCAAGTCCTGGTCGCCATCGTTGTGGCCCAGAGTTGTATGGCATCTTTATTCTCAATGTGACCTGTGCGTTCAATGACTATGATGTGTGTCTGGAACCTGCAAAGACTTTAATTGAGTTCCAGAACTGGGATGTTCTTCTAACATGCATAGAGGAAGGAGTGAAAATATTTTTGAAACGAGAACATTTATTTATTGAACCGTGTAGTGAGGACATCAGAGAATTTAATGAAGATAATGACTTTCGTTTGTATAACGCTCCAGTTCTGAAGCCCTCACTCTCTGACGAGAAGAGCATCCAAGACAGTTTTAAGAAAGCATGTGATGAAATTGTGGATTCCTATGAAATGTGTAATGTGCAATCAAAAGATGTCAAAAGGAAATCCATGACTGCAAAAAAATCTTCGAATCTTATTGAGTCAAATAAAAATCTAGAGGAAACTGAAATCACCCCACATCAGAAGATTGCTGAACCATCTGATCCATGTAGAAACAACAGAGTGGAGATTCCACTGCCCAGCAAAGATGACACAGCTTCTGATTTCATTATATCAGAGATCTCAGAGCAGGAGCCAAAAGACACCAACAGTTCCCAAAAAGCATCTGATACTCATCTGAAACCTTCAGAAAATCTTTGTTCCTCTTTTAGTGGAGGGGCCAGATCAGAAACAAGAAAAATAAACAGATGTGACCTGCAGCATTGTGCAGAGAATTACATAAAAGATATGGGAAGCCAGCAAGGCAAAGTAGTGCAGAAAAGCAACACAGTCCATATCTTAAATAATGATGTTATTCAATCGCGGTCTGAGAGAGAAGACCCTACCGAAACAGCAATGGGACCTGAAACTGTCGCTGGAAGTTCATTGATGGGACTATGTAATGCAAGAAGAGGAGACAGGGAAACAGCTGAAGTGATAGATGATGCTGGAAGAGGGGCTGTTATTTCAATGCCGTTAAAATTGTGCTCTACAGGCCTTATAACACGTGTTATGCAAAATGAGCCCCCATATGAATGTGAAAAAACAGAAACAAATCTTGCATTAAACATGCAGTGTAGAGCTGGCCCTGTCAATGACAAGGATATTTTTGGCCACAGAATAAATTTTCCGATTCAGTCTTTAAATGCTAAGGATATTTCCAGTAATACAAATAAAGAATACACACCTCCTTACACCAGAGAAGTATGCATGGTTGATGGTGATGAGTGGTTAGAGAACAAAACTTTGTCAGATCAAGTGAGTGAGGAGATAGTTATGCCTATTGCCACCAGTAAAAGACATTATGAGACAATGAATGTTACAGAATTGCCGCTGGCAACTTCTTCAGGTATTCCTCACCATGAAGTTATAAAAAGCACTAGAAGACAAATAGCTGTGCCAAGATCTCAGCCTTCTAAGAAGCTGAGCTTGTACACACAGCTAGGTTCGTTAGAAAAGTTCAGGAGATACTATGGGAGAGTCAAGTGCACAATACCAACACCGTTGTCAGAGAGGAGAGAATTTGGTCTCCCGGTTTTTAATTCACAAGCTAATTGTGACTTTTCAAAGGATGAGAATGACAATCATGGTAGCTTGAGCACTTGTGAAACTCTGACTTTGGAAGGTACAGATTCTAATAATTGTAGCCAAGTTTTTGGTTCTTTGGAAGAGACTTCACTCTGCAGTGGAGAAACTTCACAGGACAAACAAGCCCTTTGTAAGAGTCCTTTGGCGTTGTCTGATTACTCTCAGGTTAGTAAAATAAATATAAGTTGTAAAAGATCTCCAGGATCATTATCATCCAAACTGTCCAGAATGAAAAGTGACCACAAAGAAGTAGAGCAACTTGGTGAACAATTCCAAACAGATTCAAGTAGAAAAGATGACTACTCTTTTGATCTCGAATCTTCAAATAATGATTTTTTGTACAGTGCTTGTCAAACATATAAATCCTCAATGGGAAAAATGAAGGAATGTAATTACAGCATTTCTAAGGGGGGTGCATGGTGTCAATCAGATGGTACGAGGGCAGAGTCCATGAAAAGTACTGTCAGCTCATCACCACTCAGCAGCGTAGAAGGGGAGTATACAGTCTCTTCAAGCAGTGTTTTATCATTACCTGCTAAAAAGGATTGTTCTAACATCACCTGTAGAGATAAAAGTACATTAGATGAATCCTCAGAACAAAATCTGAAAGATACTGAGGTTCCCCATATGACCTTCCTAAGTAACTTGGAATTCTCTGCAGACAACACAAGCACAGGCAATCCCAGGAATGATTTGTGGTGTTCTGACTGGCTGCAAGATTTTGATGTTTCATCGGGTAAGACAATATACATCAATAAAGCAACTGGACTGAGCATGTACCACACTCCTCCTACTGAAGGATTTCAAGCTGCCTGCATTCAAGATATAACAACAACGGCCGTGAATGTTGTCTCAGAGAATGGTAAGAGGGGTGGCAGTGGTTGTTGTAAAAATGGGATGAGGAAAACACTTTGTGTTCTGTTAGGTGCATAAAATATCTTGCTGGCAGCACCTGACAGTTTGTACTGAAATAGCCACTGCCTTACATGTAATAGCTGTATGGAAAACAGGAAAGTGTTGGGAAGTATGGAGACGGTAAAATGTTAACATTCAAGATGTTTGTCAAAAATTATCTTTTAATAAGTAAAAAGAAATGTCAGCAACTTGTCAATTAACAGACAACTGCCTAGTTTTCACTAGGCATCATGACATTTACTGTGATCACAGTTACATATAATTGTTGTTGGATATAAAGTGAGAAACCTACTCCAAAGTAAGTGTACCAGAAAAATACAGTGGTTTTACCATTTTGTCCTAAATGGTTATGCTTCTAAGAATATGTTGTTACTGAGAGGCCCATATTAAAATGATCTTTCTTCAACCTGCGTACAAAATTTAAAACAACCTTTGAAAAATGAACAAAAATCTAACTCTTCATTGAGAATGTGTAGTCTCCTCTCTGCATCTTTTGGAAGGCTGTTGCTTCACACTTAGCTTTGTAGGAGATGTTGTACAGCATTGTTGGTGGTTTGGTGGTGGAGCTTTTCTAGGGGTGACAGGACACCACTACATTGTGCTGGTTTTTCAGGGGTGTGGTGTTTATGAGTCTTCATAGATCTGTCTGTTGGGTTTGGCTTTCTGTGTCCTCCTGATCTGGCTTGGCAGAATACCGTCCTTGATAATTTTCCCTTCCATGGATATATCTTTGTTCAAAGTTGTTCTCCATTCTGTCTATAGGCAGATTTTATGAGCGAAGATGCAGCCATTCCATGTGTAGACCGTATTTTCTATTGCATAATTTGTTTTGAAAAAGTAGTTTGGACTTCTTTCTAGATAGTTCTCCTGTGAAATATTTGTCTAATCAGTCATGATAGCCTCTATTTTGTTTCTTTTTTGTCTGTTACTTCCTTCTTTATCACCAGTCATAGAAACACTGGTGCAGTAGGTGTTTCAGCTGTTAAGCTATTCCCTTTTAAGTATAATAATTGATGCCAATAGTTCTTAATATTTCTTGTGTTCCATTGAAGTAAATTTGTTACAAAGAGAACAACATCTCTGGTTTTATTAGGTAAAACTACTTGCAAGCACAAATGTGCACTTCTTGACTAACACTTTTAATTTCTGTGGTTTACCAATGTCAGTTGCCCACAGTGCTGTTTAGTAGCCAGCCAAAGCACTGAGATGTGGAGCTTGACCTTCTATCCAAAATGTTTGGATAGTGCATTCACGTTTATGAAGAGAATACTTCATGTACCCTTATGCTTTCAGATGATGTCTAGTCTGTAGTCTTTGAAGATGTATATTATGTTGCATCTTTTTACCTCCAATGGCATTGTTCTTTCTTAGCCTTATCATTGGTGTTACCCTCCATCATATCAATGGTGCCACTCTTTCTTAACTCTGTCAATGGCGTTATTCTTTGGTGAGATGTCTACTGCAATTTTTTTGCTTTTCTTAGGTTGAAGGTTGGACCTCCCAAACATTCACAAGGTGTTTGAACTGTGGCTAGACCCTACGGATCTTGGATTTTCAAAGTTAAACAGACGTGTTCTTTCACACATTTTTCAAGCAAAGGATATTCATTCTTTTTAGCCATAGGAATAAACATAACTGTGTCCTAACACAGCATTCATGTCTCTTGACGTTGAGCACTGTTTTGGACTGCTGTTAAGACCCAGGAGTGGAATAATTTTTTCACTTGCTATGTATGCTTTCATTTTGCTTTTTAGAGTAGTATCAGTAACCCCATGGTGTTGACTTAGAATTTCATAGCCCTGTGATTTATGAAGAACAGCATCTCATACACAAATTTAGGGAAGTTACACTGGTTGGTGACAGGTGGAAGGAGGTAAGAATAATGCATATCCTCTTTTCCATGACAGCAGTGGCCATCTGCCATCTTCTCCAGTCACAAACCATGTGCTCAACAGAAATGCTAGATTTTGTAGGTTAGACTCAGGCATCTTTGTACTGATTAAACTGATTGCTACAGGAAAATTTATCAAGCTTCATTTCACCATCAGATGCCTTTTTGAATAAGCTAATGCTATGCATTTGTAGTAGGTTAACATCCCAGTTCAACTTGGTCTTCGTTGTTATGCCAGCTATGTTTGCATTTTTTGTTACTTTTATTATGTTATTGACCAATACGTCATTACACTAGCATATTTTAATGATCTAACTGAGGCAAGTGAAAGTGAATACTGAAGTATGGTAATTTATACATGATTTGCATGTATAAAGTAGATACATTATTATCCTCAGCACCTTTTCTGATGTTACTTTTCAGAAAAATCATATTAATAATGTCTCTGCCAGCTCTGAGTTCTCATTGGCCTTTTGGAAAGAAAATCCTAGCTTTATGAACAATGTATATCCTAATCAAGGATTTTCCCTGCAACAAGAAGTAGGGAGATGACTCTTTGTTCATTACATGTATAAAATATTGGAGTTCTGTTCATATAGATGTTAGGTGCTTCTGTGAACTTGAGAGATAGTATCTTTCCATGACAATAGCTATAAAAGTTCTGTCAAAGTTCTGTCAAAGTCTGAATTAGGCAGCATTCTTCAATTTACCAGAAGTCACGTCAGGCCATCTTGTCCTCTATTCTGGGTTTTGTGACAATGGGATGCTGAGTTACTCTCCCATGCTGGGCTGCCAATTTGGATTCTTGAAAGGATTCTCAGTCTCCAGGGTGGGACCATCACTGGTCCTTACTGGAATGGAGCCAACAGTCAGGAATCTATGGACTGGCCTAGGATCACATAGAGCCTTGTCATACTGAGCTTATCAGCACACAGCTGGTTTTCTTTGGCGTTATCACTCTGCCACTTTTCCTGAATGCACACCCTTAATTTCTCAGTAGAAAGGAACTTTATTAATTCATTATTATTTCACAAAGAATAGAAGTCTGAATTGTACCAAAGGAAGGGTGAAATGTTTACCACTGTGCTGGAAATCTGAGCCACTTTTCTTAATAATCTTGATAACAGTGCAGGTTTGTAATATCATTAAATCATTTCTGGGTGGGTAGGAACATGTTGTTAGGCTAACTCTGATATCTCATGTGGTCTCACTGACTTGTAGTTTTCAATTTTACAAATTCCTGATAACTGTATTAAGTATTGATAGGAGTGGTGATAGACTGACAGTTTTGCTGCCCCTTAATAGGGGGAATTTGAGAGTATTTTGATATCTGACAGGCTACTATATGCCTCCTCTTTTTCTTTGGGGATAACACTTCTGATTGCACTAATTCTGGAAATAATTGTTACATGTTTAAAGCAGCAGCCAATTTTTAAGGACAGTCCTGCAGAAGCCACAGTAATATTTTAAAATACATTTCCTGATGCAGGTGTGTCTGATAATTCTCAGCTTTTTACATATGTGCTGTTATTTCTCAATGTTAGATTGCAAAATCTGCAGGATACTCTTAATTTGTACAGGGTTAAGCACATGCTCATTTATGATAATATCATAATGGTATAACTTTTTGTAATTTTGCATGCTGTTGAATCTGCAGCAGTAAATTTATATTGTATTTAGGGATTCAGTTCAGGTGCCATCCCTTTAGAAGTGAGATTGTGCTGCCCTTCCTTCCTAGACCTCGAAAAGAGAAGACTTTAGCAAGCCAGGATCTGAGAGGTAGGGCCAGCTTTCCAGGACACAGCGTTCTGTGGTAAAAACAAATCAAAGAATTCTCCCAGATGTCCCAACAGGAACCCAGAATTACTCAAGGTCTGTTAACAATGGGACTGTGTGAGTCATCTCAAATCTAGAACTGGAAAAAAAAATCTTTTAGGGTTGAAGGCAGGTTAGGGGATACTTATTTACAGGATGAAATACCCAGTTCTTTGTTGAATTATGTCAGTAGTTTAAAGAATAATTACCTACTCCCTTCTTTGTACTTGTTCCAACCTTGGAATGTGAAAAATAGCTTCAATCCTCACAATTTTTTTTGCAGTGGAAAGGATGAAATCATCTTTTTGGTATGTGGCTTTGTCCAGAGCAAGTGGGTAGCTAAACAGGTCTTTCTTTCCCCCCCCTGCCCCATTTCCAGGGCCTGTTGAATTGTGCTGCAGCATGTTTAGGAGTCAGAAAGCTGCACAGTGTCTTTCCTAGTTAAAGCAGACAATAGAGAAGCCCAGTCTCATGTTCCATTATTTATTTGTACATTCTCCCATTTTTATGAATGAAATCTATAAAATAATACTTGTATGAGGTAGAGGTACCTAATGCACCTTCAGCTGATGGATGGTGGTAGTCCCTGTATTATCTATGTGTTCTTTCCTAGATGCTGAAGGGGAGTCTCTCCAGTCATTGCTTTCAGAATGGGATAATCCTGTTTTTGTTCCCTGCCCAGAGGTAAGTATTATCTCGCATCTCATGCTAAAATAGGAATCATTTTAGCCTTCTGTTATTGTCTGACATGGGCACCAAAACTGCAAATATTGTAACTGTTGCATATAAGTTATTCAGCGATATATTAGACTATAGACCTGGCAGTTATGTGTGTTTATAGACTGTTTATATGTAAGTTGTTGTGGATTTATTCAAAGTCAGAGAAGCAGGTATCAGGGTAATCTTTTGCCTTATGTCATTTCAAAAGCAAAACATTATTGCAAGGTGTCTTGCCCTCTACAGAGATAGTAATCTTAAAATTCAAAGTTATCGAATGGCAAAATTTTAATATAGCATCTGTCCTCTTTGTGGACTGAGTTAAAATAACCCAGGTCTCTTCTCTGGGGTGCAATGGGTCTTAAAAGTGTATTTTACTATAGGCATCTTTATAGCCTGGCAGGATTATAGCATGCGAGAGGGAAATAATGTTGGAGCTTTTAGAAAAACTTCCGTTGTTTTCATGAGGTAGCATTATCTTTAATCATTATGTCGTGTGTGTGTAAACATATGTATGTAACCATTTCCACCTGCAAACAATAGGGATGGAGTAGCAAACCACCTGCTGGTGAGTTTTTGAAAAGGAACAGTTCTGTTCAGTTGTTTCTGTGACGTCTACTCTGACTCATTTCAGGGTAGTACATCTTTTGTAATGCAATCCATTGAGAACTCACGTAGGCTAATAATTAACTTCAGGTTTTCTGATAAGTACTTGAAATCAGCTGAATGCATTGAAGTTAGCAGATGGGAAAGTATGTGAGGATGGAATCAGAGGGATTGCCAGATGGTATCTTTAGCTAGTGCTATTCTTGTGTAGAAAGCTTGGTTTGTCAAAATACAGAGTTATTTCCATTTTTTTCTTAAAGCTAGTTTGTTGGGGGTATTTTATGTGTGTTTGGGTTTTTTTGCCATATCCTTTATAGCCTGCTTGATCTGTAATTCTGTTTTTACAGATTGCTGTTGATGCGACCAGCAGTCAGGCTGACAATCTGGCTGTGAAAATTCACAATATCTTGTATCCTTATCGTTTCACCAAAGACATGGTTCGTTCAATGCAGGTACAATATGATCTATTACTAGTTTTCACCCCCAAATTTCCACTTAGCAGATGGGATTTGCTGGTGTTTCTGCCTGGTGGGAAAAAGGTATCCAGGGAAATAGTTCATATCCCTAATTTTCACAAGCACAAACAGAATTCTTGGTTGCAGTGTGATACCAGCAGACACATATGTCATGCCAGATCTTAGTGTCATCTTATGGTTAATCAGCTCTCTGCAAGTGACTCTAAAATTCCTTGAATGTATGGTTAAATCAAATCAAGAGGCAGCCCTGTTACTGCTGCTTAGAAACACTGTTAACTAAGTGATATTTCAATGGGCTATTTTTTATATTTATTGTAGGCATTTGCTTAGTTTGTATTCCTCAGAAATCTGTGTCCTGTATCTTCCATTTTTATTGACCTTAGAAATTTAATTCTTCAGCAGGGTGGTTTCAAAAGCAAATCCCAAATTTTGTGGAAAGACTTGAAATTTCATTTTACGTCTGCCCTGAAAAGTGATTCTTAAAAATGGCATCATAGCATCAAGTTTAACTGTTTTAGTGCTTCTTTATCAAATATTTTGAATGTTAGCTTAAAAGCTAATGTAAATGTGTGGCTTAAACTTGCATTCTTTTATGGTTTGCCTGGGTAGAAATGCCAAAGCGGATTCTCTTCCTCTCTTGCATCCCAATGACAAAAGGCTTATGTGCCCAGTTAGCATTATTCTCGTGCAATCAGGTTGCTGACTTTGAGATTGCAGGTTCTAACTGTGTGGGCCATGGTAACGTTGATCTCCAGGGTGGACAAGGATCCAAATGATTCCTTTGTGTTGTGTGTGCAAGAATAACAGGAGTAAATAAAGTTACTACAGTAAACAGATTATGTTTCAAAAAGACAGGAGAGGAAAGCTGGAAAATGGAAGGTACCATTTTTCTGTTCACTGATAACGAGAACTGGTCTTTAAAACTTACTGAGTGGTTCTTTGATTAACTTTTCCTGTGTAATGTTTTCCTTTGTATGTTTTTAAGAAGGTAAAGCTAGAAGATATTACCACTTCCCAACTCTGAAGAAGCTAAATACTGCCTTCAGTACCCTATAGCAATTTTGAGAATCTCTGTAGAAAAGACCAAAAGCACAAAATATTGCATCATGCCACAGGAAAAGAATAAAAAGAATCATCAATGTCTTGCATCCCTGCAAAGAAATAGGATCATCTACTCATTTTTACCTAGGAGGGAAACAATGCACATGTTGTGAGACAGAGAATTCAGAGTGAGCTCTATCTATGTGACTTGGGGAGAAATTCCTCCCTAACACCACATCTGTTAATTTAAATCTAACAATAAGGTACTGAAAGCATTGTGCATCCCTGCTTAGTATTCCCTGTAGCTCTGGTTGATTTCTGATGTTTGAGACACATTCTACATCAGAAAATGAGGGAAAAAAAATGCTTCCTGGCTGCTACAGATGATCAGCACAAGTCCTTAAACGCAGGGCAGGTTAAAAAAGGTTGTTTACATTCTCATTTGGTGATACCAGCAAATCAAATACTCAGAGTCACTGTGCACAGCTTTAATTCCCAACTCAAGGCTTCTACATGACCATTTAATCCATTCTGTAAATTTCCAGCTCTACCTTAGAACAATTAGAGCTCCTGCCCTTATGACTCTCTCTGAAAAAATTGATCCAGAATTTTTTCTTGGAAATTTTGAAACTTTCTTTTAGTTCCAGACTAAACTGTTTCATGATCAATTTATGGTCATTTGACCTGCTGCCAGTATTGTCTTTTAGCTTAAATAATTGCTGCCTTTTCCATATTTAGCCTCCCACTGTATTTATAAAGAATAATTATATACCTTCTCAGTCTCAGTTTTGCTAGGCCAAATTCTTTAAGCCTTTGGGACTAGAAAAGATGTGGCATCCACTCCCCTAATCATCCTACTAGCTATTTGTTGCACTTGATCCATTTTGATTGTCATCTTCTTTTGTTTACCTTCATTTTAAAAATAATTTTACCACTGAGTAATGATTTTTCTGAGTATCTTACAGGTTCTTCAGCAAGTGGACAATAAATTTATCGCTTGTTTAATCAACACTAGGAATGAAATGGATAAAAAGGCAGGTAAGAGTGGTGCTTAACATGAAGTTGAGGTAGCTGTCAAGTGCAGTTAGACTGCAGAGGGAACTCTGTCCTGTTTGTATTCTCTTCTTGCCTGGGGATGATACTGTGAGTAGAGGAAAATGTTAGTCTTCACTTGAAATTTCCTGGATCTTCTCTATCTTTATTTTGGACATTGTTGAATGTTCCTACTGCCTTCAGATTAGTGTTATAAAAATAGATTGTACTCAAATTACTAATGTCTTTCAGACTCTGTTCACAGTGTCTGGACATACTCATTGTTGAAGCTTGCTGAAGCTGTACAAAAAAGGCATTCAAAACCAGCAGTTTTTGTAACATTTTTAAAGACTGTATTAAACAGAACAGTTTGTGGGTGACCTCAGCTCTCATTCTGAAGTTAGATGAAGATGTCAATAGACAAGAGTTTCTGACTCAATCTAATTACCTTAATTTAAATGCCAATTTGGATCACTAAATTTCTGTTCTGTAGTGACTTTATGTTCTGCCAACACAGCCGCCGCCTCACTTTATTTCTGTAAAACTGCTGATAGTTACCTTCTAAATGTGGCCTTTAGGGAGTGGTCATTCTTCCCCACCTGTGCAGTTGTCTGGTACAAAGTTGTCTATTTCTCATCTGTTGTGGTACATTTTTAGATGGAAACCTCTTGATTTTGGTGGACCAACATGCAGCTCATGAACGGATCCGCTTGGAGCAGCTTATTGCAGGTGAGGATTCAAATGGTCTTAGGAAAAAAGATAATCAGTGCACAGAAAAGTATAAACAAGCTGTCTGGGATGTATGGAACCAATAGGATATTCATTTGTCATCTTTATCTTGATCCCTGGGAGAGTGCAGACATTCAGTATCTGTAGCAGTCATAGTATTGGCAGCTGAAAATTGTTACAGTGTTTCTAAAAATAGAAGATATACTTCCTACCCACAGAACTATCAAACTAAAATAGTCCTGACATAATGAAAGAGCAGGAAGACTGGTAGGAAAAACAATGAAGAGGAAATAGAACAACATTAATAAGATTATGTGGTTATGCTGTGAAGAATAAGACATGGGATGCAGAGTAAAGAGCATAGTTCATTTGGTTCCTTTTTAGCTGAATACTGTGCTTAAAGCCTAACATTTCCACAGTCCGATACTGCAAAGAGATAATAGTGTTCTCTGTAAGCACATTAGCCATTGGTTTCAGTGTTAAAAAGCACAATAGCCATCCATCAAGTATTTAAAAACCATTGACCTTCTCTTTCATTGACAAATACTGCACAGTTCCTGCAGACAGGGTTCCAGGAACTCTGCTCCTTTTTGTCAGGTACTGAAAAAAAGTTAAAAGACCAAAGGGAGAAATGTTTAATGAATAGTATTTTAATGCCATTTATATCAGATTTTTCTGTGGAAAAATTGCGCTCTCTGAGTTGAACTAAATATATCAGTAGTTTTTTTGCTATTTAGGGTGACTCTTTTTTGGAACTGGTGGGAAAAAAACAAAGTGGCATTAACCAACCCTTCCCCAGAGACTAGATGTCTGGTTTGTGACATTCCCAGTCCTCCACAAGTTTCAGGAGAAGGCATTCTGTGGTCACTTTTTAATCCAGACAGAGGATTACGTGCCAAACCATAGGGTCATTAAGGGTAATGCCTGCGTAAATATTCTAAGAGGGGATACTTCTAAATGATTCATTCACAGATTCCTATGAGAAGGAAGCTGCAGCATGTGGCAAGAAGAAATTACTGTCCTCCTCCATCTCTCCCCCTTTGGAGATTGAAGTTACAGAAGAACAAAGAAGATTTCTACGGTTAGTAATGGCCAATATTCTAAACTTTTGGGCATGGCTCTGTTGACCGGGAAGATCTCTATATATTGCTAGGTTACCATGAAGCTCAGGAGAGAAGCTGTTGATTCTTTCCTGAGCTGAGACCAATTGGCTATATCTGTGCTGAGGAAAATAGGTGTGCTTCTCAGGCATGTCATTACAACATCTCAGGACAAAACGCTGTGGTGTGCCATCTCTGTGTTTCTGCAATGTGCCGTGGTTTCCCTGGGAAAGTAAATCTTCATGTGTGGGCCAGAAAAGTGCAAAAGCAGTCTCCAACAGATGGTACTGTCTGGGGCTCAGGACTTGGGAGTGCACACTGGAGTGCAGGGCCCATAGTGTCAATTTAGTCACTGATTTAACAGGCACTGTTTGAGAAGGATGGGGTATGGAAAGTTTGTATTGTGAATCCTTCAAAAATGCATTCCTTAATCCTAGGTGCCTGCCAAGAGTAACTAATGAACACTGTTTCCCAAATGTTTCAGAATGGTGGCCTAGCTACTATTAGGATATTTAACTTTTGTACTGCAAGAGTTTAGATACAGATTTGTTGTTGGACTATTGCATACCTATTGGACACTGATCAAACTTTTTTCCCCCAAATCCTTGTCTGTCACCTGCCACAGGCATTTGTGGTTTTTTTTTTTCTCTGCATTGTTCTTCATTTTCAGGTGAAATTCTATCTTAACATTCACAGGACTACCTCATTATTCTCAAATTGCTCTTTTTTGTGATGCTTGTGGCAAACTCGACAGCTTTTAAATCACTTGTTAAGATTGTTGCTTGTTATAGGGATACACTTGTTTGCTGTAAAGCCCTTTTTGGATGTATTCCAATCATAACAGTATCCCTGCTGTATCCGTTTGGTAACTCTTGTGTGACAATGGCCAATACCAGAAATTCCAAAGGAAAGTGTAAAGCACTATTATGTTCCACCTGCCTGAGGGAAAAATGTGAGAACATAACCATTACTGTTCATAGTTCAGTAATATTTGGATGCCTTTGTTGTTCCCATCTCTTAACGATGTTCTTCCTAAAATCACAATATTTGTAATGTTTCTTGTTCAACTTTGAACTATTTTGCACTCATCTTTTGAATGTCTTCCATTTCTGATATATCTGCTTTTGAGACTGGATGGCCAAAATCGAATACAATATACAAAGTGAGGGTATCCCATTGATTTATACAGTAGCTTTGCAGTTGTGCCTGTATTTTCTGTCTATTATATCCACACCTGATATTTTGCCTGCTTAAAAAAGGCTACTGCTGCTTGCATGAACTGCTTGTTTATTGAATGGTCATGACAATGAAACACAGAGTTGTGGGTTTTTTTTATTTTCTCTATTTATGTAGGAGCCAACAAAATGTAGAAATAGATAAAATTATTCCTGATAACTTGCATTTATTTGTCCTTAGGAGCAGTGAATTCAGATTTTCTGTCCATTTTTCATTATGCCTTTTTCATTCATCCTACTGATTTCATTCATCATTTTTCTACTTGTTTTAAGTTCTGATTGAGTTCAACATCGTCTTCAGTCTCAGCTAAGCTGAGATAATTTTGTGTTTTCTACAAATTTGCCTGCTTGACCAGGCCCCTTCTTTTCCACATCATTAATAAACAATTATGAAGATACAGATCAGGACTCATGTCATGTTGAACACTGACCATCTGTTGCCAGCATACCTTTTTTCCGTAGTCTCTGAATCATGACTAATGTTACTTCTCTATCCATGACAACCTTTTGCATTTGCATTTCTAGCCGCTTTTAAGAGGTAGCATCAAAGGCTTTTTGAAAGACCAAATAAATTCTGTGAGCTACTTTTCTTCATCAGCTAAATCACAAACATACTACAAAAATCAGTAAGATAAAGCAAATCAGAGAGGCATGGTTTTCTTTGAAGGAAACTGGTTAAATTATTCAGCACAGTGGGATGCCAGTTGTGATTTTCAGTTATCCCTTAAGATAATTTATCGAACCAGCTTACTGGTGCTGCTTTATTGGTGCTTTTATTATGTTGCTCTTTAATTTGTTAGTATTTATTGGCAGTTCATCTCTTTACAATCACTCTATGAGACTCTCCTTACTAAAAAGTTACAAATTAAAAGTACTATGTAAGAATCTAAATTCTGTTGTTATTGTTGCTGGCAGAGTATGACTGTATTCTGTGGTAAAGTTTGATGTAATGAAATAAATTAACTTCCCTGAAAGACCTTTCTCTTCAGCTATGCTTGCTATTTAATAGTTCAGCTGGACCTCTGGTTCACCTGCAGCTTTGATTTTGTTATTTGTCTACTAAGCGTTGTAGTAATGCATTGTTCTGTTGACTCTCTTGAACTTCTTTTTTTTTTCCCCCTTGAAAAAAAAAACCAAACCCTGATTGACTTCAATAGCTGCTTGGATTCTGTCATTTCACCACAAATGGTGAAAAGGGCTTTTTCTGTCTCTCTCTGCTCTTGCTGAAGGCTATACATGTCTTCTGTTTTGGGGTAGAATTACACAAGTCATCTCCATATGGAGGCTAATAATTGTATTATTCTCATGACTGATTTTAGTAAGTTTAGATTAGCTTCTTTTTTGTTCAAAGAATCTCTTTTCTAAAATTGACCTTTACCACCTTTGTTTTAAGTGAATATTCCCGGAGTAAATAAAATAAACTATATATTGTTACAGTTGTTTTCATTTTGAAGACAAGTTCTCATCTGACTGTGAAGTCCCATTTTTGGGTGTATTCTTCTATCCACAGGGCGACATATGTCTGATTAACTAGAGATTGTTCTTTCCTGGGTTCTCTTTGCTTAATGGGATATAAAGTTCACTAAACCAGCATACATTCCTTAAAATATTTTTTTCCATTGTAAGTATTTGCTATGATGTGTCAACTGAAATCACAATTCTTTACGTTAGACTTAAAGGAGTCTTTGCACTGTGTAATTTCAATATTTGGAGTGTTTGTGTGTTGAACCAGACACCTCGTGCATCTTCAGAAAAGATAGGTTTATAAATTTAGACATAAAGCTTCTCTCCATGTAGTACAGGAGTTCTTAGATCTTGTGGTTATGGAACATGAAATATGCACAGTTGACTGGAGTGAAGAAACGTGGCTGAATGTAGGCTGAAAGGGCAAAATTACCTGGAATCTCATAATGCATGGGTTTTGAGATTGGAAACTCTTGCAGGAAGAAACATATATGGGGACTACAGTAATATTTACATATTCTGTGGAGGCACAGCTACTGTGGTTGATGTCTTATTTCTGGTATTTTTTTTCCTCAGATGCTGCTACAAAAATTTGGAGGACTTGGGTCTTGAATTATCATTTCCTGAGACCAACAGCTCCTTGATTCTAGTGAGGAAAGTGCCACTGTGTTTTATAGAAAGAGAAGCCAATGAATTACGACGGAAAAGACAACCTGTCACCAAAAGCATTGTGGAGGTCAGCTGTGGATATGGGTGAAATTGTGATACTGGGTCTTGTTCTGTGTTAATAGCCCAGGGTATTAGAGTATCTCTGTTATGAGGGAGACAATGAAGTCCCTTGGCAAATGTGGGTGCCATCCCTTTCAGTAGCTAAATACTCCCACAACTGAAATCCCTGAACTATAACAGAAACTATAGGAGACTGTTTCAGACTTTGACTAGTGGAGAAGCTAAGAAAAATAGTATATAGTACAGATATTTCAACAGTTTACTGCTCATGAATGCTTGAATGAACAGTAAAATGATTAATATTGCCGATACAGAAATATTATTTGTTAGAATTTAAAGTTGTTTTCATGAATTCTCTACGTGGGGAGTGCAGCTTTCTAAAAGCTGCTGTTCCAGATGTTGTGCGGTTTGAGGAAGAAATTGCTGAACAGATTACTTGCAGTTTCCATTGTAAATAATTCCCCGCAATCATAACTGCTTCAAGGACTCCTTAAAAATTGTTTCTGGAGTACCATATTCAGCCACTAGGCTGAGCCATTGTGAATCAGTCCAGTCTTGCCATCCATCAGAGATGATTCATCTAATTAAATTTTCTTTTCCAACCTTGCTATAATTGGGAACAACTCAAAATGCACTATCCTGGTGTGATTTGGGAGCCAAGAGCACTAAAAGTGGCGGAGGAGGGTATCAGGTCTGTGCCTCACAAGCACTTATTCTTAGCTGATGCCTCAAGATCTGAGTGTTTTGGCAGATCTCTTCTGCAATCCTTTTTTTTTTAATTAGGACTGGTAGCACCCATTCATGATTGATTATGAATTCATTTCATAAATGAAATCCACATGGACTGTTATCCAAAGAAGAAAGGGCAGCTATGCAAAGATAACACGCATTCATTGCCCTCTGAGGTATAAGACTTCCATTATACCCATTCTACAGATAGGAAACTGATGCAGAGAAAAACTAAGTGATTAGTCTATAGTCTGGTAAGATAGTTGTGAGAGGTCAGGACTTGCACCTAGATCTTTCACACTGTGGTCAGTGTACTAGCAACAGCATCATTTTTCCTGGTTCTGGCAGTTACACAGTAAATTATACACAGATGGGGACAAAGCAGAGTGTGCGCAATGAAAGGGAGAAATAGCAACTGATGATATTACCTTTTTCTTTGCAGGAGCTTATTCAAGAACAAGTTGAGGTGAGTTACTGTCTGCTTCTAAAGTTGACTATAATAATGCAAAGCTTACTGCATGAACCAAAGGGAGTGTGTTAAGCCTCAAATGAGAGAGGTGGACTAGATAATCCACTAGTTTTTCCTCATTTTAGCTTTGTGTTACAGTTTTTCCTTTTTCTCATATTAAATGGAAAGTGAGATGATGTTCCCTTAATACTTTTAGCTAGTGCAGACCACAGGAGGAGGAGCACGAGGGACACTGCCTCTGACGTTTCTGAAGGTGTTAGCTTCCCAGGCCTGTCATGGTAGGGAAACTGTACTTTTCTTTCTTTCTTTCTTTCTTTCTTTTTTTTTTTTTTTTTAAAACCTTTCTGTCTCTACACAATATCCTTCCTGGGGCAGTGGTTTCAGAATGTGTTTGCAGGAATTCCAGGATTACAGGCTGTGTGTTTCATAGGGATGAGGAGATAATGGTCTTTTCATGGATAGCACTGTGAGGGACAGCAATACTGCTCTGATTTATTCATGTATGGGCCTAATGTACTTTCCAACCCTCAGATGAAACACAGATAGAATACAGTTCTGAGATGCAGTCATCCCTGTAAGCTCTAAACCATCCAAACAGCAGCTCTGTGATGGGGCAAGGGGAGGTCCTGGAATGTGCTTTAAAGCAAGCAAGAAAGAAGACTTAGACATTCTTCCCAAAAAGCATTTTTTATTTCATATAAGTATCAAAAGTGCTAGTTTAAGTTTGCCTGTGACCTTTCAAGTATTTTTGGAAGGAGTGCAGTAAGAATTTACATCTTCTAAGGGACTACGGCTTACCAGCACCTGGAAATGAGCAGACCTTACAAGTGTAGACTGCAGTAGCTCTAGCCTCTTGTGGCAGTTCCTGTGCCACATACAGTATTAACAAGATTACGCTGAAGGGGTAAATGTGAACCAAAAGCATCCATTTTCACTGAGTGTCACTGCATTCTACAAGTGGCAGACAATATATATATTTTTTTTTAATATCTAAAAAAAGTCCCATGGCTGAAAGGCAGACTGGAGATGGTCTTGTGCACCTGTGAAGGCTAAAGATTGCAAACACCTGTGAAATGACTCCCTAATGTTCTGCTTGGATTTCCTCTGGATGCCATTAAGTGCTCACTTGTGAGGAAGGACTTAGTGGCAGGGCTGGCGTTTGCTCTTGGAACTGATGCGTGTTAGTGGCAGGCACATAGAACTGATAAAGCCTATGGGACTGATATTAGCTGTCATCTTGGTTTAATACTTTTTGATTTGTGAACTGGTTGCATCTTCAGCTGCAACACACACACACAAAAAAAAGAAAAAAAAAAAGCCCATTTGCCTCTTGCAATGTCATCTGAAAAGCCAAAAACTAATCATCTTACCATCCATCAGACTTGGGTTACGTGAAAGTTTAGGCCATGGAAAGCTGATCCTTATGCAGCAGGCTGGTTAACTGAGCTAAGCCCTAAGGCCGCCTTACTGCAGCCTTTGGGCTGCCTTTGCAGCCTCACAGCTAATCTTTGGGAGCTGCCTTGTTTTCTGTGAAAATCACAGCTGTGGAGGGAAGTCCGCTGGGTGGTTTGAAGTCTCTTTGGCAGCATGTGTGAGAAGTTCTATCTTTTTTTCAGGAGCTATTAAGTTTAATGAGCGTTTGACCGTGGAGGAGAGCTGCAGGCTTATTGAAGCTTTGTCATCTTGCCAGCTGCCCTTCCAGTGTGCTCATGGAAGACCTTCCATGATGCCTCTTGCAGACATAGACCATCTACAGCAGGAAAAGCAGGTACTGTTTGGGACACCGACATGCCTCTGATAATCCACACTCTGGATTATCAGAGGCATTTCATGTATGCATGGGTTAGCACTACAATGGACCAATTTGAAACCATCACCGCTGGCTGTATCTTACTTGAATTTTTACATAGCTGTTACCAATAAAATAAAACTTCAGAACATTAAACCACTGTCCTGCAAACACTTATGGCAAGATCTTTGCTAATTTCATTTGAATGGTCATATTGACTTGAATGGGGTCCACTAGTCCTTAAAGTTAAGCATATATTTAAAGTGTTTGCAGTTTTTAAGGGTAAAACTTGGAAAACATGTAAATTCTTATATTCTACTAGTGGCAAAGATGCTACTTAAACAAACGCCTACTTCCCCAAAGTTTAAGACAGTATAAAATGGGGGAAAAAAGCAAAGAAATAGCAACATTTAAATAATAATAAAAAAAAAATTACTCCTTCCCTTTTGCTATTACTATTATTATGATATATTAAGTTATGAAATTGGGATACTGTTGAAAGTCACGTGGAACTTTGAAATAGATATTAAAAAAACTTGGGAATGACTGTATTAGGGCAAAGAGTATGGAGACATTGAAGTTAATTTACTTAGTTATGATTTAGTGCTGCTTAATTTTTCTCCCTCCAGCCTAAACCTAATTTGGCTAGACTGCGGAAGATGGCACGAGCGTGGCACCTATTTGGAAAAAAAAAGACCCTAATCAAAAAAAGTTAAGACTGTAAGATGCAACCATTAGAAGTGTTGGTATGATCCAGGTCCCCCTGTTGTTAGACAACAATACCCTGTGTGGAGCGAAGTTTCTGAGCCAGCACAGTCACCAAAGTTCTGCTCCCAGTACTGACCTAAGAAGCAGAGTCCAGCCAGGAGAATGTGGCTGGAGGAGCTCACCCTTGTAGCCTGCACAAGCGTCTTCAACATTAAGGGGTTACATTGTAAGCCTGGGCCTTATGTCAGTGTTTGACTGTTGGAGACAAGAAGTTGCAGCCACCTGCAGTTACTGAAGTGCATTTTCTCTGCAAGCACAGCATGATTCTGTGTAAGAGAGGAGACTTTCAATTAATGTATTTTATAGTGCTTTGAAAATGGGGAGGTATTTATTAATAAAATTAACAGTAAACTTTCCTTGAGCTCATGGCAGTAGTTGGAATGAGGACCAACCAGCTTCATAGTGTATACATAGGCCAACTTAGGATCAAAAAACATTTTTATTTAACTAGGCAATGAATGACACACTCAGCTGTTTCTCCAGCTCCCTGCAGTTTGCATTCTTGAGTGACAGATTTCTAAATCCTAGCATAGCCCCACATTCTCAGGGTACAGAAACTTACCCCCACAGAAATAACTAAATAGCCCACAGCATTTTTTACAATAGGCAGACTTTTTTTTATGAGTTCCAGTTCTATTTTGTGTCTCAGTCTAAGGTAGAGTAGAGTTTATTTCAGAAGAGTAAAAGAAGATGACATTTTTGTTTAATCACAGACATCCAACTTACTTAAAACCAAATCAGAAAGATACTGACATCTGCTGAATCAAAAGCAAAACAAGGAGTGGAAACTACTTTCATTCAATGATTTAACTGTGGTGTAGTGTATGCCACACATTGATAAAAGGGACTAAGGAAAAGTGATCTGACTGACCTGCAAGAGCCTGAGATTTCCAAAATGTTCCATGCTGCCCCTCACAAAAATCAAGAACTTTCCAAATGAGACAAGATGTCCACCCAAGAAGAATAATCACAGTCACTCAACTAGTACAGGAGAAGACCCTCAGACTACAATAAGCGAAGCAAGAGCTTGAGCTCTGCCTTCTGACACAGTGGTGAACAAGCTAGCTGGTGGTACTTCTGAAGGTCTGCCTTTCATCAAGGATGGAATTTTTGTTCTAGCATTGTCCAAAAAGCTGGTTTGTATTTCAGCAACTCACCAAAAATTGTCAGAAAACTCTACCAAAGAAATCCATTTTGAAGACAACTGCCAATATATTCCTATCACACTCATATGCGAAAGCACACCTTAAAGCCTGCTACTGCATCATAGGTGCAGGCAACTCACTACACTGGTAAAAATCCTGCTAGTTAAAGAAACAAAATAAGTGTATATGGAAAACATGCTTAATAGTGAGATCACTGTAAACAGCCTTTATTGCAGCATACTTTGAATTAATAGCTTAGCTGCCCCAGAGTTAAACATATGCCTTGCTGTTTCAAAATCAAAGTGGGTTAGCAGCTCCATGTGGCTTCTAACACAGCAGAGAAATCAAAACCTGTACAAAAGCTCTGCCTTCTGTTGTTTTTGGGTAGGAGAGACACTGCTGAGCAAATTCCCCACAGCAACTTGTCCTTGCAACGTACACTTTAATTAGCTGTTGTATCTTTCTAAAGAGAAAGATAGGAAGAGTCTGGAGAGTGACGTGCTTCACTGCATTAGAGTTCATAGTCATCTGGATGGTAGAGCTCACTCATGAGGCGGTAGATGTAGGAAGGTGCATTACCCCCAATGTTAGAAATGAAGAGAGTAATGAGCTCTGGAGGGACGTAGTCAAACACTGGGCAGTGAACATTGATCTTTGCCAGGATCTCCCCTGTAAAGTGAACAGCAGCAATATTAGACAAAGCAACTCAAAGTACATTTAGCCTTCTGCACATCTTCCTGAGCCCCTGAAGAAACTGGCTATGCACATGCCACCCTGAAGTCAATACTGAAACATCCTGAATACTTTCCAACTTCCTCACTGATGTCATTGAATTACAGGTATACAGCAGTCTTGGATGAATGGCAGCACTCTCTTTTGGTAGTTTTTACTGATAAAAACCCCAGATCCCCTCTGATGTAGATTTACTAATTCCAAAAACCCCTGCCAGTATGTAATTAGAATACAAGAATCCTGATGCTGCCAAAGTTGTTATTTAAAGAAAAGGCCAGAATCAGAAGGCCAAAATCAAAAAACCTTTGCCAAACCCGGTATCTTCATTTAAAAAGTCTTTGTCACATAGAAACAGGGCTTTGAAAGAGACTTAGCCATCTGAAAATGGGCTTGGGAGCTGACACCTTTCTGAAGATGGTGCTTGTGTGGGAAGCCCATGGCAGAGATACTGGATTTCAACAAGTTGATCACATAACAAAGTTTCAAGAAGTTAACATGAGTTGTAGGAAGGAAAGGAAGCTGCCCTTGGTGTTGGGCATCTGCTCCGTCCCACAGGAAACCACCACCTGCCTGGCACCATTATCACAATCCTATAATAAAACACTATTTCAGAGCAAAAGCAAAAGCACAGAGATAGCGTTCAAAGGAAATCCTTTTTTATGTCTTTTCTGTAATAGAAAGTTACGTATAAATTAGGATGGTTCCCAGCACTTTTTTCTGCTTAAGACAACAGGAAAGGATTTTCTGTCTTGGGTTACAGGACAGTCTTATGTTTAAATTTTATGTAAGCCACTAAAAAAAAGTTTAAATTATAGCCTGAACCAGCTTGACCAGCCTGTGTGAAGAACCAGTACCTTCTGTGAATGGCAGCACTTCCTGTGGTGACACAAACTTGTAGAATGAATCTTCTTCATTAGGGAACTGAATGAGAAAGATTACAGGAAGGTCAGGAAAAAAAAAGAGACTACCTCATTAGCCTAGTGAAAACAGATCCTGGGTGCTGGAAGGAACTAAAGCAGAGGAAGATGACTTGCCAGGTGATACTACATCTGTTTACAATAATTACGTAGTGCCTGTGCCTAGAACCTCTGTAACATCTACAGGTGCAGGGTTTTTCCTCAGAGCTTTTAGCACCTTCTATAACCTGGCTGCCCTTCTGCAAAGCCTAGGGAACTGGAGTAGAGTGACTTCCTCAGTCTGCAACTTCATCTGACAATAATGAAAAAGTGCTGAGTGTAAGAAACAGTTTAGAGCATCTCCATCTACCTCTGTCAGTACACAGGATCTTTCAACAATATAAATTGAAATCCACTATGGTTGAAGAAGAGTAAGTATAGTGATGTCAGTCTCCCATAGGCAGTGGTCTACATCCTTATACCCAATGCACTGCTTACTCAGCACATGTGGCAGAGGAGGGTGCTTCAAGGAGATCCTGAGGTGTGACAGATTTGGGTGAGGATCTCCTATCTGAAGTAACAACACTCGATGGGGGAGACGGCTCATTTACCAACCACACCTTGGGACAGATGGTGCTCTCCACCCTAAACTTCCACAAGCATAAAATCAGCCCCCATCTCTATGTAAAGCAGGTGCAGTCCTGAAGAGCTGCTGTACTTACCTGCGGTGAAAGCTTGAACATGGGGGCACACACGATGAGTGGAGTGGAGTGGTGTTTAGCTGCCAGTGCCAGAGTGTGAGTCCCACTCACAGCAATCAGGGCGCCATTGGCCAGGATTGTCTTTGTACCAATGATGACCTTAAAAGGCAAATCAGCATTAAATAGCATGTTCCACGGCAAACTGGGGAAGAAATGCTTCCTGGCTTGGACCCTGCCGGATGAGCTGGAGGAGGAGTTTGTCAGAACAGCCAGCCAGCCAAAGGCTGGAGTTACAGGGCAGCTGGATGCCTGACCTGTTTCATCTGGCAGTGACTCTGCACTGAGACGTTCCTCTCTAACAAGAGTTGACTCCAGCATGGTGAGGCCAGCACAGAGAACTTCAGAGGACAAATGTATCTTCTACTGCAGGGAACACCAAGCAGAAACTGGGCTGTGTTCCCTGTTGTTCTACAAGCCTGCAAAGTAAGCTTTGTACAAGTAACTTGACTGCTGGCTGCAGCAATTCTCTTGCTGTAAAACACGAATAAAGAGCTTAAAATATATAGAAAAGAAGTGGTGTGGCTGGATTTTATTATAAGTACTTTTTTTTTGGTTTGGTGTGCCAAGTCTTCATCTCTATAAAAGTACAGAACAGGTCTGTTTGAAAAGACACACCTTGGCAATTCCCTTCACCACCCATCTTGTGTTCCACACAAGGGGAATTTCTCCCCTTTGGAAATGCTGGGGTTTGTTCCATCTTGTTAAAAAAAACATTAAGTTAATCCTTTGAGGCTCTCCTGGCTTGTTTTTTTTGTAACTGTTCTGCCTGTTAGCCACTAAGGCAGAAAAACCTATCACCATGCAGTTAGTCATCACACTGTCTTGGGGTTCCATATTGAATCTCCACCCCAGCTGTAAATAGGGACTATTAAAATTTTGAGTTTTCAGTGAAGAAACACATCCATCACTGCTGGGACCTGCAGCTGGTTTGAAATCTGCTATGAACTCCCTCCTCCAGCAGAGCTCTCCTTACCTTGTTGACTCGAGACATGACAGCAAAAATAGCTGCATCACTCATGACAGTAGTTTCAATGTTCTCTTTAGACAGTCGGACAGCCATTTCATGACCCTAAAAAGAGGGAGAATCCAATTGGTCCCCTGCAACATAGGTCCTGCAATGCAGTTGCAGAGATATTAGCACTCAACTCTTGTCTGAACCACAAAAATACCAAGTGATAGAACACAAATACAGCCCTCCGACTGAAGGACACTGGGTAGGAGAACGAGCTGTCTTCAATCTCTCCACTGCAGAGGAACTTCTGTAATGTTCAGCTTGCCTCCAGAGACAAGAGTTCAGCAGAATGCGCAGGACAACACAGCACCTGGAGCAGACAGACAGCTCGGGCCTCACCTGGCAGAATGGCGCACACTCTGCCACGATGACCTGGAATTTCCGCTTGCGGGCAGCTTCCTTCAGGAAGGCCTCAACTGTGCGTGAGTAGCCAATTGTCATGATCACCTCATTGGAGTGGATGTGCTCCAGCGCCTGCATAGCGATATTATCAGTGGTGCCCTCTGTAACAGAAGGAAGCCGTGGGTGGAAAAGCAGCCAGGAAAAGGAACACTTGTGCTGCTAGGGCTGTCCTCCAACAAAGTCATTTTTCACTAAAGCAATGCTATGAGCACTGGTAAAGCAGGAGCAGCTTTTCTCCCTGTTCTTTTTACCAGTGGAGAGGGACCAAGAAGCTGGCCCCCAAATGCCCTGTGCTCCCCAGCTACAGATAGAAAAACCTGTATTGAAAACTCCATCATGAGGGGAGTAGATTGTATCAGCACTACTCCAGATAACCACCATGCCCATACAACAACTAGTGACAGAATTCAACGGTTTTACAGTTCAACAGCACTAGAACCACGTAGAAAAGAGAGGCAGGACAACCTGCGCCTCAGAAGGAGAGTTGGGTGCCTCATCTCTCATAAGGTCGCAGAAAAAGAAAAGCATATCACAGTGCTTTGTGACAAGGGCCAGGTTATACGTGCATAGGGATTAAGTCCAACCTTGGCATATTTTTGATACTCTTCTTCAGAGGACTCAGCTCAAGACTTCCCAGAAGACCAAGAGCACAGGCCAATAGCCTCCCATACTGTTCCCTCCGCAATGTTCCACCCATCTCCTTGTAAGCCAAAGAGGGCTTAGTTTAAGTCCTGGGAACAGCAGGACTTCAGCTCCTTAGTTCCTTCAGATTCAGCCTCCCAGAGCCTTGCTATTTTCTTTCCACCTAAGAGGAGGGGGAAGCATCTGTCCCATCCCATAAGAAGCTCCACTCATGGGGCAGTTCAGACCCATCCATACCTAGTTCTATTAGCAGCTCATTAATAGCTTCAATAACATTAGCTCTGAGGGGAGGATAAGGGGTGCTGAAATCCTCGCTCAGTCCTCCGGAAGTCAGGAGTTTGTGCAGGGATTCTTGCTGGTCGCTTTCCTCACTGCGCCCGTGAAGCCTGCGGAGAGAAGCAGCCCTTCAGCCTTGGGAGAGAGCACAGGGGCATGGCCAGGCTGACTGGCATCCCCACAGTGCAGCACACCTGGATGTGAACAGAGAGGAAGGAAAACCACACGCCGGAGGCACACCACACCACGCCACAGAGCTTCCCTAGCTGCCTCTGGCAGAAAGGCACCCGAACCTCTGCCAGGAAGCGTCTTCCTAAGTCATGTGCAAACGCTGCAGCCCACAGATGAGAAGCAGGCTCAAGGCTGCTGCCTCAGCAGGATGGACCCTCCTGGGAACACAAGTAGAGAACAGCGTGAGGTCAGGGCACAAACTGTTCTCATGCACCCACAACACATACGCCAAGTGGAGTTTCCCTAGAGGAAATGTCACCAGCTACGCTGAAAACGACAGGTTTCCTTTGGTGTTAAACTCGTGGAATCCCTCTGTAGGTCCCCTAGGAACGGTAGGAAAACGGGGTGATAGAAACTAAAGGGGTCTCACAGAAGCAGCAGAACACACTGCGTGGGAGGGCTATTCTAGGCTCCTAGGAGGAGTACAGACAGCAAGAGAGGGGCGCTTCACCTGCCATACTCCTCCCGAATGACCTTCAGCACTCGCCGCACCATGTTGCCCACAGTCGTCTCGGATGGCTGGGCTGCCGTCATCCTCTGGCCCTCCGTCCGGATCAGATCCATGAGCTCCCCTGAAAGAGGGGAGGGCCTTGGTTATCGCTGCCCAGAGCAAACACACCCCACAACAGCCCTACGGCCAGAGGCTGGCTCTGGCGCTAGTAACGCGACACAGAACAAGTGCAGCAATGCGACCAGAAAGCCACTCGCAGAGCAGTTCGTTCCACCAGGTTTTCTGCAGTACGGATCGCTTGGGTGCAAGGCAGACTCAAAACTTATGGAAGACCATAAGTGGCAAGTTTAGCGACAGAGGCAACTGCCTGCCGCTGGGACGGTCAACGCCGGGACTGACCCCCCTGGGGAAAGCGGGCGGCTGGAGCGGGGGAGACCCGTGCAGCTCCTCACGCCACAACACCGACCAGTGAGCACAGCTGGCTTTAAAGGGCCGAGGTGCAGGAGGACAAGAACCGGGAACGCAGACCCACCGGCAGCTGCTAGCGAAGCTCCCAGCTCCCCCGGGCCGCAGCGTCAGCAGCACTGCTCCGGGCCTGCCCCGGCCTCGCCGCTCCCTCCGCACCCGCCGGCCGCG
>NW_010973368.1:3645697-3655796 GCF_000737465.1 Haliaeetus leucocephalus | reverse complement strand
GGGCCGCGGCCTGGTGGGGGTGTGAAGGTGTTGGAGCCGGGCGAGCGGGAGGCGCGGGCGGCCAACCTGGGGAGGTGCCCCCCGCGGTGGGCGCCGGGCCTGACGTGACCGGCCGCGGCACGGCTCGGGAGGCGTGTGCTGGCCGGGTCCCCCGGGCTGGCACGGACGGGGAAGCGAGGTTACCTCCTCGCGGGGGAGCGCCCGGCCTGCGCGCCGCCGTTGACGCCTCTGTGGAGGGGAATGCTGCCGGCCGGCGTCAGGAAGGGCCTGTGCGAGGGAACGCAGCGTCTGTGCTGCAGGGCAGGAGGGAGGGAGCGGCGTCTGTGCCGAGCAGCAGGGAGAGCCCATATGCAGGGATTTACTTTGGACCGTGCGGTGTTCTAGACGCAAAGAGCCAAAGCAAATGGGGTGGGAAAGGCGCAGTTCCTGGCAGTCCAATTGTTCTTGCTGGCGGAGCCAGAACCGGCCCTGGATAAGGCAGGAATGTAGCTCCTTTGTGTCTAGTTCCTGGAGCTCTGTGTCCAGGGAGCAGGCAGGAGCCGCGGTGTAATTCTCGTCGCGGCGCTGCTGTACTCCGTGGCTCTGCTCTGTGTCCTGTTTTAGATTAGGATCCCAAAGCAAACTGGTTTATGCTGGAAGCTTTCAGCGGGTGCTTCCTGCAGGGGCCTGTAGGGCCTTGGGTGCTCATCGCGTCTTTTTTGTGATTGTCTGATTCTCTTTAAGACTCGCCCTACAGCCAGCTGCCATCCAGGGACTGTTGGGGCCCCAGCAAGATACCAACAGTTTGTACGCTGGGTCGGCAGGACGTATTGCAGGTGATTTCTCACCCAAAGCCTGGGCTGGGCTGAGAGTCCTTCCACCTCTCTCTCTTCCTGCCACTTCCCCAAGCGCCCCTGTGTGCCTGGAAGCCACAGCGCCTGCCAGCCTGGGGAAGGAAGCTCACCGCATCCCTCAAATGTCTGGCGAACGGCCACATGTCCAGGTTTGCCTGGATGTGCTTGGGGGGTGCTGCTGCCCTGGCTGGAAGTCAGAGTTTCCCTCCTCTATGAGCTTGTCTCGTGCTTTGCCCCTGCAGAGAGTCAGTAGAGGGTAACAGGGTTTGCCCTGCTGTTGGCTTGACTGTGCTGGGCCCCACTGTACTGACCAGGCACATCCTTGTTCCCCACTCCTTTCTCCCCCACTTCAGGGATCTGGTTTCTTCCATCTTGCGTAAACTGGAGGCTCCCTGGAGCAAGGCCTGCCTGGCTCCGCGTATGCACAGGGTAATGCAGTTCCCCCTTTTGCCCTTCTGCACAGCTACATTGCAGGCAAGGCAGGGGAGGGCTGCCCGCGCCCATCGGCTGCCTGCCTGCCTCTGCTGCTGGCTGTGCCTGTGGGCCGGCTGCTGTGGCGTGCAGAGACCAATCCCATGTGTGCACCCTGGGACTGGGCACACAGGCAATCGCCCCCCCCCCCCCAATCATTGCTTTGGAGCTTTCCTTTGTTTGTTTACTTATCTCGCTAGTAAACAGAATAGCTCTTGGAGATTAGGCAGGAGGGAGAAGAGGAAGGGAAACCGGACTCTGAGGTTATGACCTCCTTGTGGATGCTGGGCTGTTTACATTCCCTGCTCTGGTCCCAGTAACTATTGCGGGACAGTTTCTTCTCAGCGTTGTGCCAGTCTGCAGAGGTTTTTCCCTGCTTGTGCTGTTCCTGCCCTGTTCCCTACAGCACTTTCTGACAGGCATTGGTGCCACAGCCAGCGGAAGACGGCCAGCATTCCGGTGTCCCTTGAGGGGCAGAGTCCTGCACTTGGTCTGCTGCCTTGTATTTCATGAATGAAAGCCTCTGAATGGGGATTTTGGGAGCTATTAGCCCCATGTTGCTGAGCTGAGCCAGAACCTGCAGCTCTCGGGAGAGCTGAAAGGCAAACACTTGGCTCTGGCTGCTCAGACGAACCATGGCTACGAGACATCTGGTTGTCATTAGCCAGCGGCTGCCGCCAGGACCCAGTGAGTTAGGCAAAGAGTGCCCAGGAGGACTGAAAAGGAGGGAGTGCGGAAGAGGAGTGGCAGCAAGGGCAGCGCAGGGAGCGCGGGTTAAGTGGGCAAAGCTGCTGGAAAGATGCATGTTGGGGTCCTGGTGTATTCGGCTAAAATCTTGCTGCCTTGCAGACTGTGCTGGCCACTGTGGTAGAGGAAGTGTGGTGGGGAGTGTGTGTGTATGTCCCTGGGCAGCTGGAAGGAGACTTACCTGGTGGTCCACAGCTGCCGGGCGCTACAAAGCAGGATCCCCCTCTCCTGCCGCAGCTGCAGGCAGCTACCTCCTGCACTGCACACCCTCCTTCCCTTCCCTTCCTTTCCTGGGTGTATCCAGGTCCCCTGGGGCAGAGCTGGTCGCTGCAGCTTCCCAGCTGGTGCGTGAGCAAGCAAGGAGGCTGAGACAACTGCAGACGGTGCTGGTGCTGTGGGCAAAAGAGCTGAGCAGGGGATGAGCTGGCCGGCTGAGCAAGGCAGCACGTTTTCTGAGCCTGCAGAGGAGTTGAAATCTGGCTCATCTCCTTGGAGAACTGCCAGCCTGCCCAGGATGGCGTCCTGCTCTGTACCATCAGGGATGGCTGCTGGAGACACTGCTTGCCCTCCACCCAGTGAATTCTGCATCCCCAGGGGCTGAATGTTATCCCCCAACTGCTCATGTGAGGGAGGAGAAGGCAGGCCAGAAGCTGGGTAGAGCCTGGGAGCGTTGGAACATCGTGTGCTGGGAGGCTGTTTGGATTAGAAACTCTCGGAGGATAAGTGGACTGGATGAAATGCCAGGGAGGGAAATCAGAGTTTGCTGAACTCTAGTAATTGGACTCGTCTGCAACACCCGGGTAAGCAAAGCGAGCTGCTCACGCTCAGTGCAGGCAAAGGGAAGAAGCCAGCAGGCGAAAGCCAGCAGAGCCATGGCCCAGCAGGAACAACAGGGCAGGCTGTCAGGACAGCACAGACTGTGAAGACTGGATAGGTGACATGGGAAGAAGCAGCATAGGGTCATCGCTGCGTGCCTAAGCCACTTGCTGAGCACAAGTGACTGAGTTACAGATGGCATGGTGCATGGGAGTGGGGGGAACACAAAGCACAGTCTAAGGAGAAAGATGCACCAAAGGCATCTTTGGTGTGACGTGATTGCTCTTTGGAAAGTCCATGCTCAAAGGCCTGAGACAGAAAAAGGGAGGGGACAATGGAAGCCCAAAGCTCTTACAGCCACAGATGTGGAGGCAGAGGTGTAAGGAGGCAGGAGTGAATCTGCTGAAGGGCTGAGGGAGCCCAAACCAGTGTTTTCTGCGTGCTACAGGGAAGAAAGTAGGTCACTTAGTAAGTGAAGGGGGTGGAAATGATAGGCTGAACCAAGTGCTGAATGCATGTTTAAAACTCAAGCTTCCAGGGAAAGAAGACAAAAAACCCAAACAAACAGCTGGTGATCAAAAGCAGGTACGTGAATAGCTGAAAAGCTCATCTCTGTGGGTCTGGAGGCACACACACATGTTGCCTGAGTCATTGGCAGTTTTAGCATGCTTGAAATTCACGGCTGATGCTGCAGGTACCAGGGCATGTGGTCTGCTGGTCTTCACTGATGACTCTGGTAAACAACTGTCCCCTAAACTGGTCATCCTCAGGAAAGTGGAAGGCTGCCATAGCTGCCTGGGTGGCCAAGGAGAAACAGACAGGGCTTGCTATGGGGAGTAACAGGACGGATTCAGTGCCTCAGGTTAGTGAAGGATTTGATGCAGCTCCTTGCTCAGCAGCCTACGTGTACGTGCGCCTGTCTCTGCCTGGAAAATGGCAGCTGGCTCATCCTCACGTCAACGCAGCGCCTGCAGGCAGGCCAAGTCCGTAGCCAGACCCTTGTGGTACCGATGCAGTCTGCGATCCGTACGGGAAACGAGTAGGCGGTTCTGAATCCAGCCCAGGGACCGTCTCTCCTGCCAGCAAGTTCTCCATTCGTGTCCCCCTCCTTTTTGGAGCCTTAAAAATAGAGACCGAGGCTGGAAAGCAGGAGGGTTTTTATAGGGCTCGGTTGTGGAAGTAGCCCAGGCTGGGCTGCCCCTCGCCCTTCCCAGCCCCCAGGAGAGGCATGGGAAGTTGGTGTCCAAATGCTTTCCCTGGATGTGGAGCCTCACTCGTCAGCTCATTCATCTGTGGCAGTTCCCCAGGTCTCCTCTCGGGATGCAGGCAGCTGGTTCAAAGGCCAGGCTGGTCAGGAAGAGGCGAGGGAAGTGTGGGAAGTCACTGTGTGTCATGTAGGAAAACAAGCCCCAGTGAGGGACGAGGGAGCACAGTGTGGGGCTGGGCGAGAGGTACCGGCCCCAGCATCGCTAGCGGTATGGTGGGCCTTCATACCCGGAAAAGGCGTTGGCTTTGCTTGGTGCCGCCAAAGGCACAAGCGGCTCAGAAGGCTCAGTGGCACTGTGCAGGTGTTGGCCATGGCTCTGTCACTGCTCGGAGGGCACGCGGCAGGCTGGCTGGGCCAGGGAGGAGGTGATGCCGGGGGCCCGTCCCTCCAGGATGGCTTCAGAGAAGCCCCCAAGCAAACCTGGCGCGGCTGCAGGAAGCCAGGCCCTTGGGGCAAGACAAAGCGCGGCCCGGCCGCTTTGTGGTCACCGAGGGGTCCGTGACACCAGCAGTCTGGGCTGCTTCCTGGTCACCGGCCAGCTCCCCGCAGTTCCTCTGCTCACGCGCTGCAGCTGGCCCCGGGCTCGCTTTGCTCATTGTCTGCTGCGGGTGATGGCAGCTATTCAGCAGCTGCCAGGTTTCAGGGAAAGGGAGAGATGAGCCACTCCTCCACCCACGTTCTGGGAAAGCCTCCGGGATGAAGCCCTGCCGATGCACACGTTCGCTCCTCGATGGGGAGAGCGTGCTACGGAGCCTGCGTCCCCGCTCTGCCCACATCCCATGCCCCCCCCCCCCATCCCGACCTTATCAGCAGGTGTGATACTGGGGAGCAGAGCTTGGAAGCAGCCCGTGCTGCTGTCCTGTCCCGCACAATAGCGGATCCTGCTGCTCACCATCTCCTCGCCTGTTTGACTTCCAGAGCCAGGCAGAGTCTCGCCATCACTATTATTTTGCTTTGTGTCAATATTATGACAGCTAAAAGCAGGAGAACTGCATCCACATGATAAGCAGCCAGAAGCTCTGGGCTGGGCGTGGATTGGGTTCGAGTTTGGCAGGGGAGAAAAGCGCCTGGCAGCCCCTGCCCACTGGCTGGCTGGGCTGGGCGAGCTGGGAGGCGAGGGGCAGCGGCTGAGCAGTGGGCAATTCACACCCAAGCGCTTCTCCTCTCTGTGCAGTGCTCACTGCCCTTTTCCCAGGGGAGATGAAACACGATAGATGTGCAGACTATGCTTGGTTCTCCGGTAGAAAAGTAACCCCAGTCTCTTTCCTGGGGAGAGGGGCTGCTCTGCTCCTGCTGGGAGAGTCCCGTCCCTCCCAGGGCTGCCATACCCTGTCCCTCCCACCCCATGCTGGTCTGGGGTATTTCATCTCTGGCAGTGGTGGAGGGTCACGCACACGCTGCTGCACCAGTCTGTCCTGGTTGCAGCCTGTTCAGGCTTTCCCAAGCGCAGTGCTCTGCAGCTGCCGGAAAGAAATTCCCACAGGTTTTCTGGGGTTTGGGGGCTCTGCTCCCACCCAGGGCTTCAGGAGAGGAGCTTGGGCAGAGCAGGGTGAGCCATGCTGCGGGTGCTGCATCTCCGCTTCCTGCTCCGGACTCTGGGCACCTCCTGCGCAAGGGGCTGTTGTTTTGGCACAGGAGCTGCACGCCCTGCAGAGGCTGCTGACGAAAATGCTTACCTGTAGGTGCCCACGTATGCTTGGGGCTGCGGTTCGGCTCTCCGGTGCCTCGCCCTGCTCCAGGGCTGTGCTCTCCTGCAAACACCCATGGTCCGGCCAGTCCCTGCTGCACAGGGCTGGCCGGCCACCGAGTGCTGCAGCGGCCGAGTGTGCTCTCTGTCACCTCCCCACCGGGCACAGCTGACTGATGGCTGGGCTAGGAGATGGCTGGTCATCATTAACCCTCCCGTCTGCTGCTGGCATCGCTTTGCCACCTGCCCGCAGCTTTGTCCCGGTGGGAAGGTGACTCCGTCCCCGATCCCGGGCTCAGCCTCAGCACTAAACGAGGCTTATGCTGAAAGACAAAGCGTTAAGCTGAGCTGCACTGAGTCTGTCAGTCATCGACCTGTTCCTGGAGCACTGGCTGGCTGAGGGCCATGACTTCCCAGGGCTCGGGTCTGGTGATATCAGGGACCTCCTCCTTGGTGGCGTTGTCCCTGCTCCCGTGGGGGATTTAAGCCGTGCCTGGGAGCGGCAGCCAGGCTTGCCACAGGTTCCCCTCGTTGGGGTCTCCTGCCTTGGGCACTCTCGGGCAGCCCTGGTGCCTGTCCTGTGCCCCTCTGAAACTCGTGTCTGACCTGGGCCAGCCCCAGTGGCTGTGACCCAGGGGGGACAGGCCCTGCTCTCCCCAGGCATGGGGCTGGGCCGTCAGGTGCTGGCAATTTTGGCCGCGGGTCCCCAGGGGGGCTGAACTCCCCTCCTGAGGAACCAAAACAAACAGCAGAGTTCCTGCCACGTGCAGCCGGGGCTGACTAAGGCCAGACGCTTCCGCCTGCCATGGGCAGCAGCAGCCGGGGCCATGAGCCACCACCATCGGGGTGCGCGGCACAGCCCATTTCCCCCTATTGTCAGCCTCCCCCTCGGCAAACACATCCCCCTGCGCACCTGGGCTGGGAGGAGGCACTGACGCCACGGGAACCAGCTGCCAGGAGCGAGGGATGTGCCGCCACCAGCGTCTCTCGGGGTTGGAGCTGCTGCGGAATGGCTCTGGGGAGTCCTTTAGGGTCCGGGTGCCCAGGCAGGTTGTTTGCAGGTTGTTTCCTTGAGGAGCGATGCTGACCATCCAGGGGTCACTGGTGCAGCCCCGCTTGCCTGCAAGGGCACTGGAGAGCCTTGTGTTTCCCGGAAGAAATCAGCAGCAACCTCCTGGCGGAGAGGCCTGGGTTTCCCCGTGCGGAGACGCTGGTGCTGGGGAAGCCCCTGCCAGACCATGCCTATCCCCGGTCCCGCTCTCACATGCGGGTACATGGAGCTCCAACCAGCCAGTCTCCAGCCCTCTGCCTTTTTGCTTTCTGTCCCCACTGCGGAGACACAACCTGCAGAAGATTGAGCTGGTTTATCTCAGCGTTAGCTGTGAACCAAGTCCTCCATGCTCACTGATAGGGGACCTTAGGAGAGTCTAAGAGCCGGATCACAGGGCTGGGGAAAGCAGTCGAACGAAACACTGAGGGTGTACCATGGGCTTCCTGGGATGAAGGGTGGGCATGAGGAGCCCAGCGCCTTACGTCTTTGTGCTGCTTTGACCTTGGGAGTCCCATCACAGTGCAAGATGTAGGTCGTTTCTGGGGGTCTCTTGCCCACGGGGCAGGAGCGGCAGCAGCAGCCCGAGGGGGTGGCTGTGCCAGGCGCTGGAGCATGGGGGGTTTGGCACTTCCCCCAGCGGAAGCCTCCAGCCCTGATGAGGCTGATTCTGGTGTCCTAAAGAGCAGCAGCACAAAAATAATGCCCTGAGGATTTCAGGGGTGTTCTCCAAGGGCTTCAGTGGTGACACAGGAGGTCCTGGCCACAGTCGGATTAAGAGTGACACAGGGATGAGTTTTTGTTGGGCTGTTTTCATCCGAGATGCCGAAGGTGGGATTTTGCAGGGGAGAAGATGCCCATGAGGGGATTTTGATGCTCAAATAGGACTGTTTTATGGAAAAGGGGACTTAGAGGGACCTCTCCTGTGGTGAGCAGGGTGGGGTTTCACAGGGGAGAGCGGCTGCCTGTGCTGGGCTCCTTCAGTGCTCACGGGCAGCCCAGGCCCCTGCTCTTGCCTGTCACCCAGAAGGTGTAAGAGGCATGGAGGTGAGCCCGTTCCTCAGCAGGGCTGCCCCACAGCGTGGTTGCAGCCGGGTGCTGGGGCTGGCCGTCCCTGCTGGACTGCCAGGGCTCATCTGCAAGAGGGATGCACCATCATTCCCCACCCGCCTCCCTCCCCAGCGCTGTGAGCGAGGCAGGGAGGTGGCATAGGCAGGTGGTGGCATATTCCAGGCGATGCTCTCAGCCTGGGGGCTGTCGCATGGGGCTCACTGCAGGGGAGGCATCTGCCCTTTAAGGAAATGACTCTTATTTGCCTTATGTCCCAGGCTGATCCCTTGAGCCTCCTCTGTCCCTTGTTCCCAAAGTGCGTAACTCTGCTCCCCAGAGCCCAGTGGGAGGCGGTGTGAGGGACACACTGGTGCATTTATAGCATCGACCTCCAGCCCTGTCCTGCAGCTGGGGAAGGGTAGGCTTGGTCCCCAGGGGAAGGAGCGCAGCGGAGGGGAAAGTGAGTGGCCATGGCCCCAGCCAGCTGGATGTCCCATTTGCAGGAGGATGTTGCTGGTCACAGGTTACCAGTGTCCAAATATTATTTCTCTGCTCCTGTCTCTGCTCCGTGCCTCCTAGAAAGGGGATGCTCATCCCAGGAATGTAAACTCTGCCCAAGGCCTCTGAGGAAATAGCTTCAGACCAGGAACAGGATTGCACTCGGCAATTAAGGGCTGGTCTCCCCAGCCACACGGCTCCTGGGGGAGAGCCCTTTGCTCCAGCGCCAGAGGCTGGGCCTTGTGTCTGAGAGGTGGCCCCGAGGGACCTTCCTGCAAGGACAGGCGTGAGGCCCCGTGTGGTCACGGTCTTTGCAATAACAGGATTCTGTCTGTCCAGCAAGTTGGCAGCAGCTGCTGCTCAGGGCAGCCTCTGGTCCGGCCTCTCCAGTAGGAGGAAACGCTCCCTTCACCACTCATCTCAAAACCATCCCTGGGGAGGTGGGGGGGTCCCCTGGGCCCTGGACGGTCTGTGGGGTAGCAGAGGGAGAGCACAGGCATGCTCCAGCCATCACAGTGGGGATGGTACCTGCTCCTCGCTGCCCTGCCAGGGGTGAGAGAGTGAACAGGCACCGAACGCCGCCGTGGCAGCCCCCGGCAGCCGCCGTGCTGTGCTGCTGAGTGATGAACTGCAGTGCACCCGGGGGCCGGGATTTCTGTGCGCTTATCTCTGCAGCATCTCCCTGCTAATTTGCCAGGCCCTGCTCCAGCAGCTTTCTCGCACACTCAGCGGTACCAATGCCTGGCAGCTCCCGCCAGAGACCAGCTCCCGCTGCCGCCTGAGCCACTGCCGCCTGCATGGCCGGGGGACAGACAGCTGGCCTGTCCCACATCCCCTGGGGACAGACCCCACGGGACTGGGGACAAGCCACCAGCATCCTCATGTGGCAGGGACGGACCTCACACAGAGGTGGGCAGGGAAGCCCCGGAGCAGCCTCCCTGCTCTCCCAGGAGGACAGAAACGTGAACCCTGGCAGGGACACAGAGCCTGTTATTTCCCTGGGACCTGTGGCCCATGGGGGATCGTGTTGCCCGCTGGCATCTCTTCCCTTCCCACCTCCCATGGCTCCAGCTTCCCTGGCCTCTGGGCCTTAAAAATAGAACAGAAAAGGCCACAGATCTCCTTTGGGTTTGCCCTTGGCAGCAGGGTTTGGCCCCAGACCTGCTCCAGGGAACCACTGTGCCCCCTTCTTTCCCAAGCTGGCGGGACCCCCTCCCCATGGTGGGCAGGAGTGGAATGCGTCCCTGAGGCCGAGGGGGCTGGAAACGCCTGCCAGGGCTCCGGCAGCAGGGGCTGGCTGGGCAGTTGTGGGGCAGCTTGAGGGAAACAGGGTGGGTGGACGGGCCTGGGGTGCCCGGGTGGGGACAGGGCAACGGCAGGGGAACGGGGTGGATGGATGGGAAAGGGGCTTCTGGGTGGGCACGGAGCGGCCGGGCGGGCACGGGGTGGCCGGACGGGCACCGGGCAGCGCACGCCGACCCTGGGAGAGGTGGACAGGACCCGGGGGAGCCCAACGAGCCCAGGAGCCCCGACCCAGCCCCGGTGCTTCCCGCTCCCGCTCTGCACGGGCCGGTCCCCAGAAGCCCCGGGGCAGCCCGATGGGGAAACGGCCGGTGCCGGTAGCTGGAGCCGGGGGGCTCCGCCGCGCCCGGGGGCATCGGCCGTCCCCGCGGCCGCCGGGG
>NW_010973368.1:3640058-3644971 GCF_000737465.1 Haliaeetus leucocephalus | reverse complement strand
GCCCGCCCCGGGCGCTTGCGGCACCGGGCACCGCCGCGGGCCGGAGCGGAGCGCAGCCCTGGCCCGGGCTTGCCGCCCCTCCGGTGCCGGGCTGCGGGGTCCCGGGCAGGAGTACTCCCCTTCGGCTCCCCTCTGCTCGCCCCGGTGGGAAACCCGAGGGGACGGTTGTCTGCTGCGCTTGCGGGGCTGGGCTTCTGCGCCCGCCGAGGGAGGGCGGGGGAGCCGGGGGAGCCCCGCCGCGGCGGGGTGCGGGGGGAGGCGGGGTGCCCGAGCAGGAGAGGGGCCGCCGGGCAGGCGGAGGAAGAGCCCATCGGGGTGGATGTGGTGACTGTTTGAGCCCCCGCACCGGCGCGGTGATGGGCTTACTGGGGGCACAAGGGGGTCCTCTGCATCCCTCTGCCTCCGTGACAGATGCAGGACCCCACGGCGGCTGCTGCACCTGCCCTGGCAGTGGGTCGGCTGGGCTCAGCCTCTCCGGGGTGCCTCCTTATAGCCCCCACCCCCCTTTCTTGCAGTCCTGACCTTTCGGGAGATCTGGAATCGTAGTTTCTGCCGGCCTCTGGAGCAGCTGGTGGATGTCATTACCGAGTTCCCCAACGAGGTGGAGTACATTTTCAGACCCTCCTGCGTCTCCCTGCAGCGCTGCGGAGGCTGCTGTGGGGACGAGGGTCTCCGCTGCGTCCCGGTGGAGACAAGCACGGTCACCATGCAGGTAAGCGCTGCTGCTGTGGGGCCGTGGCTGTGCTGGGGAGGTAGTGGGCTCCTCGCCAAGCACCGGGAGGGCGAACTTGCAGCTTCGCATTTTTCAGACATCGTAGCAGTACGGCTAACAGGGGAGCGGGCTTACTCACAACTGCTCAAATGCATGCCAAAGCAGGAGGGTCCCTCTGCCTGCTCTTTGGGCTTGTCCCTGAGTCCAGGCGACACCTCTGGTAGTACTGGCCTCGCTCCCTGCTTCCCTGCCCCCTCCTCTCTATGTGGTCCATCTTGCTGACTGCTGTCGCCTTTCCAGACCTCCCCTGTCCTGCGCTGGGGCTCAGGGTGTCCCAGTTGCCTGTGACTGTTTGCTGGGGCAAAGCAGGCACTGCCCCTGAATCACAGGGAGAAGTGAGGCTCTCGTGTGTCAGGAGATGCCTGCGATGGTACTGACAGTGAATGTGTGCTGCGGGCATGGTGAGTGTGAAGGGCTGTGCCAGCCGCATTTCCATTTGCCACTGTGGAAGCTCTGTGAAGCAGCGTGGGAGATCCCAGACTGCGAACAAGACGCCAGTCAGGTCTTCCCCATGCACCAGGCAGCTGTTGTCCTCACACTGCAGCCCTTGTGCTGTGCTGCTGTAGATCAAGCCGCTGCTGCTGCAGGGAGAAGGGAAAAGCTCTGCTTTGCCATGGGTGATGGGCTAGAGAGTGCCTGCAATGAATCACCAGTGATTTTGGTCCCTCAGGAGTTGAAAGTGTGTTGGAAGGCAAGGTGGGAGTCTCCAGAAAATCTTGACTGAGGTGGAGCAAGAGCCTGACATGAATGGGAGGCAATTCCCCAAGCACAGCTCTCCCTCAACAGGAGGGATCCCTCTGCTGTGTGCGGGGTGGCAATGCCGGGCACTTCTGTGCGGGCTAGCGTGGATCACACCGATGATGAACATACCCTGTGAAGCCCCTGGATGTCCAACCCGAACTCCAGGCTGGTTTGTGGACTGACATGTCACAGGGGAAATCCTGCACCCCTGTGCTGGAGTAGCACCATGGTACTGACTCCAGGCTCAGTGCTGTGGGAAAGGGGGCCAGGAGGAGGCAGCAGCAACGGGAATGGTCTGGAAAACATGAGTAGGGGGATATTTCCATCAGAGAAGGGAGATGTGCGAAGTGGTCAAATACGTGAAAGCTCTCCACAAAGGCAGAGACAGAAAAATCTCCTCTAAGGCTGGGAAATCCCAAGACCACGGGACTTAAATTACAGCCCTGAAGACATGGGGCGGTACTAGCAGAGCCTCCCAAGCTGCTGGGGTGGCCAGGCCTGGCCGGTGCTGCCTGCATGCGGAGGTGGAGTCTCCGCTGCTGGAGGTCTCGAGGAACAGGTTAGACATGCATCTGCCCGAGAGGCTGGGGTGGTGAGGCAGTGCTGCCGGAGCCCTTCCAGCCCCCTCCTGCAGCGGGCTGGGAAGTAACCTTTGCTCCTCTTTCAGCTCCTGAAGATAAAGCCAAATGGGGAGGCACCCTACGTGGAGATGGCGTTCACCGAGCACAGGCAGTGCGAGTGCAGGTAGGGACCCCCAGGCTCATTTTGCAACCCTGTGCCCCTCCAGCAAGAGGGACCCTGCCAGCTCGCCCTGCGTGTGGGACAAGGATGCTCTGGGGGCACCTCAACCATGCTGGGACACCTTCACTGTCTCTGCACTGGAGTTTGCCGGTGCTTATGGCCCTTGCTCAGCTGCAGGCTGCACTGTGCCTCTGCAGCCTGCTCCTGGCAGCCATGGGGGTGCGTAGCATTGTGTGGCCAGGTCACGAACCACGCGCTGTCTGCAGGGCTGGAGCTGCTGCGGCACCCCGGCTCTGTGAGCAGGGATGTCTGTGTCCCCCATCCCTGCAGCTGCCTTGGCATGCCTGGCGTGTGCTCCTCTGGCCAGAAGAGTTGCCTGTGGGTAACGGAGCAAGACTGGTGCCTCTGAGGCAGGTGTTTGGTGTGGGACAGCATGCCCAAGGTGGTGGCTCAGCAGGGAGCTCCATGGCTTGGTATACCTGAGTGTGACTGTGGCCCAAAGAGAAAGCTGAAGGACTGGGCCTTGGGCCTCCATTTAAGAGAGGCTGCCCCATCCAGGGCTGGGGAGCTGTGGTTTACATCCAGGCCAACAAATGAAAGCTTAAAACGTGCAGTGCCAGGCTGGCATGGATACACAGTGCTGGCCTGGGATGGATGCGCAGCACCAACCTGCCGCAGACTCCTGGCACATAGCTAACCTCTCGGGGTGCTCACTGTGTCCCAGAAGTGGTGAGAGCTCGGGCAGGATGGGGTCTCTGCCTGGGGGCTGCAGTGCTGTGGGAGTGGGGAGCAGCTCCGCTGCTGCCCGCAGCTGGTCCCCACCACAGAGCTTCTCCAGCACTGTCTGCATGGGGGGTCCTGGCGTTTGCTCTCCATCATGACCCCTGGGTGATTTAGTATTGCAAAAACTGGGGACTGAGTGTCCTGCTGGGCAACCGTTAGATGTGATGCTTGCCTGGAAGAAGAGCCTGAGTCGGTATTCCCCTGCAGTTTTAAGAGAGGCGGTGCTGGAACAGACCCAAGGCCCATCCAGCTCTGCCATCTCTGGAGTATCTCTCGGTGGATGCAGAAGAGGGAGCGGGAAGAAGCACGTGTTATTTCTCCCCCCTCCGCTTCCAGCTATTTTCCATGTAGGGAATTTCCTGAGCCTGTTGTGGTTTTCCTACCTAGGGTAACTCCCAGGGGATCTCCTGTGAGCACTTGTGCAGGTTGCCTTTGAATCTGTGTAAACTTCTTGCTTCTGCAGCACCTTTCAGCTTCTCCCTAAGCTGCCTTGCACACCTTTGAAGTGTAGTGTAGGCGTGGTGAATGTCCCAGCCTTGGCCCCTATAGGGGATGCTTAAGCCAAGTATGTTGTGGCTGTTGTCTGAGAACCACTACTGAGACGTTGCAGCAAATCCCACGTGTTACTCAGGACGTTGCATCTTGTTTAACCAGCTGAGCTATGAAAGCTGTCACTGAGAGCACCTGAAACTGAACCTGTGCTTCCTGGCCTCATGGGCAAAACGTCACATCCCCAAGGGGAGTCACCAAAGCTGACCATCCCCTGCCCCTTTGCTGTCTCTGCCTTCTCCCTGCCTACTGCAGTCAGCTCCTGGCTGAGGAGTTGATAATGTGGAGAGGTTGTATTGGGTCTGTTTTAAGCATGAATAGTAACAGGTAGATTGTGCTGTACGCTGGGGCATCTCAATAAACCACCTCCAGCGGCTCAGGAGACACCATTGCTGCAGTAACTGCTTCACTCTGTCCTTTTCCCACCCTGCAGGCCCCGGCAGGACCTGATGAGGTTGGGAAGGTAAGTGATGTCAGGGGTGGTGTTACCGGCTGGGATTGTGGGTCTCATCTCCCACACATCAGCCTCTCTTGTGGTGCTTTTCTTTTGAAGGAGGAGGTCCAAGGGCCGAGGTAAGAGAAGACAAGACAAGAAGAGACGTAAAGACTGTGAACTGTAAGTGAGCAGGGACAGGTATGGGTGGTGTCTTCTGGGTTTATTTCTTTGGGATGAGCAGCTTCATTAAGCCTTTATGTCTTTACTGACACTGTGAGCAGTGAGAGGTTTGTGCAGAGCAGAACAGGAGAAAGCAGGGCAGAGGGGATAGTGCAGTCCCAGGGTTTTCTGGATCCATGAATTTCCACTTTCAGCCTCATCTTGCTGCCTGCTCTGTCCTTCCTGATGTCCTTGGCTGGTTGTTGTTTGGGTTACTCTACCCTTTCCCTCTTTATATTTAGCTGACTCTCAAACAGCTTGCTGTAACAGGGCAGGCTGGACTCCTACTGTGGAGAGTTTTGGGGTATGGTGCCTGTGGCTGGCACTTCCCTGTTGCATTTCCCCGTTTTGGCTGAAGCCCGCTCTTCGGTGTTCAGCCAGCACCTACAGCCCCATTGCCCTCACTTCTCCCTGTGAAAAGGCTGCCTGTGGTCCCTACCCCTGCGGTTCAGTGCTGGAGGGGCCAGGCAGAGAGGGGGGACCTGGGGCAGAGCAGGTTAGCCTGGGGGTCCTAGTGTCCCCCCCAGTCCCGGTGGTGCTCACTCTGTGCCATGCTCTCTTTGCAGATGTGGCACGCCACGCAGGTAGCCTCCGCTCTGCTCCCGGCCTTGCTCCTGCTGCCTGGGTTTGAGCCAGCCGTGTTTGAGCCCCCCCCCCCCCCCCCACGCGGGG
>NW_010973368.1:3638754-3640048 GCF_000737465.1 Haliaeetus leucocephalus | reverse complement strand
GTTTTCAGCCCCCCCCCCCCCCCCAAGCATGGGGGGCTTGTGGAGCTGTGCCCCTCCAAGCAGTGGTAGGGAACAGGACTCCGGCAGGGGAGAGCTGACTGGACTCTTGCTTGGCCCTGGTGGGAACGCAGCCTGGAACTGAGGACTCCCTTGCCCTGTCTGCACCATCGGCGGCAGCAGGACAAAAGGACCCATGACCAGGCCCAGGGCTGAAGATGAGGAGCTCAAGCAGCGTGTTGGTGTTCGATGGCGTCCTGGGGGCAATGAGGAGCGGAGCTGGTGGATGTGCTGCTGGAGCTGGCTGGGGACAGCATGATGTGGGGGGCGAGTGGTGGATGCAGCTCGGAGGGCTGCAGCTGCAAAACTGCTGCGTTCTGCCAGTGCCCTGCAGCTGGGGAGGAAGGAAACCTGGGGCAGGCAAGGCTGCAAGGCTGTGTCTGTCCCAGCCTTGGCACAGGTTAGCCCATGAGGGTGCCAGGGAGCTTGCCTGGTGGGGAAGGGGAGGGAATTTGGGTTGCCAGGGCTCCTCATACTCACAGCCACATCCCAGCCTTGCCCTGCTCAATAAAACCTGGTGGTCAGATGCAGGAGCTGGCACTGTGAACACTCCTGTCTGCTTTCTAGCAACTGCAGGCAGGGCTCTTCCCCATGGGCACCCACCCAGACTGGAGGAGGGCATCCTGTGGTGGCCCAGGGCTTGTCCCCAGCACCAACTCCTGCAGCAGCCAAGGGGCTACCTGTGGTGTGATGCTGGAGATGGGCAACCAGCAGGTCAGGAGCGAGCTGCTCCCCAGGCTGGGGGTTACCCATGTGCTGGAGCTCAGGGGGGTACTGGGAGACCTTGGAGGGAACTGCCCTTCTCCTCTACACCATGGCGTGGTGCTGGTACCTCTCCCCGTTTACCATGCCCATCTTGTTCTCACCCCAGTCCGAGTGTCTGGCTCACTGTCCTGTGGCTTTCCTTCTCCCTCACTGGGCTGATGTAAGGTTAGGGCAGTGGGGGGGCAGGCAGGCCGTGGGCCTTCCCACCCAGCAAACACCCCACCAAGGCTCATTCACCCAGCATGGGGACAGGCTGGCCTGGGGGCCTGTCTCTTACCGGGAACATCCTAGGGTTTGTAGGTGACTGGTGGCCCTCACTGAGATGGCTGTGGGTGCTGCTGTTTCCTGCTTTCCCCGCTCAGTCAGGTCTGTGCCCAGGTGTGGGGGGCAGCCCCAGCCCTCACTTCTGCGTGCCCTAAGCAGTGCCCCTGGGGCTTTTCCTCTCCCCTTTCCTGCCTGTGCTGCGGGGGGG
>NW_010973368.1:3633789-3638744 GCF_000737465.1 Haliaeetus leucocephalus | reverse complement strand
GGCGGCGTGGGGGGGGGGGGGGGGGGGGGGGGGCGGGGGCTGGCTGCCAAGTGCATCCTGTGCTGCTCCGTGCAAGCTGTACCCTGGAGCAGCGCACATTGGTGGAAACCCTAAGGGCGAGTTGGGCACCAGCACGCTCATGGGGCACCCCTGGCACGGGTTTAACACGAAATCAAGGGTTATTGAAAGCTCCAGGCAAACAGCTAGAGGGCAAGATGTGCAAAGGATTCAGCGTTACCATCAAATGAGGTGACCTGTGGTTTATCCTGCACTGAGGAAGAAGAGTGGGGCCTAACGTAGCAGGTGTTGGGGTCCAAGGCAGCTCCTGCCCATATCTGACATGGTAGCATGTAGCCAGGGCAGGGTCCCTCAGAGCCATAATGCTGGTGCTGCCTGGGGCTGGCACAAGGACATGGGGACAGGGCAGGTCCTGTGGCAGCGGTACCCTGGCAGGGAAAGCCAGTGGTGGTTGTTGAGGCAATGTGAATCTCCACGCTGCCACCAAGCAACGTGGCATGGACTGGGCAAGTTGCACCTATGCAGCTGGGCATATCCTCCAGGAGCTTGCTGGATCCCTTTTGGACCCCATTCCACTTCTGGCATCCACAGTGTCCTGGGGCACAGCCTACATGGACTCTGCCTCAACAATGACCCATGAAGCTCCTCCTTGGCTGCCTCATGGATGAAGGGGACTTGCTGCTCCCCTTCCTGGGTCAGGATCTGCATGGGCCACGTGGCACCCTAGCTTCGGTGGCCTGTCCTGGTCCGTGCAGGCTCTTGCCAACCCTGCGTGCCATTTCAGCCTGGCTGGTTGTGCTCTGAGGCTAAGGAGAACTGTGTGCAGCGCTCGAGGGACGTACGTGATGGTTTCTGTATTGTTTTTAACAGTAAAACTTTCACCGCGGTAGTATTAAACCTTTAAAAAGGAAGTTACATAAACCCAAGGATGTTAATGAATAAAAATGTTTGTCAAGAGTGGTGATTAGGGTTAAGAAAAATTCAAACAAACTCCCACCCAGTGGCTTTTCCTAACAGTCCCTGGTGTCTGGCGTCACCTCTTTGGCTGCTGCTTGGCACTGAGAGTTTTCAGGCAGCTCTGCCCAGAGCTGGGGGGGACCGGGTGCCTGCCTTGCACATCCACCCTATGTCGCTTCTCCCCCTGCATTGCCTGAGCCCCCTCGTGCTGTGTGCGGCCTCACCCTCTGCTCCTCCCATGGCATGGAATGTCGGGGTGGACAGCAAGGACGCAGGTGCCTGGGAGGGATGTGGCTGTCCCGCTGCGGCACAGAGGATCAGCTGGGGCAGAACAGGAGCAGGGGAAGGCACCACCAGCATGGGAAGTTTGGAAGCTCCATCTCCAGGTGTCTGGGGCTCCCTCCAGCTCCTGGGCATGTTTCACTGAGCCTTCACCAGCAAAAGGAACATGATGAGCCCTGGCACGCTCACAGCTGCTGCAGGCATCATGTGCCCAGGGGAGGACCCATTCCCTTCCCTCCCCCCTGCATGTCTCTGCCAGAGGGGAGAGTCCTGGGACCCCCCAGGACCCTCCTCATCCCAGGGTGGCAGGGACTTCCAGCAGGACATCGCACCCGATGGTGACGTGAGGGTCAGGGTGGAGGCCTGCTGCCCTGAGCAGGAGAGCGGGGCTCCTGACCTTGGGGCTCATGACCACCACCCATGCTCCCTCCCAAGGGGACCAGCCACTGTCTGCCTGTTCCCCCTCTGTGTTGCTCCCAGTTGTGCCTTTTTTGGAGGCTTACACCAGTAGTTCCTGTCAGCCCTCCCTGGCTGCAGCAGACATGTCTCCTGAGCACCTCGACAAGGTCAGCTACATCAACAGACCCCCATGTTGCCCAAGCGCTGCAGAGCGGGGCTGTAGGAGGGGACTGGCTCCCTTGAAAAGGGTCTGGGGCAGACCCCAGCCCCAAAGCCAGCGGGGAGCAGAACAACCCCATGCTGAGCCTCCATGGACAGGAACCAAACGTGCCCCAGCCCCGGTGCTCCCAAATCCCCCATCCTTCCCCTGCCTGTGTACCCCTTGTAGATGGGCAGCTGTCTCACAGGAGCTGCACGCCACTGGGTTATCAGCATCCCTGGGCTCCCTGTGTCTCCCAGCCTTACAGAGCAAAGGTTTGTTTAATAAAGCTTTAGGAGGCAGAGCTGCAGCAAGATGGTTTAGAAGGAGAGTTATAGGGGAGACAAAACATAAGCTGGGCTCCAGGCTGCACTAGGAACAAAACATCACATATTTTTGGGGAACTACCTGAAAAGGTGATGTGGAGATCAGCCCAGAGATGTAGTATCGTAGCTGGTGAAGCCCTGATGTTAAAGCTTCTCTGGTAACCTCCATCCTCCCCAGTCCTGGGATGCCAGCAGAGTGCTGCCTCGCAGCAGCTCCTCCCTGCACATGCTGGTGCAAGTCTCCCACATGTCTCTGTGCAAATAAAGATGTACCGAGGTCCTAACCTCTCACTTGAAACTTACAAGATTTTGCATCCTCACAAAGTTGGGCATAATCTTTCTGCTTGTTGCAGCCAGCGATGTTTGCAGTCTCAGCCTGTTTTAAGCTTTTGCCAGCTCTCATGCATCTATTTTAGGCTGTGATAAAAAGGGTGGCTCTCACTCCCCTCCCTGTTATTTGTCTTGCTGGTCTTACTTTGGAAGTTCCAACTTCCTGACAAGGGCCACAAACTCTTCAGCAAGTTAATCTGAAAATAATCCCCCAAATTTAAAATCCTCCGGACAGCACTAACATGGGAAACTGGAAGCCCACAGGTAAGGGCCACTATGCCTCAGGGCTGGTACACATCTTCTACCCTTGCAAGGCTCTTCATCGCAGGCCAGTCCTTGGGGCACTTCTTGCCGATGCCTTTGGCTTGCTCTCTTCTGTGCTGTCCCTTGTCCCCCCTGCCTTGCTGGCCCCACAGCGTGACTGCTCAGGGCTGAGCAATCCCAGCATTGCCCAAAAATGGCCCCACTCAGCTCTGCAAAGCTCCACTGCGGTCTCCCAAAAGGCAGTCAAACCACTGTCTTCCAGCTCCTCCCTTCCCATCCAGAGGCAGAACAGCTTTAACTGTGTGAAGCAATAAAATGCTTTAAATACAGTCCTGATGTGACTTTAGGTAATGGCTGCTTTATCTCTGCGAGGCCTAAAGGAGGTGTTTGGCAATGAACTCACCAGAGTTTTGTTCCCCTCCCAGTGACTCCTCTTCACACATCTGTCCACCACCATCACCCCAATATCCAAACCCCTCTACAGATGCATTATGCTGGGTTTTGTAATTTACCTGTGCTCTCCATCCTCTCCAGGCCCACATAAATCTGCTCAAGTCAAGCAGGTGAGTTGTGCCAGCAGCATCCCTGCTGTCACCCTGGGCCCTGATTCACTTCTTGCTGGCTCAGACTTTTGAAGGAGGAGCCCTCAGGCTCTGGTGGGAATTAAAAGGCCCTAGAGACTGGGGGTTATAAACAGGCTGGGCAGAAAAAATTGGTCTCTGTTAGGTAAACATTGGTGGGAAAAAGGCACTTAGAAGTGTTTTGAGAAAAAAACAAAGAACCAAGCACACAGATTGTGTTTGGGCAGCAGGTTGTCTTACAAAGCTGACCCCTTTGCGTCCTACCAGACCTGCCTTCTGAGGCACAGCATTAGCCTTTCGCACTCCCAAGCAAATTGTCTTCGCAAGAAAGAGGGCGTTTGGTTGTTGAACGATGAGCTGAGCTGCGGGCACGGGCTTTACTTTTCCTGTTCTGTTAAAAGACTGGGCTGCACAAAAGAGCTGCCTGGGGGAGCTGAGCCAGGGGAGATCCCCCACCATCGGTGTACGCAGGTTATGAAGTAATGGGTCAGCCCCAAACGGGTGCTCCCTTGGGCATCCTGGCCTGGCTCTGGAACCTGCACTCTGCTCCGGGCTCAGATGCCATCTGGTCACTCCCTGGGAGATGCTGGGGCCAGTCCCATACCAAGTACCAGCTCCAGCAGGGGCTGAACGCAGTGACCGTCCGGGCTGGTGTGGCTGCGATGGAATGGCACAGGGCCAGCTCCTATCGAAGTGAAACTGCCTTTTTAGAAGCATTTCCTGTTGCAATGGGACATGCCCATAGGTTAGCAAGGGACGGACAAAGATGCAGATGTCTCCCTCTTCCCAACCCATCTTAGCACAGCCTGTCTTCGGGTATCGCTGGGACTGGATTCCAGCTGTCCTCCCTTTCCAGGTCCCCTGCCACCCCTCCAGGAAGGCGGTTGTTTGGACCCGGACCGGCCATCTCACAGGCGCAGCAAACCAATTGGCCTGAGCCATAACTGGTTGAGCACTCCTGAGTCAGCAAATCCCCTTCGCTAATAACCGTGGTGATCTAGCAGGCCCTGCAGACCTGGCCTTCCAAGAAAAAGCCAGGCCAAGGAGGCCAGGAATGCGTGCTTCTAGGTTAAGCCAAAGACTGGTATTTTCCACATACAAAGCATTTGTTGTCCACCAGCTGGGATCGCGACTACGCTTATATTTTGCTGCACCTTAATGCATTTGTGCAGACGTTCCCTGCTCTCTATATATTCGAAATAAGCCTGTAAAACCAAATGAGCCTGCGAGAGCTGGCAGAAGGGCCGGCCAAGAACCCGAGGCTGGAGGGGGGCAACGACACCCGCTTCTTGCAAGATGCAAATCAGGAAGAGTCACCAGTGGCGTGGTGACTAGGTCTGCGGGGAGCTGCTGGGACGGGTGCACCCTTCCAGAGGCAGGGAGAGGCGACGGCTCTTTAAAACGCGGCTAATTATCTGTTACAGGAGGAGGGAAATACGGCAGCAAAGGCAGTACTTAATGAACGGGAGCTTTATTAATTCAGGATAATTAAGGGTGAATAACGACGATACTAAAGCAAGCGGAGCAGCGGCGCTCACCGCACGTTAACGGGCCGATGAGGAACCTGCTTTGGGGCGGGGGCGGGACCCCGGCCGGGAC
>NW_010973368.1:3607039-3633779 GCF_000737465.1 Haliaeetus leucocephalus | reverse complement strand
GGGCGGCGGGGGGCGGCGGTGGGGGGCCATGAGCCGGCCGGAGGCCGAGCCCTGCTCCCGGGCGCTGGCGCAGGCCCGCGTCTACCTGGGGCAGCTGCGGAGCCGCGTCTCCCCGGCGGGCCCCGAGGGCGGCGGGCGGCGGGACTACCTGGGGGAGGCCGCGCGGCAGCTGCGGCTGGCGCTGGAGCGGGACGTCAGCGAGGACTACGAGGAGGCCTTCAACCACTACCAGAACGGCGTGGACGTGCTGCTCCGCGGCGTGCAGGGTGCGTGGGGCCTCCCCGCAGGGCGGGGGGCCGGGGCATCCCTCCGGGGAGCGCGACCGGGGGGCCCGGGACATCCCCCTGGGGAGACCGGGGAGGGGGCCGCGGTGTCCGTCCGGGGAGAAAGACGACAAGGGGGCCGGGGTGTCCCTCCGGGGAGAAAGAGAAGCGGGCCGGGGCATCCCTCCAGCGGTTGCAGCCAGGCTGCCGGGGCATCCCTACTGGGAGAAGGCTGAGGGGACCGGGGCATCCCTCTGGGGAGTGTGGCCGGGGTCCAGGGTACCCCTCCCGGGAGCGCTGCAACGTGACGGGGACATCCCTCTGGGGAGCATGGCAGGCCCCTCACGCCCGCCCTCTGCGCCGACCACAGTTGACCCCAACAAGGAGCGTCGGGAGGCCGTGAAGCGGAAGATCACGCAGTACCTGCGGCGCGCGGAGGAAATCTTCAACTGCCACCTCCAGCGGGCTGCGGGGGGTGGCAACCCCACTGCCACGGTGAGGGGCTGGCGTGGGGAGGCATGGGTGGGATGGCAGCGGATCTGTGCCCCTGAGAAACCTGGGGGACACACATACAGAGCAGCCCCAGTGAGCCTCCTCGACTGCCTCTGCCGAATGCCACGGTAAGGTGGTGTAGAGAAAATGGCAGACACGTCAGCTGCAGAGTCTCCTGGCATGACGGTGGCTGCGAGGGAGCTGGCAGCCCTTCACCCTGCCTGGATCGAAAAGCCGAGGTGGGCCCAGTTTGCCTGGGGCGCTCCCAGGACCCCCCAAGGTGTGTGTGTTTAGCTTGCTGCCGCCATAGAGAAAATGGCCATTTTTCATGGGACTGAAGCCACTGGGGGGAGCCACCTTGTCAGATGTTGAAAATGTCATGTTCCCCATCATTGTTCCCATCTGGATGGAAACCAAAGACGATGGCCACTTGCTGCATTGTGGGAAGGAGGTGGTTAATGAAGGGAGAGGGGAGTGAGGACGACTGGAGAAAGGTGACTACCTTCCATACAGATCCCCTTAGTGTTGAAGCAGTTCAGGTCCAGGTACAAATTTCGGAGTGATTTTACCCCCGCTGCAGGTGCAAGCTTTCCCTGAAAACTTCAGCAATCCAGGAGCTGGCCAAGAAAATGGTCCAGCTGATGTTAGGAATCAACCACGGCCGTTGGGGCATTGTCTCTGGATGTTGACCAGCCTGGCAGTAGGGCTGCCTCCTCTGGAAACGCGAGGACTTCTCCCACCCACTGTCGTGGACAGTAGCACCTCTAGGTCCCTCATCCTCTTCTCCCACCGCCTTGCAGGGTTACAGCAGCCTGCGCTTCCGGCCGATCAGGACGCTGAGCTCGGCAGTGGAGAACCTGAGACGTTGTAAGGTTGTGGGAGTGATCGATAAGGTAATGACTCGACCTGGAACTGGGGGGGTGAGGCTGGGGCTGGACCAAAGGGAGTGTAAGCTGGAGGGTCCTGGCAGCTGGGATAGGGCTGCCGGCCCCCAGCACACCCAGCAAGGAACGTGAGGGTATCCGTCCACACCATTCCCACCAAGGAAAATTTGCAGGCGAGGATGCAAGCCTCTTTAGGAATTAGTTCGGAAATCTCTTGATGTCCCCATTACTTTTGTTTACCAGAGCTCCCAAGATATTTACAAGGAGGTTGATGCATCCAGTTCTTTCCCGTGCATGGAATCGTGCTTGATGCCTAGGTACCATGATGGTGAACTCCTGTGGATAATCTAGACTTCAGCAGAAGACAAGCTATCTGGATGAATAAGCTAATTAGTAGTTCATGATCTTGGAGTGAAGATGCCAGGCTTACTGTCTCCATACATGCACTGGCACATTGCTTTCTGCCGTTCACGCATCTCAGTTTGTCAGGACTGATGTGGTCCTCCTGTCCTGCCAAAGCCCCGGTGGGCAGCCCAGCATGGCCCACAGAGCCCAGAAGGAGCAGTGCGAAACCCTTCTTTGTGAAGGAAGCAAAAATGGTGTGGGAGTCACCTCTTGTTTTAATTAACTTTCTACTCCCTGGCTGCATGGCTATCTCATTGCTAATAACCTGTGTTTTGTCTTTCAAGAGTAGGGGTTTCAGCACCACCAAACTCCTCTAGTTTGGGTGGGAGTTTGTTTTGGTTCCAGAGTTGAGTCCCTTGGGTCATTCCTGTAGGCTGTGTGTTGCGGGGGGAGCAGTCACTGCTTCTGACTGGTACTGTATATACTGCTCCCAGGTGCAGATCGTCCAGGATCCGGCCACTGGCGGGACCTTTATACTTAAGGTGGGTGTTTTCAGTTTCATCTGCCTGCTTCTCCCTGTCATGTCAAGAGCCTCCTTGTCCAAGCAGATAGCTGGGGCAGGCGGGAGGACCAAAAAAATAGCAGCTCACAGAGGTGTTGGAGGAAGTTCATTGTTCATAAAGCTTCTCTTGGTTGCCTCAGCCATTTTCTGTGATCAGAAGCAAAGTGGTTCTCCCTGGTCAGCTGTTTCTCTGCCTGGTAATGCTGCAAGCCAAGCCTTACACCCATGTTAATCTGGGTCAACCCCTGAAACAGGTCGTGGGTGAGGTGTGCTCAGTACAAGTCCTAGGGCATTTTCCAGTGTCCTTGGAGCTAAACATAAAGGACTTCAATAATTGGACAAGGAGGCTCTGGCATGACAGGGAAAAGCATCAGTTCCAGAGGGAAGAGGAGAGGGGACTGGGATGGCAGGTTCCCGTCTGAAGGGAGTAGGGGCAGTTGTGGGAGAAGGCCACCGCTCTGGACCAGCGGTGTCCTCTGGGTCCCGCAGCGCAGGTGGGGAGCGCTCTGCCTTGACAAAGCTTTGCAGAGCCCTGCCTTATCACAGCTGGGTGCTGGGGACTGACAGACCTCTCAGCATGAGCTGTGGGTTTCCACAGACAGGGAACTCCATCGCAGGTCATGCAGGGGAGCAGCCATGGGGCTTGGCAGATGGCACACTACCTTTCTGGCTGGTCTCCTGCCCTGCCAGGTGCTAGGTTGCAGGGAGTCCAAGTCCCTACCATGCTGTAACGCCCATCTACCTGTACCTCCTCAGAGCCTCCCCAAATCCCATGTTGAGACCCGTGAGCGACAGACCATCATCCCTCATGGGGTCCCTTTTATGGTCAAGCTGTTGTGCTACTATGTGAGTGAGGACTCCATCTTCCTCCACCTGGAGCATGTGCAGGGTGAGTGAGGACAGCATAGCCTGCTCTTATCCCCAACCTCCTTTTTTTAAAATCTCAAATACGTTTCTCCTGCTGCTTTGGGACTGGTATTTATAGTGACAGCACAAGCTGTCTTCTTCATAGATGGGTGGTGGGTACCAGGGCTTGGAGACTTTGTGGAAAGAGCTGCTCAGCTGTATTGGGGATTCTGGAGGTTTGCTAAGAGCTGACTGGGGAAGTAACCTAGAAGTGGACATGTGGAGACCTACAAGGAGAAAGAGGTTGTGTGTGTATGGGTGTTATAAGGAAACTAGCTTTAGGGACCACTGAGTCCCATGGGAGGGAATGGTCATGCCGTGAGGTAAAGAGGTTGATGTGGTCCAGCATCTTGAAAAGAAGAACCTCTTCATTTTACTGGCATTGTTTGACCATGACAGGAAGGTGATGGAGAAGGACAACCAAGTGAGGTAGTTCACCTGGAAGTTGTAGAGCAAAACAATTTTTTGATAGGACCTTTATAAAACATTTTTTGGTTACAAAAGAAGAGGTCACACTGGATTTTGATATCAGACCAAATAGAGGAGATGATGGACAATCGGGGCATAAAGGGCAGGGAGCACACTGGGATTTGGGTACGACAGGGAGGCAAACTTGAGGCTTGTCCCAGATCCTGGTGAAGAAGTGTGACAAGGCTTGTCCCAGGGAGCTTCTTTGCTCTCTGCTGCTTGAACAGATGTGTAGGGAGCAGCAGCTGGAGTCCAGCAGTGATAAATGAAGGCTGACTTGTTGGAGAACAGCCTCAACACCTCATGTGTTGCTGTAGGATGAATTTGCAGAAAGCAGCCAGCAGCTGAACATACTGAGGCTGGGAAGCCCTGGCAGCATGCTGTGGGCTCCAGGACTCGCTGCTGTGGCTCATCACTGACCCACGGGTTCTGCTGTGCTGTGGGAGCACTCCGGCATCTCTGTCACGTGGGGAGGAAGGGCTTTCAGGGGAAAGAGGTGATGGCGGTAGGATCAGGGGCGTGTGTGAAGAGGTGGCTGGCCTGTGACAAGGAAGCGGCAGAGCTGGGATCAATGGGACTGTGCAGAATGGGGAGCAGCACTGCTAAAGGAGCGGGGAATGAGCCTTTGGTGTGCTAGGTCCCAGGGGAGGTGTGATGTTGAGCATGGTGTGCTTGTAGGGCTGGGGAGTATTCTGCATGGACTTGAGCTTTGCTGCAGGGGAGGTTAATGATGCTCAATCACATCCCCAGCGTGTGGGCCTTGGCCTGTGCCTGAATGGGCCATGTCCGCAGTGGGGGAACCAGGGATGCTTTCTGCCCCATCACTTGTTCTTCTCTCTGCTTTCCAGGGGAGACGCTGTGGTCTCACCTCCGCTCTAAGTACTGTGTCCAGCAGGGCTCTGGCAGTTCAAACACCATTCAAGCCCTGAGAGACCGTGGCAGAGAGGATGGCGTGGGAAGCTCCCAGGGCAGCAGCCAAGTCTCCATCTTCTCTGCTCGGACAGGCAGTGGCCTCCCAGGCTCTGCGACCCACCAAGTATTGGGAAACACTGCTGCCTCGCCCACTCAGGAGCAGTCCCCTGACCCCATGGACCCCGGCTCAGGGAACCACTGCCAGCTTCGCCTGGCTCCTGCCAGCAGCACGAGGGCTGCGCCTGGAGGGCAGGATCTAAGCGTGACACAGGCTGTGTCTGGCATTGTGGACCATGCTCCAGCAGTATCAGCCAAAGGCCCTGGCCACCTTACTGGTCAGGGCCTGGTTGTCTACCCCTGGGATGTTCTAACCAGCGGCGTGGGCTGCATATCGGAGAGAGCAGCCTCACAACAAGACCCCAGGCTTCCCCAGACGCTCACCCCCGTACTGAAGACTGTGAGAGGGGGCCAACCAGGGACCGGGGATCTGCCATCTCAGCAAGTGTCTGAGGTCCCCTGGGCTCGCCCCCTCCTGATCTTGGGTCACAGGCAGCTTCGTGCAGGAGTCGCCACGTCCAGCTCTGGCAAGCCCTGTGGGCCTGACCCAGTGGTGCGGGAGCCCTCACGAGGAGCAAGCCTGACCTGTGGCTGGCTTGGCAAGCAGCCGCTGTCAGGACAGTGCAGGGCTCTACCTTCCCATGGGCACGGCCGGCGAGCGTGGGCTGTGAAGGAGGAGCAGGTGCAGCTGTGGGCAGCAGAAATCCTCCTGGCCTTAGAGGGACTTCACCAACAGGGTGTATTGTGCCAGGACCTCAACCCCAGGAACCTGCTGCTTGACGCAGCTGGTAGGTCATGCCCCAGGCTGCTGCCCTGAGGAGGAGGAGGAGGTTGGCCTCTCAGCTGGGAGACTGCCATTTGCCCCATTTCCAGGAGACATGGACTTTCTTGAGTTTGCTTTGGGGGAGGGTGGGAGTCTGGGGAGGTTTGGATGTTTCTGAGCCTGGAAGTGCGGTCTCAGCTGGGATTTCCAAGCAGTTATTACAAGAGATGGCTCTGTAGCGGGAGAGTCAGGGGCCGTAGCCACAGGAATGCATTGCCCCTGCTCCCACGTGGGGGCTGGCTGCCTGGGAAAGCCCAGCACGGGGAAGCTGAGACCAGCTGAACTGTGCCTGAGGTTAGTGGGACTGGAGTTTTCCCCTGCTTGTAGTTACTGCCCGGTGGGATATTCTGGAGCCATCCCATCCCTTCGAGCCATGGGTACTGCTGTCTGTCCAAGTCCCTGCTGAGCTGGCAACATCTGGGGCAAACTGGAGAGGTACAAATTGCTCAGGAAAAGAAAAATGCAGAGAGCTTTGCAAGGGGAAAGCTAACCTCCCCCCCCCTTTAAAAACTGTTTCTTTCCTCACTACAGCCTCCACTGAGGTCTGTGAGCTTGGAGCCCACCTAACCAGTCTCACCAGCTAAGAATGCCTGCTGGGCATCTCGGGCAAGCACTGGGAGGCCAGGGGGTGCACAGTGCCTCTGCATTCAGAGCATGACGGGGGCCCATTGCCCTGGCTGTTCCCAGTTGCAAGGATATGGCTTGGCTTTGTGCTCTGACCAAAGTCCCTAGCATTGTCCTAACCTCCCTGCTTTTGGCTCTGGTGCTGCTCTGCAGGTCATGTCCGTCTCACCTTCTTTGGCCAGTGGACAGAGGTGGAGCCCCAATACTGCAGCCAGGCACAGGAAGAGCTGTACAGTGCCCCAGGTAAGGGACGCCTTCTGCCCTCTGCTCAGTAGCACCGACCGGGGGTGAGGGGGCTTCTGCAGGCAGCAAGATGTGCCCAGCACAGTACGGCCACTGGTGCTCCCTGCCTCTAGCTCTAACACCTCTCTGGCTCTTTCTGCAGAAGTGGGGGGGATTGCGGAGCCCACCGAAGCAGCTGACTGCTGGAGCTTTGGCTCTCTCTTGTATGAGTTGCTGACAGGAGTGGTAAGAGGCAGAGGAGCTGTGCAAGGAGGGGGGGGGAGGAGGAGGAGGTGACACTGTAGCGCAAGGGCTCCCTGCCATGCAGGGGCCGGGAGGGTGCCTTGCCTTGCTGGCACCTCAGTGCTGTGCCAGGTTGCTTCAGGTGTGTGATTCCTAGTGCCTGTGCATGGTCTCTGGGTGTTCAGGGCCCCAGGTTTTAAATCCTGCCATGTAGGGCTGGGGTTGTGTGGCAATGAAGGCTCAGCAGAGGGTGCTTCTACCCTCCTCAGTGCTGCCGCTTACCATCACACTCTGCCTCCTGCAGCCACTGTCCCAAAACCACCCTTCAGGGATTCAACCTCACACCCAGCTGCATCTGCCAGAGGGGCTCAGCCTGGCTGCTACATCGCTGCTCACGGAGGTGAGGGGCTTGGGTGGATAGGAGGGAGGATGGGTTAGAGGCTGGGGAAAGGCAGGGTCCAGCCTGGGTAGCTTCTCCACTATCCCCGTGTCCCCATCCTGCTGTCCCGTTCCCTTTCTCTGCAGCTCCTGCAGTACAACCCGAAGCAGCGCTTGGGCTCTGGAGGAGGTGGCATGGCGAAGCTGAAGTCCCACTCCTTCTTCAGCACCGTCCCATGGAACAAGCTGGTGGGCTAGGCAGGCTGTCCTTCCCGCAGGGAGCTGGGCACAGAGCCACTGTCCCTGGCATTTGTGACCCCAGGTGGCACTGGCAGCTCTGCCTGCTAGGGGGAGGTTTGCCTGCAAGGGCTGCCCCGGTGTGGGGTACACATGAGGTTTTGCAGCCTTGCATGTTCTGTCTCTGCTTGTGTTTGTTGGTGTCTCCAAGAGAGGAGGCTGTGGTCTGGGCCAGGCTGTCTTCTCCTCTAGGTCCTCCCTCATGGGAAAAGGAGCCCAGGTGCCCACCCCCAGAGAGAGGCTATGCTCCCCTTCTGGGGCATCCCCTTCTCAGCTTACCACTGTGCCCTGGGACTCCCTCCCTATGGTTTTTATCTCTGCTGCTACCCCAGGGACCCCCCAGGCCCTGTTATTTTTTGTGGCTTCAAAGTGCATCTCCTCCAGGCCCCACGGGCTGGTGCCCAAGCGTGGGGGTCTGTTCCCATCCCTGACTGCATGTGCGTGTGGGTAATGCCTGCTGTGGGGGCGAGATGGGAGGGACCCCTCTGCTCTTCTCCCCCCAGCCCTCTAAAAAAATAAACCGCTCATTATCGCTTGCGGAAGTGTCCTTTTCTTTCTGAGCTGGACCAGCCAGGCCTGGGCCTAGTGTGCTGAGCGAGGGAGAGCCCCAAATCTGTTTCTCAAACCTGCCTGGGAGCCCTGGGTTGGTGGCGCCCACTGGGTGTCACCACCCTGCAGCCAAAACCCAGAAGGTGACACTGAGTGTCCAGCCATCTCCGCTTGTACCCCTGCCTGCCTCATGGCCTCAAGTCTGCACAGCCATGCAGCTGCAGCTCAGAGTTGGGAAAAGTGCACAGCATGCCTGTGTTTTCTTCCAGCTTTGACTTTTGTTGTTGTTGCTCATTCTGGCTCCAGCCTCCTGTGCCTGGGTGCTCCTTTCTGCTGGCAGGACAGCAACCCCACTGCCCTCATTGCTGTGCTTTGAGCACAGTCATCCATGGGTAGACCAAACAGTGAGGGTTTAAAGGGATGAACTCTGAGAGCCAGCACAGATAGGAGGAGGATAAGAGTGAATACAAACTAGGATAGAAGAAAAAGCACAAACATGCTAACAGCCCAAAGCAGAGGCTGCTGTGCTCATTTGTGCAAGTCAAAGCCATAGGCTGGAAGGATGGCTAGCAATGGCAGCAGTGTAGTTTTGGCCCTCCTCTCCCAGCACTCCCTCCCATTGCTCACTTATCCCTGATAGTAAGGAATTACTGGCACCAGTGAAACTTTCCTATGGTTAGCTGGTTCCAGCTCTTCTTGCCACCAGCAGCAACACCCTGCTTGCTCCTCGCTGGTTCAGCCTGGCTCTCAGGCAGCAGCAGGAGCACTTGTCCACCAGAGGGAAGCAGAGCCCGGCAGAAACTCATCTCCCACCCCAGCAAGGGCAGGGGACACCTCAAAGGCTGCGCAAAAGCAAGAGGACTAACCGGGGAGCTGACCACTAATGCCACGGCAAGCCAGACAGCAGGAGCAGCTAAGCCTGGGGCTTTTCCTCTCTAGGGCAGCGTGCACTGGCTGAACCCTCCAACAGCAGGCTTGCACCCTTGGCCGGCAGCCTCCTAGTCCTGTGATTCAGGGGAGGTTCAGCAGGACTGACCCTTGACCAAAGCCACAGCATGGCTTCTTGCAACACAGTGCCATGGGTGTCATCCAGGAGGGTCAAAAAAAGGAAGCTTCAAGCACCACAGCTGCACGACCCTCCTACAGCAACGGCCAACAGGGCAGATTAAAAAAAGCAGTTTGCTAGGCTGCATCATTTTAAAAGCTTGACTGTACATTCACTCCCTGGGTAGTTCAAAGGCCTCATTTATTGCAGCTCCAGACAGAATACAGGCATTGCCCTTCCCCAGGCTCACATACAAAGTCAAGTTGGGCCCTCTGTATCCTAAACCAGCATGGAGGGCTGGGTGCTAGCAGCATTTTTTAATCAGAACCTTCTCTTTCACTCAATTTATTTGTTAAAGAGCAGCTAGACTCCTTGCCCTTCCTTTACTGGACAGGGAAGGGGGTTTTCCTCTCCTCCTACCCTTCTACCTCAACCAGGGACAGTCAGAGGAAAGCGGACTCCACACACCAGTTTGTCCATAGCTGCCAGGAAGCTGTAGGAACCAGTACTAGGAACTGCTCTCCCTTTCATCAGCATGCCAGCTGTGAGTGCAATCATATTCTGTTAAAAGGGGCTGTCTTCTTCACTCATAGCTGGGAAAGGCAAACCATTCTCTGAAGTTGATGTCAGAGCTGGAAAAACCCTGCCATGATCCAGGAACGATTTCGTACTGTTCCAACAAGGACAGCTCCTTGGGGAGACACTCAGCACCACAGACAGCTTTTGCTTTGCAGTTCTTTGATCTTGCCTCCCTTCTCCCTCTGCAACCCTTAACAGCCTTTTTCCCCACTTGCATGATTTATAACTCTCCCCTGTTGTAGCAGGGAAAAAAACCTGGCTCCACACCTGTACTTTAAGAGCCCATCCCAGGTCTCCCTCTTGGCCATCAGGCCATTTAGCAAACACTGGGATTTCCTCGCTGTCTGTGACAGTTCTGTTGCTGGACCAAGGAAAGGAGGATTTCCAGCCCTGAAAACCTCATCTTTGCTGGGAAGAGCCAATTCTGTGCCAAAGAGGGTTTAGCACAGCCAGAGAAGCCTCAATTTATTACCCCCAGTGATGGGCCCAGCTCCCGTTCCCTCTTTTCTCTCACCACCAGAAAACAGGCTTCTTACACTACACTAAGGAAGCTGCTGCCTGAGTCCTCACCCAAGAGCTGTTGCTCATTCCCTCAAACACACCCCACCTCGCAGTCGTTGCCCACTTTTATTTCATTTAAAATCCGCTGTGTTAAATATTTTAGTTACAAGTTCTGCGTAGAGGGTAAGAGTAATAGACTCTGCAGGCACTAGCAACCCCCTCACTCCCCAATACATGTGTGCGCTATCAGATTAAGGACTGCCCCCCTCCCCCCAAAACCAGCAGCCTTGGGCTGGGATGTACATTACAGTTAAAGACCTGGCCCTCCCCAGCTGTCTCTCTGCTGGTAGCAGGCCAAGCCCTTGCACGCAGGAAGCCAGCAGTCAGATCCACCGTCAGTGAGCTGTGATTCAAGGACAGCTGCTGGGGGCTGGTTCTTAGCCCCATGTCGGGCATGTAATGGTGAAAGGGTTGTCCCCCCAGGATCAGTGCTACCTCCACAGAGGTCACGGGCTCTGCCCACCCAGACAAACATTCACACCAGTGACCAGGCTGGAGAGAGACAAACGATCTCCAAGGGAAAGCAGGGGAGCTGCCACCGCTGCGTTCCTGTCTGTGGAGGGAGTGTAACCAGGGCACTGCCAGAGGCATGACACCTACCTCAAGCCCTGCTCTGATCAAAACCTCTGCTGCAAGTGGCCTGGGTGTCCCCAGACTGCCCTTGCAAGGCAGATGAGTGTGAAATATTTTCAAGCAAAACAGGGACAGAACAGTAGCCTCTCCTCTCCTCTCCCTCCCAGGAACCTCAGTGCTAGGAAATAAAGCTGAACCTGCCTTGGAGTGGCAGGGAAGGGTACCCTAGCACAGCAGCAGCAAGCAGTTTCCAGTGGTATAGGACAAGCTAGAGGTGAGAGTTCGGTGCTGTGAGGGAGAGGATGCCATACAGTTGGCTCTGGAAAGGCAGTGCCGTTCAGTGGTTGGCCCACTGCATAGCAATCCTCGTGAGAAACTGAACCTTCGTTAAACAGAATAGGAAAGGAGGTAGGAGCTATCCCCACAATTCCCTCTGGGACAGCTCCGATCACAGCGGAGGAAGAGAGACTGGAATGACCCCTGCCAGTTCCTGAATGCCCTGCATTGCCCCTGCTGGTGCTGTGGCCCTGCCCTGCGTGGGTTGTGTGGGGGTGTGGCTGCTCTACAGGTCAAGCAGCAGCACGCGGGGATCCTCCACCGCTGCCTTGATCTTGCGCAGGAAAGTCACTGCCTCTCTGCCATCAATCAGCCGGTGATCATACGTCAGCGCCACATACATCATGGGCCGCACCTCGATCTGAAGGGGAGGAATAAGACAGGCATTAGTGAGCTCAGCCCTACTGCCTGTATAATACCCTCCTGTGAATTCTGGGAAGACTTGGGCTTTTTCCTATTCTGAATCCAGGGCTCAGGCCCTCCCGGATGTGTCCTGCCTGGCAGGATTACTGACCCGCTCACTCACCCAGGCACTGATCACCACTCAGGCTGGGTCCGCACCACATAAGACTACGTCCCTTTCTGGAGCTGTTCTCTATCACAAAGGCTACAGCCTATTCCTCCCCACACCTAAGCAGATTATCCATTTCTCCCCCTCACAGATAGGACAAGGCCCCCTGCAGACCTCAGGCAAGTACCAGTGCCAGCAAAGCTGCCCTACACCCATTAGTCTCTGCTCCTCCTTCACAGTAAAGCCTTTTATAAGTTGACACCAACCCCCTAGAAAAAGGTTATGGGCTATGGTCCTCATCCCACTGAGCTCTCCCCTATGTTCACTGAAACCTCCTGCACAGCTCCACCTACCTTGCCTCCCACAGCTACAGGCCTGTCAAAGATGGCATGCATGCCTAAGATGGCAGACTGGGGTGGGTTAATGATAGGTGTCCCAAAGAGTGACCCAAAAACCCCTCCGTTGCTGATTGTGAAAGTGCCGCCATCCATGTCTTCAATGGCCAGTTCGTTCTTCCGTGCCTAGAAGAAAAAGCAAGGTCTTGGAAAGCTGCACAGATCACAGAAGGCAAAGGACAAGGGTTTGGACGTTCACTCTCTCCAGGAATAAATGCTGATGGCAAGACCTTCACTTATTGATCTGTTCAGCTGAAAACCAGCACGAAGTACTTGAAAATGCATCCTGTCTTTAGATCTGAACATTTACTGGCTTTGGGGAAGGATTCTCTTGCCTTCGCTTCCAACTCCTGCTTTTGCAGGAGACGGACACAGGGACTTCTACCCCAGGGCAGTTCAGCCTTGGCCTCTAGAGACAAAGGTGAAGACACACCATGTCACTAATGCATAGTTTGCAGTCTTCTGGAAGGGCAACAAGTAGACAGACCTGTCCTGTAAGGCACAGGCACAGCTACAAATGTAACTGGATCACTCCCCACAGCACAACTCAGTGTGTTAGAGGTCAGAGATGATGACACAGAGGGACTGAATCAATTCATGCCTATTCAGCACCCCCAATTCTTCCCATTCCTCCCAACCCTTTTCAGAAAAACCTCCAACTTTCCTTACCTTCTCCCCCAACTCGTAGATAGCACGCTCTATGTCAGCAAAGTTCATGTTTTCTACATTCCTAACGACAGGGACCACAAGACCCTAGGGAGAAGCATAGTGCATGGTCAGCAAATTCACCGCAGCAACACACGTAACTGTTAAGGGGCAGGAGCCTGGCCTCAGCCCAGCAGAGTTCCTGCCTCCTCCTCAGCACACAGCAGGTGGTTGGCAGAGCTGCCTTGCACCTTGGCAGCCTGCCGGGAAACCTGGCATGACAAGCACTAAGGGCCGACACCTTAGTGTGTACTGAGACATCATCTTTGCCTTTGTAAGCCCGTCTCATAAAATCAACCAGGTGTGCCTGGATCCAGCTCCACGTCCATAAAAGCAGGTGAGACACTGGGTAGAGTTCAGCTGCCACCTCTTTCTCCACCAGAAGAGTCGAGTCCCTTTAAGATGGACCTCCCCTAGACTTTGGGAGCAGTGACAGAACTTCAGTCGTGGTTCTGTTGTCAGGCAGAGGTTTGGCCAACTAATTCAACATCTGTAACTCCATCCCATACTCTGCCTGGACAGGAACATCTCTTTGAAGCAGCAATGTCATTTACAGAAATGGTGGAACAACACAGCAGGGTTAGCCAAAGGACAGGACATGCAAAGCTTTTACTGTCTATGCCATATCCTCATGGGTCCACAAAAAAAGAAAAGGACCTTGTTACTCCATCTCCTAGCACAGTGGCAGAATATTCTTTGTCCTCCACCTCCTCCCAAAACCATCTCAGCAGTCCACAATATATCAGATGTCTCATTTAGAAGATCAGTCTCATCAGTAAGTTTCTGTTGCAGCAGAGCTCAAAGCTGAGTTGGCTCAAAGTATACGACCATCCCATGATCCGAGGCTGCAGGAAGCATGGCCAAAGCATCCAAGGTACCTACCCGGGGAGTTGCTACAGCAACACTGATGTCCACATAGTCCCTGTACACAATCTCTTTGGTCGTGTCATCAATCACTAGAAGGAGAAAGAAGCTGTTTTTCACATGCAGTACCCAAGATCAAGGGCTCAACAGGACAGACATAGCCACAAAATCATAACAACTTGTTCATCTCTAGCTTAAACATAACTCCAGAGAAAAATGAGCCCTCACTGCACCTGTGGGAGAAGCACCAGGGTAGACAGAAAGGAAACACAGTCCAGATAGGTCAGTCCCCCTCGGACATTCCCTTGGTTATTCTCTTCTTCTAGATTTGAGCAAGTACCTCTGACACTGCCCAGGAACTGCATCACACCTACAGCAGCTACCTCTACACCAACCAGCAGGCTCTGCCCTCTGCAGCTGTGTACGCATGGCCCCAGCCCCATTCCTGGCAACCCCTTCCTAATAGAGCCCCTCTTGGCAAGCTGTCCTCTACCTACATAAGCGGCATTAGCAAAATCAGCTGCAGCACGTAGGACTGTCCCCCTTTTTTCTGTGTATTTGACTTGCTTGTCCAGGCTATGTGCCCTGCCATGGACTTGGGCCACCTGCTTTCCCCCACTCTGCCACGTTCACTGGTGAGACATGCAACTCACCAGCAAGGGTCACCACTCACCTGCATTCACAACGGGCTGGTCCTGCAGAGCAAAAGCTGCAGCTTTCACAAAAGCTGACATGAAACCTAGCTTCAGATTGTGCTTTTTCAGGAAGGGATCCTTGTGTACAGCTCTCATCTCCCGGATGTTGCTGCAAAACACATGATAATGCTGGTCAGCAGGGAGCCCAAGAAAACACCATTCCGTTGCTCTGTAACAGATTTCAGTGCCAGCCCCAAGGACTGCATAACTGCACCACCAACCGGCAAACTCCCAGTCTGCTGAAAAATCCTTCAAATGTCATAGATGAAGTGGGCTGAAGGTGGCTCTAAGGCCCCTGCCAAAGGATCTAACAGGCACTGGTCCTGGACGACAAACTCCACAGGACAGGGTTAACCTGCATGGCCCACACTGCCAGGCACCTAAGCAAGATGGGGCATGGTGTATTTCCTGCTTAGACCTGATGTTGCCACCGATTCTCTGGAGACACCAGTGCTGCCACCAGTGTGGCACCACAGACAGCAACAGCAGGTGTAGCTGGGCCAGCCCTGGAAGGGTGAAAAACCAGAAAATGCCAAGAGCAGAAAAGATGCACGTGGTGTCAGAGGGAAAAGACTTCAATCACTGTGCAAGTCCAGCACCAGCCAGCACAACAATGCCTCCGTACCCAACTCTCCAGCTTTGGGAGTTGCACAAATATGAAAGAAATCTTCCCAGATGCTATGGTAGTGGGTGCCAGCCCACCTGCAGCCCTCAACCAGACTAATCATGTTTCCCCGCTGCTTCTATTTATCAGAACTCAGGCCATTTACAAAACTCAACCAAGCTGTGGCTACAACCTCTGCCTATTGTAGGCTAATACCAGAGCTGTGGAATTGCATGGTCCATCCCTCCCCCCTCCAGAGACCTGGAGCCTTTGAAGAGACAGCTTCAGCAAGGCACAGGGGTCTCCATGGTTTAGAGTGTTTGTTTTCCTGTGCCTAACCTTGTTTAGGGCTAGGATTACCACCCAAAGACATTAGTGTCTCCCAAGACACAAGGACTGCAGCAATGAGGACGAGGTTTGCTATGAAACTGGCTCATTATGGCTTCCTCCTTTCAGATGCTGACCCCCTGCGGGAAGCAGGAGGCCCCAGCACAGGTCCTCACGAGTCAACCTCACAGCAATCAATCCAAACCAGATTACCAGATGCAATGAGAGCCCGAGGCCAGCGTAAAGCGACACCTCAATGAGCCTCTGAGAGGAGATAAAGCTGCAGCACTTCCTCTCCAATCAAGACTATTTTGCCAACCTTATTGTTCTGAGACCCAAATATTTACATGTTTTGTCTTAAGGAGCAGAATAGGATTTCACAAGGCAATTTGATTTGGGCACAATTTCCCCTTAATGCACTGTAACATAAGCTGCCCACCCTCCAAAACCATTAGTGTGTTCAGTCCGTGCAAGCACGAGTCAGAAGACCCCCACCTGCCCAGAGGGGATGGAGAAGGATGATAGTCTGTCTCTGGAAAGCTACATCATCTGACAGCAAAGGCCTCAGACCTATGTAGTGCTCACCTGAAAGGCTGATGAGCCCCGGGGAACCACCTCATTGGAAGCTAAATATGCCCACCTCCAAAAGCAGTAACCTGGTGGGGTGGCAGAAAGCAGATGATACATCTTGCTGTCTTCTAATCACCACTATACAAGTGATAGTAGTCACTCCTGGTCTTCTGCTCGACATCTACCAGTCCTCAACCAAGAACTACACAGATGAGGAACCAGACTGCCCCTTTTACAGGCAGCAGATGACTCCCAAGGAATGACAGGCCATTAGGAAGCTACGCACCCCTCATACTGCAACACCAACGTGGCCGTGATGAAGCTGTGCAGATCGTGGTACTCACCTAAGAAAGAGGTCCCAAAAGACATGTTGCCAATCTCTCCAAAGAGAATCAGCAAGGTCTTGACTGCTATTTAAAGATGACTGCCTGCATCTATTTCTACTTGCAAAGGGAAAAAGAGGTCTGCTCCTCACCTCATATCGATCTCATTGAAAGTGGTCAGCATGGCACAAGTATTCTGAGCCTCTTTCAGCCGCTGAGCAATACGCTGACGCATCCTATTCATTTTCACCTGAAAATTAAAAAGATATAAGCAGAAGCTACCTCAAGCTCATTCAAGGGGCAAAATGCACAAAAAACTCAAAAGGCCCTTCTTCTTGCCATCTGGTTGACTAGCAATAGATGCTTAGGGCCAAGGTTTTCACTCTAGGTCTCCCTGAGGAGCATGACAGGCTGAGCTGATTTCACTAGAGCTGCCCAGCTCAACACACAGTTCACTTGAAAAGCAGTGCTGAAATGCATCACAGTATAACTACTTCCAACCTATGTGTTTCTCAGGACCTCCAAGCATGCATAGGTTTCCAGCATGAGGCTAATGTGAAAAGAGCAAGACTGCTAAGAAAGCAGGCTGCTCAACCATGTTCTCTTAAGAATGCACAAGGCAGCTGCAGCAGCCTCAGCCCTTTGCTGAGGCCTTGTGGACAGACCAAGCAGATCACACTGAGCCTTCTGTGCTCAGTCAGCAGAGTTCAAGACAAGACTTTTACCTAGAAAAGACCTGCATCAGATCAGACCTGGCTCCTCCTCCAGCCCACCCCTAAGCGGTGCCCTCATGTAGAGAATTTCACATCTGTCACAGCCCCACTGAGCTGGATGTGAACAGGTAGATACAGACTCATCCAGAAAGCTCAAGACTTATGCCAGAACAGACTGTCACCCAGCAACAGAAGCCTTGGCAAGGCCCCTACTCCCACAGCTTACCCTATGTTCTGATCGGGCACCTTTGCTGGGCACTGCCTCCCCAGGAGGGGCTGCCGCTGGGGCTGCAGCTGGCTTCACCGCAGACACTGAGGGTAAAGAACACATCAGTCAAAAAGGGAAGCCAGGGCTTAATTGCAATGCCCTGAGGTAGAAAGCCCATCTGAGCTCCTTGCTCAAGCAACACGGTGCGGAAACAGCCTTGAATTGGGCTGGGCAGGTTCCAGGCATAGCTGAGCTCTCTAGTCTGGAGCATGCAGGGCAATAATGCAGGGAGGCCTTCACCATAAATGCCAGACTGTTTGCTGTCTTTAAGCTTACACACTCTCCCCAAGTGAGAGAGGCTTGAAAATAGGAGAAAATGGCTGTTGGCTCACCTGGTTTGCTATCAATGGGCTGAGTTGACACAGGCGGCACTGGTGGCATTGTAGTGGGAATTGGTGCTGCAGCAGGGGGAGGAGCAGCTGCAGCTACAGGTTCAGGGGCTGCAGGAGGAGGAGGGGCTGCTGCTGGTTTGGCCTTGGCAGGAGCAGCTGAAAGACAAGGAAGAACCATGGTAAGGGCAACAAGAGCTTCCACTGTCAGGGATCTCTGAGTCCAACCAACCTGATAAAAGTTAACCCTCCAGCAGAGTGCCTTTATGTTCTCAGCACTACTGAACTGATAGGAGCCACCACAAGAGGATCCCAAGGTGAAAGTGTTTTACTCATCGACACCCTAGATCTCCTCGCTGTGCACAAGACTGAATGCTAAAGAGAAGAGGGTGGAGAAGGGAGTTCTATCAGTGGAATTCTCAATTAATTTTAACTTAGAGCTGCAGTCTCCTCCAGAGGGAGCAAAAGGAAATTTCCACCCCCAGAAGGGCTGAAATTATGCTTTTCTAATGGAAAAAAAATAGGAGTATTTTCTTCCAGCTAGAGAGGCAGATGGAGGAAACATTTAACCTCTCTCAGGATCCCTCTAAATGCCTTGCTTCCATCTTCAGAAAAAGACTGGTGGAAACAGGAAGGCCTATGCAAGTTATACAGGCCTGACTTACCCCCAGTTTTCCTGAGTTTGAACAGAGGCGTTCCCCCTTCCACTTTGCCACCATCAGGTACCAGAAGGGCTTCAATCACACCAGCTGCTGGGGCTGGAACTTGCACTGATGTCTGCAAAACGGAAAATCAGTGAAATTCCCCCAAACATTGGATGGAGAACAAGTGGCCAAGATGCCAATATGCATAGATAAGACATTGTAATTTGGCACAGACGGCAGCTCTGTCTCGCACCATTTGCGCCTGTTTTCACACCCCCCACTGGGATTTTGTGCCAATGCTTAGAAGTTTTGGGAGATGCTGGCAGTGTAACATATAGCCTGATCTTCCTGCTCCAGGGTACAATCAAGAATTGACCTGCTGCCAGCATCTTCTTGACAGCAACACCAGAAGCAGAACTTGGCAGGGCATTTTAGCAAGAACTTCAAAGCTTAAGAGTCCTTTAAGGAGTGAGTAAACTTAAAGGCTAAATTTTAAACAGTCTGAAGACATCCTATGGCTCTGCAGATTTCTCCTCTGTTTAAACACAAACATGTTTCAAAGCTTAGAGCACTGAAATTGGAAGGAAGAGTGGAATTGCAGCTCCAACAAACATCAGCACCACTGATGCTTAATCGAATGTATGAGGAAGGAAAGAGTTATCAAAGAATTCTCATTTAAGGCACAGCCAGCTTTCATACTAGATGAGAAAAGCTTTTCTCCATCACGGAAGCAGGAGACACAGGCAGGGCCTGCAGGCTTTAGGAGCATTTAGCAGGGAGGAGCCATACAGGATACCTGCTACAGAACTATAAAAAGTTTTGGTCCAGAAAACTCCTACCTTGTCTGTTTCAATCTCACACACCACTTCATCTTCCGCCACTGTGTCTCCAACAGCTGAATGATAGATATGAAGACCACTGTGAGGAGGGAGGTGTGCTCTGGCCTCCCCTCTTAACCCACAGCAGTCTCCCCCACTAATCCAGAATGTTCTCACTCCAGTTCTCCACAGCTGCTAAAGAAAAGTCTAGCTCAAACATCAATCTACTGCAGAGTCTGATTCCAGTTTAGACATCACCCTTCACCCAACATCACCCGTGACAGAGAGGTGCTGAGGCAGTAACTGCAATCCTTACCCCTCAGAAGAACTGCAATTAACTGCCTCATTGTCACAGACTGAAAGGCACAGAGCAGGCTGTCAGCCAGTGAACTACAATGCACCCCCGAGCTGCCCAGTGCAGCAGCAACGGTTCTGAGAATTTCAGGGAAGAGGCACCAGCTTACCTTTCTCCCACCTGACATCTCCTTCTGTGACTGACTCTGCAAAGGCTGGTGTGTTCACCGTAACCACGTCATCCCCTGTGAGAGAGAGAGAGACAGACTTGAACGCATTCAGAGCTCAAAACTTATGGCATTGCTTCATTCTTGTCATCAGGACTCTACTAGAGGGAGTAAGTCAACAGACATCAAAAGTTGGCCTTCTCCTTGCTTCAACACTGATTAACACAAGAGAATTCCCATTTGACTGAAAGTCACATTGTGACAGGAATGCCAGACAAAATCTTTAGGGCCCCAGGACATAAACGCTCAATCATCCACCAAGGTGGGACAGCAGTGGACCTAGACCAAGAATGGAAGAGGCAGCTTCAGCTGTTGTCAGGACACCAACAGGTAGCACAAGAGCCATCCCGCTGACTCCTGACTTTTTACTTACTACGTACTGCAGTGGTTCTGAAGTAACGGACGGTGAAGACACTGGAGCTATTTACTCTGCAGAAAGAGAGAAAGACATGAACACAGAAGTATGTTCCTCTGCAGGCTGCCAGCACCAAGCTGAAGTACAGAATTTACACTTGCTTAACTGATCTGAAAGGCTGCTCAGCTGTTCTGATGTATTTGTTCCAAGGACACCTACTTACTGTTTAAGCTGCAACAATCCCACTAAGAAAGGAAACATTGCAGCTTACCATCACTAGCGCTCTCAGTAACTCAGTGAGAACTGACATTTAAGGAATTTTAATTTAGGGAGGCAACCCAACAGAACCCCTGCAGTTCAAATACTGATAAAAGGCTGACCCAGACAGCCCACCCTACACCCAAGACTAGTGCAGTAACCATTTTCTACCTCCAGATCAGGACTGTCGATCTCTACAGAAGTTGCTAGATTGCTCCAAAAAAAGAGAAAGTCCCATAAATTGCCTATGGCAACACATCCAAGAGACAGCTATTTCTCTCCACCATGTCCCTTCACAGGGAGCTGGCAATCCCAAGCGTTCCAAAGGATTTTTTTTATATCTACTGACACCGCATTTGGAAACCTGAAGCAAACGTGCTTTAGCATTTCCTCTAACACAGGCTACTTGGTGCAAACAGACCAGCTTTTCAGGCTTTTATGGATATACTCTTAAGGTTATTTCCCCAAATACATTTTTACAAGACCGTCTCAGCAATACAAACCTTGCCATATGAACAACAGCTCCCTGAACCATGCCACTTCTCCTGACAGAAATCCTACCAGGAGGCCACCATAGAGCAAAGACTTCTAGTCAGATAATCAAAGGCTAGAGATCCATTTATCACCAGTCTCCTCATTCCCATCCCTTCCATGCTTCAGTATCTGGTTCCAAACAAGGTTTATTTTCTTTAAGTGTGCCAGAGTTCCTGACCTGCAAAACCTAGATTTTGTTAAGGCTAGCTCCACGCTCCTATGATGTGCACAGGGATTTTATGACAGCCAACCATATTCTGCCTCCCAGCTCCCAAATCTTATCAGGGCTAGAGCAGCCCCAGCCTCTCCACATCACAGCTTTCCTGCAGATACTTACACAAGCTTCCTGCTGTTCATGTAAGCCAGTCCCTGGCTCCCAGCCACACCTGTGAATGAAAATGGTGTTACCCCACAGGAACGTTGTCCAGCCCTCAAGTGTCCCTGTCAGGTAAAAGAGTGCAAAGGATACCACTGTCCACCCTGAAAGAAGCTTGCAACTAAGTGGGGAATATAAGCATACAGAGGCACATCAGTGCCATCAAACCTGCCCAGAGCTTGCCAAGAACAGTGGTCTTGTCTTCATCTAGACTTATAGAGATGGGAAAAACAGTTGTATCTTGACCTCAATTCTAATAAGGATAACTTTGAAAAGGGCAAACAAAGCAGCAGCTACCCCAGTCAGAACAAAACCAGGAAACAGCTACAAGGAACACCTCCAGGACTGCTGAAACCTCAGTTGCTGCTGAGTTATCCTCACCAATACAAAGGGGTTCCTAATAGGAGCAAGGCATCAGTCCCGTAAGAGGCACCCCCAGGAAGCCTCACAGTCGCATGGATAGGTAAGGAGTCAAAAAAGAATGAAAACAGCATGTTGGGCAGAGTAGCAAGCCACCATCACCCCTGCTCTCTGTCTACCCCTTGTCCCAAGAACATTTCTTTTCCAAAGCTCACAGCAGGGAGGTACTTGCATAGCTTCTCAGTTTCACATACCCCACCATCCCCTTCCCACACTGCTCACATGCCCTGACACTGCAATTTTTATTACAAACCGAACTCCTGTCCTTTGTCTTTTTCAGAGCACTGGGCAGTCTTCCAGTCTGATCTTAAAGAGAGTCAGCATAGCAACTGGAGAACATAGTTATCTCAATTACACAATGCCAGAAGGAAGAACCATTTCCCCACTTGATTTTTAAAAAAAGTGATACAATTTTGACACCATCCCCTACTAAAGAGCTGCTATTGGAACTCTAGGAGCTGGAAAAGGTAAGCAGATTTAACTGGTTTCTCAATGTGGAATCAGAAGTGAGTGAGGTAATGCTACATAAACACAGTACGGCTAGAAAAAACAGAGCTCTGGGAAAATCCAGTTTAAGTACCGAAGAGGAGTTCATAGGCATACTAGATTTGACATGTCACTTAATATTCACCCATCATTTTCAAAGGAATTTATTAGAGAGCTAGGCTCTGCAACAGTATGTGTTTCAAGCACTGCAGTGCTTGAAATACACTGTGCTGCTGCTGTGAAATCTTCACCAGAGCTGAATGGATTGGGCAGTACAGACATTAGGCAAGGGAGGCACTCACATGGAAACACAGCTCATTTCACCAACTGTTTCTTCATTACATGACTGACGGAAATAAACCCCAATCAAACTTATTACCAACTTCCATCATCAGCTCTGTTCTGTCTAGGTAGTTTGAAATGAAATAAAAGCATAAGACTCACCAGACAGAGAGCATCTTGCCAGAGTACAGTTCCCCTGTCAGAGAGAAGAGGAACTATCAGTATTGCAAAAAGACAGACCCACCCTAGAAGGACTTTGGTTTTCCCATGAGACCTAGATCAGAGACAGGACCAACCATTCCCATGCTCCAGACTGCAGGCCTGCTACTTTCCCATAACGTGCAATAGCAGGAGACAGCGAGAGCATCTACACCCTCCTCTTTGCTTTGTCTCCTTCCAGGATTCTTTCCTGTGGAGCGATGTTAAACCTCATGCACTTGGTTTCCAGTTGTGGCTCCAGCTGTTTTGACCTTCTCATGCATACTTTCCCCTTTAAGAAGGAACAGATTTCTAAGGACTCATTCACTAAAATTTGCTATGAATGAGAAGGTCAAGGGTAGCTACTGGATACGACAATAAAACATCCCATGATGTTTAATCCTATAGTCACAAATGCAGCATCTGGGGTTTTTTTGTTTGTTTGTTTTAAGGCTATGAAGCCTTTGAACTCCAGAAGGCCAGAATTTCCCTTGATGGAAAAATTTCTACTGCCCTCAGTGAGCCAGGAATTCCACCTTCTGGTGATGTTTCACTTCATACTCATGTAATCATTGACTGCACTCCTAGCTCAGTGTAACATTCCTCAAAAGTAAAAGATGTTTCAAGATATTCCAGTTACCTTCCCTATTGTTATTACACATTTCTCTAGCATCAAACCTGCAGATTTGGAGAATCTAAGAACTCTTTAAAAGCTATAGGAAAATATCACAGTAACCATGACTAAAATGCAGTTGACTGGTTTGGAAGAACAGCTACCCAACAGCTCAAAGCACCCTTATCCAGCAGCTAAGGTAAGAGGTAAAAATTAGATTTCATTCACATCTTCAGTGTCTGAAGGGAAGTTTGCTTATAAGCCCTGATTTCAGCTTCACCAGAGCAAGCAGGATGGGATATAACTGATCTTAAATACCAAAATAAATTGTGGAGCTGTGTGTGATAAGACAGCATCGAGGACCACAGAGATACTTAAGCTTGTCACACCATCTGCAGGACTGAGAGCTGTAGCATACAAAAATATATTCAGTGAACACTTCGTATCATCAAAACTACTAACAGGTCTGGAATCAGCCGCTTGGCAGTTTAATTACCTGAACGTATTGATCGATTTGGCTTCTCAGATATTAACACATGGTCAACTCAATGATCAATGGGCAGTTCAACAGGGTTACGATTAGCTGTGCCGAGGATGCAGGTGGCCAGGCTGACTTGCTGCTCAGCCAGCGTGGGTCTGGCAGAGCTCAGGAGCTCCAGCACAGTGCCATGCAGCTACCCTATTTTCCAGCCCACTGCAGGGACTGACAATCCTGGACCAACAGTCCTGCAAAAACAGCCTCCAGCAGGGCCTGCTGGGGCCCCTGCCCCAGGTCCGACTGGGGAAGGGAAAGCAGGGAGCACTGCACAGACTTTGCAGAGTCATCGCGAATGCTACAACACTTAATCTTGGTGCAGCACAGGCGCCCTGCTAACTCAGATCTGGTTTGTTTAGAGACAGCCCTAAGCTGGGATCAATAAGACAAATTTCAAGTTAACTCTGCTTGGTCAAGCGTCTAAAGCACCACAATCCTAAGCACATAGGTTAGTTCCTGTATTGATCCTGTATTGAAGCAACCTGAGCTCTCCTCTGCCCATTAATGTTTTCCTGGGTGCTTCATAAAAAAAGTGGTAAAGGTATTCCTAGCACCCTACACATAACTTGTTAAGAAAGAGGTACAGACCCAGCCTGAGGTAAAATCAGCCAATTTTATTTGCTCATGACCAGTTTACTGTAAGGTTTAAAAAAAAAAGTTTAGAAGGCCTGTCCCAAAATAAATTGTTGCGAGAAAACACACCTGCAGCTCTCTTCCATGATGAAAGCTCCACAACCACTGCAAAATTAAGGAAAAAACTGGTATCATTCTACCCTTCTGTCTTTCAGGTTAAGAAGTGAGGGAAAGAGCTCTAATGGGAGGAAGAAGCACTAATGAAAGATAAGGAAACTCTCTCTCTCTTGTGTCCATCCCTTAACCACAGTACCTCAGAGATGCACGTGCAGCTCTGAGAGGTGCCTGACAGGGTTGCTTCCTGTTCCCTTTTTCCTGGAAGGAATCACTGTGATTGCACCTGTTCCTGGCATCACCTGGCTAAATCTGCCTCTGCCTGATCTTGGAGCTTCTTCAGCGAAAATAGAAACATTTAGTTTTCGCTAGCTGGCATTAGCACTTTGGGTCACTTTAAAGAGACAGCATTCACTTGAAGAAATAAGTCTTGGTCTAATTAGCTAGTGACTCACATACCAAGTGATTAATTTTTCCCCTACATTTCACATGACTTCTCAGAATTGCTTTTATAACTGTTATTATGTCAAAGGGACCCTGGCACACAGTGTCCCAGGCCACACCTTTCAAGGAGTAATCACCTTCCCATAGGTCACTACACAGTGAAATAAATTATGGAATACATCAGCTAAAGCGACAGCCTGTATACCTACACATTTCTTCTCCAGGAGTGGGAACAGTGACCAGTTCAGGTAAGGACACTAACTGAACAGGAAGATACAGTTAATTTCAACAGAGGCAAAACAGAAGCCCAGTGCTGGGCAGCTCTGACAACAGGCAAAGCAGCAATCAGTTGTCCAGCCCTGGCTTCTTCAAAGCAAAGAAGCTGCTGCTTTAACAACAAGGATGAGCACAAACCACTGCTACACACAAAAAACCCATAGCACATCTTTCATGGATTTTAACACAATTATATACAGCATGGCAGGGCAGATGCTAAGATGGGATGGAGATAACAATGCTGAGTGGTAAAGGATACTGTTACTAAGATGACAGACTGAGACCTCCTCCAGCACACAGGGAGGATCAAACAGGGAAGAAAAAGTTCTTTACAAACTCTTCCCCAGATAAACAGGAGGACTTGATTCTCAAAGCACTGAATGTAGCTCCTAATCAAACCATCCTTTTTCAGACTAGCTCTTCTCTGGACTTTTTCAGGTCATCCTTCAACAGCTGCCTCTCCTCCTCCACCCCGAGTCTTACATGCTTGGATGCAGGCTATTGATGCACATTCATGATTTCTACCTGATACATGAATCCAGGACCTTTTTCTCTTCTACGAAATCATCAAAATCCAGCCAACCCTGCCCTACTCTCCTTGTTTCTTGCTGACTCCACTGTTCTCCCATTCAAACCTACACTTTTGAATTTTTTACACATCTATTGTTCTCACTTCTCCCATCAGAGGTTTGCCAAGTTCTGGCATTTCTTTCCACCTTACCAAAGGCCTGTATTATCCTTTTCATCAAAACTTACTTCCCATGTCCCTACTGAAATGGAAATCAAACTACTGCTACCATCTTGACTTCTCAACTTTTTTAGTACATCTAACAGGTTAACTAAATTTATCTCCCCTTCCTAGTACTCAGCTATAACCTCCTGTAACCTCCTGATTTGCAGACTAGTTTTGCAAAAGGTTGGAATACTCCATCTGGCTTTCCCCTCTGTTCTATGTAATTACACAGCACCACTGAGAGCTGACAAAGCATAAATATTGTTAAAATGCCACTTAAATAAGGTTATTTTAACCTGCACTATAATCAGTTTGTATCTACATATAACAAAATATAACTATGTAGTTAGTTATAAATTGTTTACAGTGGTTTTATATACACACACAGAGATATTTATAAACACAAATCTGTTTCTAGTGCCAAGAGGCAAGCATTTAACACACAATAGCCCTACAGGGAAGCATAACATAATGTTCAACATTACAATTAGCTGTCAACACTTGCTCACCTACATTCACACAATGGCTAAAATCAAATCTCATGCTCTAAGGCTTCAGCTGGTCATTTGGAAGAGAAGTGATTTTTTTCCTCCTGTAGGCATGCATATATACGTACATATGTGCATGCTTACATATATGTACTTAGATAAAGCTGTGCATGTTTGCTATTTAAACGGAAGACATGGCCCGAAGTCAGCAAATGACAGAAAAGAGCGGGCCAAGTGCCGCCACGATGTTGATTTGAGTTGCTGGCTCTGGCTATCGGACCCCGCAAGCCCAGGCTACCGCCAGCACAGGTTACTGCTGTTTGCACTGGTTGGTTCAACGACCGCTTTGAAAATGGAGCACGGGAATTAAGTAAGAAAGTAGGCACCACTTCATTTGCGGTTTCTGCACCGGGCGGACCCCGGCCGGGGAGGGTCTCTGCCGGCGGAGGCCGGGGTGGGGGGGAGGGAGCGAGTCACGGCTGCCAACAGAGCCGCCCCCCAAACCGCTTCAGCCCGGCGACAGGCGGCGACGGCGGAGCCCGAGAGCGGCGCTTTTCGGAGGCTCTTCCCCTCGGTCAGCTCTGCCCGGTGCCGCAGGCGAGGCGCCGCCTCTCCCGACAGAGGCGGCGGGCCCGGCCCGGCCCGGCCC
>NW_010973368.1:3543058-3606464 GCF_000737465.1 Haliaeetus leucocephalus | reverse complement strand
GGACAGGCGTGGGGACGGGGCTGCGGGCAGGGACGGGCTGTGGTGCCTCAGGAGGGTCCTGTGGAACCGTAGCTAAGATGTCTTCCACAGCCCCGTGCGGGGCCGGGTGGCAGGCAGACGGTTGGGTTATGCCTTGTGTCCCGGTGGTCAGTACCTTTGCACAGCCCTGCCTGTCCACAAGCTGTGCTGCCGCCAGCACAAGCGGGCACAGGGGCTTCCACATTACGAGTTATGTTACCTACGGTTCCTGGTGCGTACGCGGACCTGCGTATTGCCACAGGGTGCTGTTCTGTGACGCTTTTCATTGAAGCCACTCCGGATTGCTGCAGGGCAGCTGTACCAGTGGTCTTCCTGCTCACCTTGACAAAGCATGGGGTCGGGCTTCAGTAGGATGATATGGCTGCAGGCGTCCGCCAGTGGGATGTTGCATGGTTAGAAATGGGCAAGGCGGTCATCTCACCGTGGCAAACAGGCAAATGAGTCCACAAGTAAGCCCTGTTCCTCAGATGTGGTCTGTATGTTGAAAACATTTGAGGATACCCCAGCCAGCTGCTTTTTGCTGCCTGCTTCCAGGTGGGGAACCATGGGTGGAAGAAAACGCAAGGAACCCATTTGCAGAATCTGAGAATTAGCTTGGGATAGTCATCAAAGGCTGTCTGGCAGCCAGGCTTCTCTCAAGGAGCCAAGTCCAGGTTATAGGCATGCCCTTAATTTAGCCATTGCTTGCTTAATAATATATGAATGGTAAACTGCAACCTCCAAAATAGTCTCCTAATATAAATTCGCAATGAACGTCCTTGGGATCATTTTCAAAGAAAAGAGGTAGAATAAAAATCAACAGGGGATGGTCTCTGAGGCTTTGAGGCTGTGCTGCCTGCTTTAATAAAAGGTAGCTGAGCCAGAAAGGCTCTCTGCCAGGGATTTCTCCGCGATCTGTCTGTCGAGGGCTAATATCCTTGAACATGACCACCTGATGTCAACTGCTTTTAACCACGGCCTCCTGCCGCCCAAATGAATACACCAAACATCACCATGTTCAGTAAGCATGTGGCATCAAAGCAGACGAAGCCCCGAGAGTGGCACGTGTGGCTAGCCTTTGTCCACCCACCCCACAGCTCCTGCACAAAATGTCTCACAACCACGTGTGCTCCTGGGGCAGGTAGGTTTGTCCTGGAGCTGGGGTCAAAGTGTGCTCAGCTGACAGCGGTGCTGGCTCTGCCCGCTGCAGCAGTGTCTCTAAAGCACCCTGCGTTAAGCAAGGGACTCAGTGTTGCTGCTTTTCCTGTGTTGCTGCATTTCCTGGCCACGTCCTACACTGCAGACCTTCAGGCCAGCCGAAATGCCTCTGTGTCCCCATGGTGGGGGATGTTGGAAATGCCTGGGCACTTTCTGTGGGAGCTGGGCAGCACCTGGAGCTCCGGGTCGGCTCCCTCCTTCCCTGCAGCACTGCCTCTAGCCCAGTGTATTTGCATCATCTCACCAACGGTTCACCACCCTGGGTCCTAGATGGGGTTTCCAGGCCAAACTGTAGGGGGAAACTGCTCATCTGGCCCTCTGCCCACCTGGGCACCAGCCCTTGCCTGTCCGACCCCAGGGGCTATGAGCCTGGGAGACGGCTGAGCAGCAGGGAAGGTGGCTGGACCCCACGCTGGACCTGACCTCCTGGACATCCATCTGCATATTCAGATGTCGTTCCCAGCCGGTTGGCTGCCTCCGGCCTCCCCACTCCCTCTTTAAAGGACCTGAGCGCAGCGGGAGGACGTGCCGGCACTGCCTCTGCGGCATCCAGTGGCCCCCGGACGCCTGCCCTCAGGCACTGCGCTCCCTGCGCCCCTGGAGCCAAGGTGAGTGGGGCAGAGAGGTGCCAGTGGCTTGGGCTGGGGACTGCTTGCTGAAGACAGAGGGGTGCAGTGGCTGGGGAAGGCTCTGGGGGGATTTGCAGTGCTGGAGGGGCGGGAGGCTGCTCCGTGTACGGCTCTCCTACGGAGGAGCACCTGGGGAGCCCACATGGGGTGGCTCCCATTTTGGAGAGGACACGCTTGCCTTCTCTTCTGAGCATCTTCGCTTTGTTCCTCGGTCTTTTTCTTCAGGTAAGAGGAGCCTCAGCTGCTTTTTGGTGTTTTGGAAGGTGATACTGGTGAGGGCTGGTAGTAAGAGTAGGAACCGAAGCATGCATCTGCTAACTCAGCGGGGAAAGGGCTGCATCAGCAGGAGCATTTTGCTTGGGGCAGCACCTCCCAGCCCTGCGGCGCTGGGGAGGCTGCAGGGGGGAGCTGAGGCCACCCACGGCAGGCTGCCATGCCCTGGGACCACGGGCTCTGCTCCCACTTTCCAAATCTCCAGCAGAAGGATGGTGGTGCTGGAAGCCTTAGGCAAGTGGAGGGGTTCTTGCCAGCTCTGAGTCGATCTGCTTATGAAGGTTGTATCACCCCATGTTTCTGGGGCTGGGAAGCCTCAGCATAGGGGACAGTGCTGTTGAACACAGAGGAGGTGAGAAATTGTGACCAAGTGCCAAAAGAAGGTGTTTCTGTGACAAACCGAGTGAGGTATCAGGACCGACTGTCTTGTGCCCATGCCATGCGGAAAGGCTTAAGGGTGGATGAAATTTATGACTGCATTGCGTTTGCTGTGTGGCTTTGTTGGAAGCGACTGGCAGGCTAAGAGGCAGCCGCAGGTGACGGTGAAGCTTGTTATACAAGGGCGAGGGGTGTTGCTGAGAGCTGCCGGCACCCCAGCCTCGCGTTGGCCATGGGTAAACTGAGCAGTTTGAATGCCCCCATGACAGACTGTTAGCAAAACAAAACCCTAATGGTCAGGAGGGGTGGGGAGACAATATGGGAGAGCAACAAGTGGTGTTGGACAACCCAGAAAATACTTTTGTCAAGACTAGAGCTCTGCAAAAGGTAGAGCTCTCCCAGATACCTGCTTGGAATACAGGGCTGTTCGAAGAAAGGCAACCTGCTAAAAAACAGTGAGAAAAAAAACATTTTCTACACTGCTCATTAGCTTGGGGGACTTGCTGTGGAGCAGTCACAGGGACAGGAGACTGACAGTATTGAAAATGATCAGATACTTCTGGGTATAGCAAAAGAATCTCGCGCACTTTAAAGGTGTCTGGAAAAGACATAAACTGTCCTACTTCAGGGATGCAAAGCTACTGCTAATGAATGTGGATGAGGAAGAAGCACTCCACAGGGATGGTTCCTCTAATTGCCTAGGATAGGAGCTTTTGTACCTTCTTTTGCAAAGCTGTCCGAGTGAGCGAACAAGTGGAGGGGGCAGATCCCTGCCTGGAGTCAGCATGACAATTTTAAGCCCAGGGCTGCTGGCTCAGTAGTTTTTCTCTTCCCTGGTAATCCCCATCCCTTTTATTCAGTGTTTTGCCAAATGCTTAGGAGCCCCGTACTGTTAGCCTGAACAACCCGGTGTGTCCCGCTCGCAGCAGGTCACGTCACACTTTCACCCTCGCTGTGCCCCTTTCCACCAGCCTGTTTGTGCCGCCCTGGCCCCACAGCACTGCCGCCCATCACCGTGCCCTTGGGGCTGTGGTGGCAGGTGCTGGGTGCCAGCAGAAGCACGCAGCGGCCATGTCCTGGCCTAGCCGCTATGTGCTGTGAATGTCTTCACCAGGGATGTAGCTGTCATCCCCATGCTCTGTGAGCACCTGGGAGCACCCAAAACCACCTTTGCCCAGGCGTGGGTGGCAGAGGGCTCCATCTGTTGCTCACCACCCTTGTACGTGAGTCCACGGAGCCCAGAGGGGAGTTTCCCCAAATGCCTCTGGTGCGGGCGCAGCTGGTGGTGTGAGAAGTCCGTGCTGCCGGGCGCATCCAGGGCCCAAACCGTGTGAAATGTACTCTGGGCACTGTGAAAGCCTGGCTGGTAGGTGGGAGCTGTGACAGTGTCCAGGGCATTGCTGCTGTCATGCAACACCCGACGGCCTGCTCATGGGTTTTGCAGCGCCTGGAGGTTTCTGCCTGGGTCATTCCCTGGTCAAATAGATTTTGCAGGGGAGCAGGGATGCCCTGGAAATCTGGGAGGAAAAATCTCTGGTCATGTGCATGGAGAGCTGTTGTATGAAGTTCCCGCCCACTGATGTTTCTTGCTCTTTCTCCAGCTCCACACCACTAGCAGGCTGAAACATCAAACACCTGGGAAGCCGGCCAATCTGTCACTGGAAATGATCCCCAATCAGCTGAGGGTCAGCTCTCCAGTGTCTAGGCAGGAACAAGAGACGCTGGATGGCAGGACTGGCTCTGAGCAGGACAGAGACCGTGTCACTTCAGGGCACAGCCAGGAGCTAAAGTTGGAGCCCTGTTTCCAGACTGACTCTCTCTTGCCTTCCCCCAGTGTGTCCCTGATATCACAGCTCCTCAGCCACCCAATGGCTGGCAGGAGCCTGGATCCCACCATCATTTTCCCTTCCTCTCAGGCAGTGGCCCTGCCTCAGGACTACAAGTGTGGTGCATCTCCTGGAGAAGGAGCGCAAACTGTGGCTTTCCCCAGGACCCGTGCCCCGGCTCCTGTGCCCTGTGCTGCTGGCAGGGATCAGCTCTCTGACCAGCACCTACAGGACCAGCTCTCCAGGCAGCACCTACGAGCCAAACGGGCCAGGGTGGAGAGCATCATCCAAGGCATGAGCCTCCTACCAACCCCTCAGGCATTTGGCACCAGCCTGGAGGCAGCTTTTGGGCATGAGAGGGAGAGGGGCGGTGAGATGCCCCGGGAGAGTAAGAGGAAGCCGAGGGTTCCCCAGCAGGCCACAGGAGCAGCCGGGCAAGTGGCCCCCATGGCAGGCAGCCCTCAGCATGAGGGCTGCCAGGAGCTGAAGGAGCAGCTCTGCTTTTTAGAGCAGCAACTGAGGCGGCTTCAGGAGAAGTTCTCCCAGGTCTGCGACTCTGGGGACACTGCCCAAACCCAGGAAAGTGCTGAGAAAGTGCATCCACTGCCTGAAAAGCCTGGAGACGGACCAGACGAGGGCAGCGCCACTGCCACCAGCGACGCACGCAAAGCACCTCTCTGGAAGAGTGTCCTGGAGGTGCGTGGTCTGGAGGAGGAGGAGGACAGCGGCGACACAGGTGGCCTGCCCTCAGCAGCGAGGGTCCTCTCGCAGGCGCTGAAGCACGAGCTGGCCGGGGTGACGTCGCAGGTGGTGGACTCTGTCCTGAAGACTGTCTGGCCGAAGGCAGCCAACCACCTTCTGCAGCAGCACCGCAGCCTCCCAGTGCCAGGGCCTGGTGTGAGGAGAGAGTATTTTGCTGCTGGGAAATGCAGAAAGCCACTTGCTAAGCCATCTCCCAGGAATGCACCAGGCTCCCTGGGCTCACCTCAGGCTGAGGCCCTGTCAGGAGCTTTGGGGAAGAGCCTGGGCTCTCATGCTGGCTCCTTCGGTTCAAAGGGGGTCAGAAAACCCTCTCAGGTACCCAGCATGGGTTATTCGCTGGTCTCGGCTGCCCCAGTCCAGGACAGCCAGCTGCTGAGCCAGCTGCTGGGCTATGGCCAGCACAGCCTCTGGGGCAGTAGCTCTCGTGGGAGCCCCTCTGCTCTGGAGAGGGGTCCTCTGGAGCCCCTCGACTTGCACTGGGGAACTGTCAAACTGAGGTCATCGGTCGTGAGACAGCAGCAGCAGCATCCCCTGCCCCTGAGCCCTGCTGACATGGAGAGCCTGGCGCGGCTGCCGGCTGGCAGGGATGGCTGCGGGGAGCTGCAGGCTGCGATGGATGGTGTGCCCTTCGCCTCCACCCATGTATCCTTTGAGGGTAGCTGGAGAGGTCCCTGGGCTCAGCTGGAGCTAGAGAGGTCCCTGGGCTTGGACATGCTCCCCTTATCCTCCAAAGCCACAGGTCGGCACAGCCCCTGCTGGTCTCCCCAGGGCCATGGTCCCTGCTGCTCCACAGGGGGCTAAAAAGGGGTGGGCAGGAAAGGGGTCCTGAGTCATGGAAGGGCACTGCTGCTCCTCAGGGTTGGTTAGATGCTGTAGCATAGCTGGGGGTAGGAGTCAGGAGCTCCCAAGCCTGCTCTTAGGCCATCCCGGTGGTCCCGTCATCCTATGCCAGGAACAGGTGTCTCATGGAAATCCCCATTCCCACCATCCTGGGAAGTGCCATGGGGAGCAGCAGCCTCCCTGGGGATGCCAAAGGGAAAAGTCAGTGGCTGCCCAGCCAGGGATGAACCCCCTCCACCCTGCTGCCAGGCCATGGGGAGGGGTTATTTTGGGCACCAGGGCCAGTGCTCAGGGATATGCCGAGCCAGTTGGGCTGCTGTGTGCAGGCTTTCCTTGACCCCAAGGCAGATGCAGGAGGCGCTGACCCCCGGCCACCTGAAGAAGGCCAAGCTGATGTTTTTCTTCACCCGCTACCCTAGCTCCACTCTGCTGAAGACCTACTTCCTTGACGTGCAGGTAAAACAGCAGCACCAAATGCTGGTGCCAGGCAGGGCTCCCACGCATTGTGGGACCCAGCCCACCTCGCTGGGGAACTGCAGGGAAAAGGATGCTCTTGTGTCCCCCCACCTCGCTGGCAGGAGAGGGGGGATGGCACCCACTTCAGCACGGGCTGCCCTGGAGCGGGTGCTCAAGGCCATGGCAGACCTGGGCTGCCAGGTCTTTGCTTTGTGCAGTCGAGGTATTGGGATTAAAGCTCAACACGAGTGTGCCTCCCCACTGCAGGGTGGCTGGGATCTGACTCTCAGCGGGGAGAGGCACTGCGGAAACCCCCATGTCATGGTCCTGGATGGTGCTTTTGCACCCCTGGGGTAGGGATGGGTTTGGGGCCAGGCTAGCGATGCTTGGCTGGGCTTGTGGGGGTTCATGGGCAAGTAGGCTCCAAGCTGGTGTAATGCCTATCCTCTGGCTCTCCCTGCCCTGGCAGTTCAGCCGCTGCATCACCTCCCAGCTCATCAAGTGGTTCAGCAACTTCCGCGAGTTTTACTACATCCAGGTGGAGAAGTTTGCCCGGCAGGCCCTGGTGGAGGGCGTTGTGGATGCTGGCACCCTCCGGGTCTCCCGGGACTCAGAGCTTTTCCGTGCCCTCAACATGCACTATAACAAGGGGAACGACTTTGAGGTGAGGAGGGGGGAGCCAGGGAACAGGGGCGGCAGGGCGAGAGGGAGCCAGGGACATGGTGGTGCCATGGGCTGATGCCTGTCTCGCCACAGGTGCCAGGGCGGTTCCTGGAGGTGGCCAGCCTGACGCTCCGGGAGTTCTTCAGTGCCATCAGGGCGGGCAAGGATGCTGACCCCTCCTGGAAGAAACCCATTTACAAAATCATTTCCAAACTGGACAGCAACATCCCTGAAGGGTTCAAAGCTGCTGCCTGCTCCCAGGAACTGCTCCGCAGCTGACACTGTGAAAGCAGCCCTGGGTCCTGTGTGCAGCCACCATGTGCTAAGCACCTCACCGGCACTCTGTACAGCATCCGTTATTCTGAGTATTTTCTCTCTGGCCTGTAAGACAGTTCCTTGGATGAGGTCTGTCACTTGCCTCAGGTGCTGGGATTTTATGCTGTGTGGTTTTTTTTCCCCTGCTCAAAGCTGGTGGGGTCCTATCAGAGACCCTTGGAGGCGAGGGATAGAGCCATGAGGTTGGAGCCTGGGAAATCGCCCTGCCCCAATTATCCCTGTGACCCTGGCTGAGCTGCCTTCCTTCTCTTCCCCAGAGGGCCACAGATCAGGGCAAACAGCCTTTCTGTTTATAAAGCAGGCAGAGGTTCTAGCAGCGGGCAAAGTTTTCTTGGCACAGCAGACCAGTGGATGTGCCTGGTCCAACAGCATCCCTCAGTTTCTGTCCAGATACAACACACTGGTGTCCAAAGAAAACAGCTGGTGAATTCCAGCATTTCAAGCACCCCACGGGGATAGCTGACCCTGTCTGGGAGATGTAAAACCAGTGTTTGTTGCAGCCAGCATGAACAACACTCCCCCCTGCCTCCCCTGTGCTGTTGGCAAGAGCCCCCCACGCAGCTGTGCACTGTGGCGAAGCAGGTGACTGTGCGCTGGTGGAAGCAGCCCAGGAGCAACTGCTCACCAGCAGTGCTACCCATAATGCTGGAGGAGAGCAGAGTGCACAGGTAGCACCGCTCGGCCCCTCAACCAGCCCCCATCAGCCCATCACCTGGGAGGAGAGTGCCATGTTAAACACCCACCCGCATCCCCTTACATCATGCTTCCACTGGCAAAACTGCCTCAAACATCTCGTCTCCGCAACCTGCCCATGGTGAAAGAGGAGCACATTATTTGGGACCTGTCAGTCCCTGTGGGTTTTAACATAAGCTGGTGAGGAGCTGGGCCCTGAGGTCTGCAGCCCCATTGCTGTAGGGATGTAAAACCCAAGGAGGTTTCTTTTCCCTGTGACCAGGATTCAGTGGCCACTTTTCCACCCGATGGCGAGTGGCAAAGCGTTTTGTGTTAAGGGCTCTCATCCTGGCAGAGGCAGCGGTGGGGAGGGGAAGACTGTGAGAAGAAGGGACGTCCTGGGAGAGGCATGGCAGGAGGGCTGTGGGAGGGTGGTGATGCATAACTATGGATGAGCAATGACATCCCCATGCAAAATGCTTAGCGAGAAGAGGATTGGGAGGAGGTCAAGATGTTGGATGTGCTGCAAGGTGCCAGCTGGGTCCTAGAGTACAGCAAGCAACACAGGAGAGGAAAATCACAGCTCTAGCATCAGAGGAGCACACAGGGTGATCCGCAGGCAGTGCGTCTGCAGGGGTAAGGAAGCATGTGGTAAAGTCAGGGTAGGATGGGGTCTCTGAAATAGGGGCAGTTTTACAGTGGTTCCCGCATTGCAAGTGCAGCTAGCCAGATTTCCTGCTTCTGTTTGTATATTCATTTCTTGAGGTTTGTATATTTTACAACCCCAACACCAAATTTAGTCAATCCATTTTTAAATAAATGCATAGTTTAAGTTACCCCTTTACGTCCCTAGAGACCTTTGATAACTTCTGCTCTAAAGCATTACCCTGAGAATTTCTTGCCTTTTGTCGGGAAAAGAATAACACTGCAGCAAAAAGGGCTTACTCCTCATGGTGGCATCCCTGCGGGGCTGAGCAGCCCCCACTAACCAACATGCTCCTTTAAACCTGCACCATCACCCCAATGCCTTGGGGTCAGTCTGCTCCAAAGTGCAACTTGTCAGGAGGATCAGGAAGCAGGGGGCTGGATGCAGATGGGAACACATCCCAAAGCTTACAGGTGCTGGACCCAAATGTGCAGCATCTGAGAAGCACTGCTGGTGGCACCGTGAAGGACAGGACAGTGGTGTTCCTGCAGGCAGTAACTACCTCAGAGCTTAAATAATGGTCTGGCTTAGGGAAAGGGTTAGAAAATTCTTTTGGCCATAGCTAAACAATTAGGGGACATAAGATACAAGCTTACTGAAGACATCCTGCTGGAACAAAGCCCTTGTACACAGAGTCCCTGGGACAGCAGTTTCTTGCTTCCTCTGCTAACATGCAAGTTCGCGGGAGTCAGCAAAGCAGCAGGTGGGGGCTGAGGGCAAGGCAATGCCCCAAATCACAGAGTCACACAGTGGCTGAGGTCGGAAAGGGCCTCTGGAGATCATCTTGTCCAACCCCCCTGCTCAAGCAGGGCCACTGAGAGCCGGTTGCCCAGGACCATGTCCAGAAGGTGTTTGAGTATCAGGAAGTTTGAGTTTGATCAGGGAGACTCCACAACCTGATCATTAATGAAGATGTTGAACAGGATTGGACCCAGTATTTGGAGCAATATTGTTTGCTCCAGTGTTTGTCATATAACTGCAAGGAAGCAGGAACTACAGAGCTGTGTTTTACACTGGCTTTTGTGAAACATAGACCAACACGACCACAACAAACAGCATCTCAGGTCAGTTATCTTTTGCCTGTGATGAGGCCTCGCCACTTGTATCCTTAGCTTGAATTCTTCCCAGACAGATTTTCCATCCAACAGAAATAGGAAAAAATAAAGCAGGGCTAAAGAGACTCTGCAAAGGACATAAGACCACAGGGCACTTCTCTGGCTGGCATCTTCCCTAGCAGCTTTTCAACCCCCTGTCCACCTTCAGCCAAGTATGACAGAGAGCACAGAGGTGTCAGGGATGCAGAGGGAGCATTTACCCACCTTTTGCTCACTCCACGATCCCTCTGCAAGCAGAGTTCCTGTCTGGGGAGCCTGGGGGTGCAGCTGCCTCCTCCGGGGGTGCTGGTCTTCCTGGAGTCAGGGGAGTTGCACCCAGGCAGGCACAGGTCTGCTGCACAATGCTCAAGTGGCGTGAGCTGAATCACAGCCCCATGCTCTTGTGAGAGCCTTGGAAAGCAGTAGCCGGCTGGCAGAGAAAGAAGGGGGGACTCATACTGCCTTCCCTCCATCTAGGTCATATGAGCATCGATACGGAGAAGGCAGCACATCTACTGGGATGTGGGGAGAGCGGGGGTTACTCTAGGGGCAATGGAGCCTAAAGCATAAGGGAAATAGGGTGTGAACTCTTAAGAAATTAGGGTTTCACTGGTGGTGCTGTGCAGGGTATGGTGTGAAACTTCATTTACATTCTAGTGCTGCCCAAGATACAGCAGCTAGTTTTCAAAGACTAACGGGTGCCTATCACAGGGAGATTTCTACTGACAAAGTGTGTCTGCTTGGAGGGCTGGGAGGAGAAGGGAGAGCTGCTGCCCACACAGTGACTACAGTCGTGACCCTCAGGCTTGGGTGAGCTCTTGCTTCACCATTTCCCACTGATTACCCGAGGAAGCAACAGGGGCAATGCACTCACCTACTGCTGACACAGTTTCACCTAAACAAAAAAAAAAAAAAAAAAATCCTTTCCTTCCCTCTTTCTAAATTTCTGCGGTATATGCAAAAAGCCCACAGCCACCCATAACTGTCTCCTCCAGGAACAATTCCTCGGGGCTATCCTTTTACATTTCTAATTGCATTCATAACCCATCCACAGCAGCGCACCCAGCCCACACAGCTAAACAGCAGCAAAGACAGCAAAGCACTAAAAGTCGCTGTTTCCTGCCTCCAGGCTGCTGGTGTGTTGTAGCAGCCGAAAGAGGGAGATGTGACCACACTGAGGCCCGAGAACCCCTATGTACTCATCTACGTTGTTACCATAAAAGCCCTTATTACTCGTGTACAGCTAATTAGGGCTTGAAGAAGTTCCTAGTGAATGTTCAACCCATGTACCAAAATAGCTTGGGGGGAAACTCTAATTAAGCAATAAAACATCTCTGGTTTTACTTTACTCCTGCTAATGACTTGGACCTGTCTGCAGCGACTGAACCAGCCCTAGAGGTTCCCAGCTCAAGCAGATGTTCTTGAAAGGGACCATCCCTCAAATACACATCTCAGATGTGTATTTGGCATCAGGGCAGCTCTCTCCAGGTAAGCATCCCCTGGTAAGCCAGTGGCCTGTGCTCATGAAATCTCAGCAACATTTGCTGTCCCATTATACGCCTTAGAAAGACAGATTAATCCAGGTTACAGTACAAATACCACATTTGAGAGATCTGGCATCACTTTTCAGCTAGAGAAGACAACCCCTTCCTCCGCCTCTGGTGCGCAGAGCTGCCGACCCAGCGCTGCTCCTGGGGAAGGTGAAGCGATGCACGGAGAGACAGTGGAGATCAATCTCAAGGATAAAACACCCTGTGGGGTCCCCTAGGACAGACTGGTATCTCTAGCTGGTAGCAAAAGCTTTTTCTTTTTGTACACCATGAAATACAATGTTAGCGTGAGCCAGGGACCAGGGCATGGGAACTGGGGCTGTGCCAGGTGCCAGCTTCACAGCAGCAGCTAGTTGAGCTGTTCTCCCTTGACTTATGCAACGAAAAGCCCTGTTTTGATGAGACAGGGGCAATGGAGCCACAGAGACTGGGCTGCACTCTCCCTTCTGGGGTGCCCCAGCTCACCAACCTGCCTGCAGCAGCTCAGGTGCAAGCACTAAAAGTTGGATGCAGAGATGAGCAAGGTGGAGAAGGGAGATGTCTCACTGGGAGCTCTGCCCAGACAGGGCAGCACGGGAGGCACCACGACAGGGAGGCCATCGTGTAGCCCAGGGGCTTTCAAGGGAGATACTTACTCCGAGCAAGGGTGCACAAAGGAGTGAGAGGATAGTCAGCCTTTGCTGGAAGCAGAGTGCAGACTCACCTCTACCACCCAAACCCAGCAGGTTGGCTGGGGGTAATGCTCATCTCAGAGGGGAGGCAGGCTGCCAGAGAACAAGCACACATATCCCTACATAAATATCAAACTAGTAAATCCATTTTTAAAGGCGGGCCTGATCTAGAATGCTTGAGAATGGCTATTCAAGTAAAGCCAGTGAAAGCTGTGCCGTGGATCTCGAGGAAAAGCAGGCTTAGGTCAACGCTTAACATGTATGAGGATAGAGTCCATATTTATGTACTAATTCTTTCTCAGCTAACTGCACAGGCTGCTGCGTGGCAGGTGACATCCCATGTCATTAAGTCCCATGTCATGATCGACTTTTTCTTTTTTTTTGGTAACATACAAACATTACAAAGACCTAACATTTGAGAAATTTCCTGTTTTCTCCTTTTGAGATGACTTTGACCATATTTACAGTAAGCAATTGCACCTACAGTCAGCCTCTGCAGTATTTCTATAGGCTTCCCAAATTTAGTAATTTGTTTTTTAGCACTAGGCTTTTGCTTAAAAGTTCATAGGGTAATTTTTGTTTTGTGTATTAGGGTCAAACACCATTCTTGGTTTTGCTATTCCAAAAAAACAGGCTCTATAGACATTTCCTGTGGCTATTTCCCATTACCTACTAAGCAACTCTTAATGACACAGCATTAAGTCCAAGTGGCATGAGTCAAATGTGGCAGCTTCCCTGCTGGTGTTTATTGCTCAGGCTTTTATTGTTTTCTCACTAGTTGTTCTACTAGATTAACAAGGATCGTTGGTAAAAGTACCAGCCTGTACCCAGCAGGATCAATCTTTTTGTCCCACCGCAATCATGGAAAATAAGCAGCTAAAAGCAATTGGGTGAAGTGAAAAGCTGGGAATATGAAAAATACCAGATAGAGGAAAAAACCTGAAACTTCAAGGAAAATATTTACTGGATTTCCGAAAGCATGTATCCATAGCTTTACACAAAGAACAGAAAATATTAAAAAATACTTTGTATTATTTTAAAAAACTAAGCAAAATACCTGACAACACATGTATATACATATCTATGCATCTCTATATAAAACCTGTCCTCATTTGGTTCTCAGAGAGTGAGCACAGAATATTCAACAGCTTAAGTAATTCTTTTCCATTTCCAATTTCCAGGTCTGTGAGTAAGAAACAGTAGAAATAAGGGCAACTTTTGAAAACACCATGAATTCCTGCTGAAGGGAAAAGCAAGGCCAGCCCTATGCATCTGTGTCTACTGAGTCCCCATGACTGGCAGTGCAATCTGTGTTCAAATAAAAACAATTACAAAGGCTGTTTTTAAATAAAACACTTCAGGAATAGTAGCTACAGTTACAAAAAGAGAACGCTGTAGAAATGGTATTTTTAAAAGCCACAGTGTTCTCCTCTCTTGAGCAATCATTATAAAGCAGAATATCATCTATTCATGTTTAGAAATGTCCTGGGCTGCAGCTGTGAGCATTATGCCAAGCAGCATCAAAGCCCCATCTTCTTAGCTCTGACAGCTGCTGGCTCAGAAATTTTTCAGTTTGTTGTTTCTTTTGTGGAAGGCTGTGCCCGTAGCATGGCATTTCCAAGCGAGCACAGAACACCAGGGGCTTTTTATTCGGCAGTGGACTCTTCAAATAACCTCTGTGTAGAGTGCAAGCCCCTGTGCAGCACCCAGAGTCACCGCTGCTGTCAGAGCTCAGGTAAAGCCCTTCATTGCATTTTTCTTCATCATGCCGTGACTTCAAACAGACCATTTATTCTGCAGCTATTTATAACCCCTGAGCTTCAAAGCAATCTCACCTCCGTTTCTGACTAAACTTTTAATGAGCAATGTTATCCAAAAGACCAGAGCAATCTTTGCAGGAACTGGCAGCATCTGGAAGTTGGAAACACAGTCTCGGTCATGGTCCAGTCACTGAAGGTCTCTGTATTCATGGCATAGGATCTCCACTTCGCAAGGCTGTAAGAAGCCAAGCCAAGGTGGGAGCGTTCAATCTGGTGACAAGTGTTCTGTTTCAAGAACCTCATGGAACTTTGATTATTTATTGAAATGTAAAGGAGTGACAATACTGTACTCACCCATACGTTAGCACTTAACTGGAGACATGTCCATTAACACTATACTTTATGATTTGCTTGTGTAAGCCTCTTTCATACCTGCAATGTAACCAGGATGCTGGTGGCAATTCTTTCTGCATTTGAACAGTCACACCAATCAGGGAAACAAAATCCTTGCAGATCCTGGGCTTACTCATGAAGATGATTGCATTTCGTTTTTTAGAAGGGACCACCTCATGCTGGAAGGAATTATCTTTGGACCAGTGTTTCCTGAGCAGCTACTGTGGGGAAGACTGCAATGGGACAGAGCATCGCTTTGGTGCCAAACGAGCTGTTGCCGTGTGAACTCTTGAATAGCTGAGACAAAACTACAGAATCCTCTCTCCCAACTTGTGGCAAGCTTGTTCCCATAAAACTGCACTGTGTATTTCAAACAAAAAGATAGCAATTTCTTTCCTATACACGCTCAGGAACACCAGTGGCCATCCTGTTCCCCGCTAATGGCCTACAGTCTGTCTGCATCAATACACTCACTGTGAAGCCCACCATCTCCTCATGGTATTGAGGACCATCTGTGACACCACCATCTGTGACCATTTGCCCCCAAATTTACTGGTTACACAAAAGCAAGTTTAGCTTTTGACTGCATCATGAATCACAGGCCAACATTTATGTGGGAATACCCTAACTTCAATTCTCAAGATCTGATTCTTAAGAAAGAACGAATATTAAGGCTTCAGTCAGCCAGTAGACCGGCAGTTACCATCAGAAGATCTTACCTCTCTTCGTACTACTGTATGGCCTGTTATGCCAACCACAGCCAACCATCAGACTCAGAGCCATCTGGCTGTTCTTTCCGCAGAGGTTGTTCTCTGGCAACTAGTGGCAGTAGCGATCCTTTGCAGAGCAGCTCCTTTCTTTGCAAATGACGCTGGAACCAGCATGGAAGGTGTTCCTTGGGAGCACAGCACTGACATCACCTGAAAGCAGCGTGTAATGTCCCAAAAGTCTTTCCAGAAAAACTTAGTGGCCATTGCATCGTCCCTGCGACATGCTCCAGTGATCCAAGGATCTTGCTAGTACAGCAGCTTGCAAAACTCAGTTCACCATCTCACAAAGCTTCTCCTATAAGCCTTCTGGTGCCAGTTCAGTTGTCTTTATTCAGTATATTATTGAATGGCCATGTGTTTGCAAGCATTCGGTGGCTTTTTCCACTGGAAATAAACCATAGAGCTAGGAGCCCTATGCCCAAAACACAACAATGCACGCTGGAAGCTAAAGTTGAGAAAGGATTCTCAGACATACAAAATAACAATTAAGAGAGCTGGGGGAGAAGAAGGCGGAGAGGATAGATAAATGCAAGTATTGTAGATGTAACTCTGATATCATGCAGGTGTAAAACAGAAATCCATAACAGTAATGGAGTAATGACAGGGTAAATATGGCATTACAAAAAAATCAGGCCCTACATGTGAAAGATCTACATACAATAGCCCTAAATCCTGGTACAAATAAAGGAGCACTGAGATTAATAGGGAGGAAGGTTTTATGCAGACACATCTCCAATGTCTGTTTTCCCCATAAGACATTTAAACAGAACAGTAGCACTGGGAAAATCCCCTGCCATGACAACTCAGTTCTACACTGTTAAGATTTAGCACACAGGTATGTTATCAATACATATGACTGTAGCGTAGCTTCAGACATTCAGTGTGCCCCAGCACATGAATCCACACAATAGACAGTTCAAAATGACAGGTGATTCATCCACCACCTCACATTAGGGTGTAGCATCAGTCCAGCCCATCAGCAAAATGGAAGAGGACTGACTCAAGAGGGTAAACCCTTAGATAAAAATCAAGTAAATTAGTCTATGAGAAGTTATAAGGTGATTTCTGAGAAGCATCACTGAAGACATGCATCTTTGTGCCATTCCCTCTCTGGTAACAGCGCTTATCTGCTCCACATTAACTGTTCAGAGCTTGGCTCAGACGCATCCCGGGTGCAGGACGGAATCCCTGTGTGCATAGGGTTCAAGGGCAACATGTCAGTGGTGCTGCTGGAGATAGGCTGCTGCTTCCAAAGGCAAAACTGCTCTTAAAATAAACCAAAAACTCAGTGACATCAGCAAAAACACAGCCAAACAAAAAAATCCCAGCTGATAACAGTGTAAGTCAAAAAAAGGTGCCGAATTACTACTGAGCATTCTTCTCCCCAAGATCACCAAAAGCAGCATATTATCCTATTTTCAAAACCTTTGTCTTTTATCACAGTTAGAAAGTCAGCAAAAAAAAAAAAAGGAATCTGACACTGAATGCTTTATTTCAATTCTTTTTTTTTTTTGCAATATATTTCTACCCTTTTATACTTTCCAAAATTCCCTAGAATACTGTCCAGTCTTGATTTTGCTGCTAATTTATATCCTTTTTGCCAGGGAAGGTGCCAACCAGCTGCGTATTTGTAAAATATTTTAATTACGTTAATGACTTTAAACTCAATGCAATTTTAGCACCATTATTTCCAGAGGTCGGTCTTCTCCACAGCTGGTGTATCAAAGGTAGGGAACAATGAAACCAGTAATGTTAAAAAAAAAAAAATGCAAGCAACCTACATACTGCAGAAAGTTAAGTATTGTTTCTACAATACGCAGACTCCATCTGTACATTCAGCTATACTGAACTCTGTACTCACCAGGTTTATACAACTTGACACAAACACAAAGGAAAAAAAAATCACAGCAAAGACTGAACTAATGCAGCTGAAGAACTGAATGTAAAGGAAACTGATTTCAGCATCACACATTTATTTAAGTTTTATATAATATACATATGAGGTGCATTACACATTTATTTATGGCCTGTGCTAGAAAATGCAGAAAAAAAGATGCCCAACTAGGTTAAATTATCACAAGGAGAGAAGTATATTATTTGTCTCTCCTGTACATCGAGGCTAACAAGTAGCTTCCACTGTTGAAAATAGATTTCCCTCATCTTGATGCATGTAGCCAAGGACAGATTAAAATAAAAGGAAATCCCACAATAGTCCAGAAAAGGAAAAATCAATGTGTACCAAAAGAGTTAAACTATACATCTTTATCTTAGAAAGGTAAATCTCCTAAGCTGCAAGAACTAATATACCAAAGTCTCAACCTAAAGCATTCATCTAAATAAGAGACTGACATGGAACTGCTGCAGAAAAAGTATTTTCCAAGGCAATGACATTTGAAATCAAGCCCTCCGTGAATAAAAACACACAGATGAAGAACATACATAAATCACATTCTTGCAAAAAATGTAGTCACCTCATCACCAACCCTGGACCTCACATCAGTTGTGCAGATTTATAAGTAATGTGTATTTCTGAAGTTCCGTTTCACTAGGAATGGTAAACAACTGTCCATGAACAAGAACACAGCACCCGCATTTTGTTTACAGAAATTGGCTCCAAAAAGGTCAGATGCTGAGAAGAAATGTCTGAAAGAAGAGAGAAATCTTGCAATACTCCTCGAGAAAGACATTCTCTATTAGATTGCTCAGCTGTTGAGGACCTCCTCTCCAAAATGACTGCACTGGATGCTGCTGCATCAGAGTATGTAGTGGAGAACAGCCTTTGAGAGAGAAATTCTCTGGACAACTGTGGCTTTTCAAATGAAATTCAAGACTATGATTTAGATGCAGAATCCAAGAAACTATCAAAGCGGAGTGCAAAGTGACAACATGGTACGGTCAGCATTTTTGCACTTAGCAAAACATAAATCGTGCCAGTATTAACTTCTAGATAGTCCTTTCCTTTAACGTAGCACATTGGAAATCTAGCTCAGGAACAAGAGGATGGAAATCCATGGGACTGAGAGAATCTTCTACAAGTCAGTACTGGACACAACTGACAAAGGAGGTGATGGAGAAATATTTATCACTGAAGGTCACTGAAGGTTTCATCAGTTCCACACACTGACCCAAAGCCAAACAGTCACTTCTGGTTTTACTGAGGTAAATCTAGCTTTTTAGTCAGATTCTTATTTTGCTCCAAGTTCATCTTCAGGTAGGAGGTACAGATGTGCACTGTTAGCATACTACTAGCAATGCAGCATACTCACCATGTTAGTGTCTCTCCCCAACAGATCTGTAGATAAATTGCTTTAAAGGGTATCAGAATAATTCTTCTCAAGCTACACCTGAAACATACGTACTGCAATGAGGCTGTAACGGACAGGCTTCTAAGTAAAAATGAGGAAGTTTATACCCAAGTTTACTTCAGGGCCATCCCTTCAGCCTTACAGCAGATTCTCTCTGCCTGCTGGGAGAAGGGAAAGGAGATACAAATCATTATATTCCTAATAAAGGAATATGTAGATTGTAAACTCCTTGGAAAAGGGTATTCACATTCCTCCTTAACTATAAAGTACCTACTGCAAAACATGCAGTAATCATATCATACATTCCGTAAACCTGTTCGAATCGTTCACATTAGAGCTTCAAGTACATTTCTTTGTAAGAGATCTCGGTAGTGTCTCTGATCAAGCTGAAGTTCTGAGATTTCTTTGGCAGAGTGGGTTCTTCTATCAGAAGCATCTTTAGTGCTTTGGTTTGGATATTTATCCTTATTTTTCATCATTCCAAGAGGAAAAAAAGTAAAAGATTCAATCAGAAACCTTGGAAGGTTTCAGAATTACTTCTTGCTACAATATATTTAAAGACTCTACAATCCAAAAGCAGCTTCTACCAAATTAAATCCCATTTTCCATTAGATGTCAGCAGTTGTCAAGCTTTTTAGCAGGATATAAAAAGACCATTTAATTTTGAAGCCTCTCCTTAAGGCAGAAGAAAGATCTTGTTCCATAATTATGCAGCACATAGGTTCGATGGAGCGCAAAATCTTGACTGTGGACTGCAAGTGATACTCCACACAATAGTGCAATGTTAATCCACTGAATTTTTTTCCACAGAAAAGTGGCAACTTTTTCATGAAGTAGAAGTTAATGGTTTAAAACTGTATTGGGCAGTATGAAACCACATAAGTTTAATTATAGTGGAAACAATTTCAAGCTTTTGTTTTTTTTTCTCCAATTTAATCTTAACATGAAATCAAAGCTTTAGTGCCACCTGGTTGTCATTACCTGAAAAATCTTGATTTCTGTGTGACTCTAACTGAAGAGTACAATAAGATCCGCTACCAGACAAGTTAATCTGCCCATGGCTTCTTCAAAAGAAAAGGATTTGGCAACTTCAGTTCAAAGGAAATGGAAAACCAAACACCTCAAAAAATAGCAGTAAAGACTCATCGCTTGCACAAGAGTTCTGAGTATCCACAGATGAGTAAGTTGAAACAGTGTAGGTGTTTGTTGGTAAAGCTGTGTTTTCTGTGCTTCAAACAGTAATACAGTAGTCTCAAAACCCAGAAGCTACATGTACAAAAGCTAGTACCTGGATCAGCAACAGTGGCCAAACAAAACTTTTATTACTATCTGCATCAGACTTAACAAAACAGAATAAAAAGGTAATTTTTAAAATGCTGCTTAAGATACCTTGTCATCCATGTATGGTGTAGTGCCAAATTAAAGTAATTGTCTGTATTACCTACCTGTCAAAACAAATATTTAGGTTTCTGCATTTTAAGGCAATTTACACTCTGAAGCAGGGAAGAACTGCAGCTCTGTTCCCTTTCTGCGCTAATCCCCAGAGAAGAAAAGTAACATCCTACAAGAGTTAAACAGAAGAAATCTTAGTTTTTGAAAGACGCTTCTATTTTCTGGGGGGCAATGTTTCAGCTTACATGTAAATCTGTTAATGGCTTGTGCTTTTAAAGGGAATGAAAAAGTACTTTCAAATCACTCTTAACAGGCTTTTTCAAGACAAACTGCTTTCTAAATCAGGTTGCTCAACTATACTTTTGACCTGCAGACAAAAAATTGTGGGAATTAATTTCAGATTCTCCTCCACAAATATATATGCAGCCAGTTGCTAAAGCAGACACCTCAGACAGTGGAGTTGCTAGCACATTCTATCCACACAAGACAGATTCCAGCTCAGATAATTACAGTATAACTAACTGTATTACCATTTTTCTTTTTTTTTTTTGGTTTTTTTTCTTCATTTAGATGGAGAATTTTCACTTCTGTTTTGGGGTTGGCTTTTTTTGCAACGAGCACTGCAGTTATAGTTTCTCTCCAAAGACCAGCAACATCACAGGAATTGGTGAAGTGATAACAACCTTGCAGCCTTCCATGTATTCCCCTGAGATTACTAACTGTTCAAACACAGCAAATTCATGTATGAATATACTGGCCACAGCAGACAGTTCAGATGCCTTCCTAATAAAAAGCATCAGGAATTTCTTGTGTAAAGCTGAACATCCATTCATACGTGTATCTTGATCAGTTAAGGAAACAAACTTTGCGCCTGTACACACATACAAAGGAAGCAGTATGGAGAAATATTTGAATGACTGACACTCCAGAGCACAAGTCCTAGGGAAAGGCCTCCCCTCCCAAAGAGATTCCATCTGAGAGTTTTGCAAGTCAGAAAATTATTAGAAAAAAAAAGAAACTGTGCCATTTCCACCCAGGCAACTTTAAGGTTTTGCATATTCAAATCTTAAATCCTGTAATTCAAAGAGACCAGAGCCTCCTGACTAGAAACCTAACACAGAATGGAAGACATGCGACTTCGAAACACTTTTTTCTCTCCATTTCCAGCAACTTGCTGTACTTTTTGTTTGGTAACAGTACTTGCGCTTACCTGGTTTAAGCAAAACCATGAATAAAATAGCACATTCTGCTTCCAAACAGTATTTATCAGCTAGAAAGTGGTAATCCACTTGAATGAAACATTGTCATTACCAATTTTCCAATGCATAAGGAAGATTTAAGGCTTCAGATCCAGGGTGCAGATCCAGTACCATGCAAATTTGCAAGCAGTAGAAAGAGACATCGCAATTGCTGGAACACTCCACTGGTAAGAATGAAACAAAATAGTTTCACCATGACAAAGTGATTAATCTTGAGCAGAAATCAGAATAGTCACTCAGTGTTCCTTTAGTTTCTCAAAGGATTCTGACTCAAACCTGTAGGAATGGATGAGCAGAAGAGAAAACAACTTTGATTCAAGTTTTATGAGAGAATAAAGAAGACTGCCCTAGACACTCAAAATAGAAAGATAATTAGGCCATTCATATTTAAAATTCTAGGAAATTGCCTTCTCTTCTCATTTTTACTATGGTAAGAAACCCAAGCAAAATCAGTCCTACACCACCATGCTGTAAGAACTTGAATTTCTTTTCACCCACTTATAGTTTATGCTGCAAATGTGCAGATCTCAACTGAGATGGCCACCTCTGCTCCTCAATACATTATCTCATAGTACGCAGGTTGTCCTGGTGCAGTTTGATCCCAAATGGTCACTAAACCTCAAGTTCAGTATTGTGACCTCATTTCCCAGAAATAATCTGGGAAATGTTAAATAACGAAGAGAGGCATAATAAAAAGGAACCATGTACCCATCAGTATTTGGCTTCCTGAGGATGCAGACCATGTGAATGTTCCACAGGCAAAGAAAACTCTCAGTACTGCTTCCCCTTTCCAGTCCACATACGCTGAGTTACAATACTCCAAGGGAGTTCCTGGGTTTCAGTTCAGTCAATTCACAGTTAGCTAGCTGCATGCTAGCAGAGATACTAGGAACTTCATAGCAAAATGCACAATTTGCCTCCAACCCAGATCAACCACGTTTTCTTCAAGTCCCAAGGTCTGCCCAATATTGTGTGGGTTTCCAAAATTTCATGGCAGCAATGCTAATAATAAAATGGCACAATCTGCTGAGGGAAATTGTGTCTGAAGGGCATTAAACGATTCACCACGACAGCTGCATTAAATAAATGGGCAAAGAATATTTTTTTCTTCTGGTAACAATAAATTTGTTTAGGTGGCAACAAGCTGTCCCACAGGGTGAATTACTTCATTCCTTCGAAAAGGATTCTCAGAGCGTTCCAATGATGCTGAAATCTCAAATCAGGAAAAAACTGATCTTGGCCAGTGAGGTCATGTTCTTCCCTCCGATTTAAAAGCACACTAATGACAGACTATTCTTCTGCATGAAGCATACTTTCTAATGTGACTTGCAAATCACAATTCTTCACAATTTTTAACTATTCAACTGGATTAGATGTGGGCTTTTTGGGGACAGGTTAATATATTTGTTGCAGTGTAATATTACAACTCTACTTTTCCAATTAAATCCTTTCATAAGAGCCACCAGTGAAATCCTCCTCCGGATCGCCATGGGATCTAAACGGTTGTTCAAAGATTAAAAGGCTTCAGAAAATAGTTAAAACAATGCCTTACAGACAGACAATAACAGCAATGTATTTTGTTTACAAACAGACAGGCAAGGAACAATTAATGGACAGGGTTCACAAAGATGATGGAAGCAAAGTCCAAAAAATACCAAACCCAACCTGATGGGTGAAAAGTGAAACTCTTAACTTGTACCAACACCAGTTCTTCCCTTCTAAAGACTGGGAACTAATAATGCAAGGCAAGTTCTTTATCCATGTTGATGTAAACATTTAAGAAAAAGAAAACCACAACATTTCCAGAACTGATATAATACTCTAGACTATATTTTCACTCTTTCACACCATAGTTGTATCATGCTTAATGAGCAATCCTGCAGTAAACCACAAGGTGACTGAAGATGACAACTAAGCTCTATTCACACAGCAGCAGCATGTCTTAGGTTGCACATTCTCTTGCAAAAAGCTCATGTATTTCTACCGTAAGACAGGTAGTTTCAATATTCTTAAAGCAGACAGTCTTGAGAAAAACTGAAGTGCTGTAAGAAATTGTAATTCACAGAAAATACTGTTTTAACAATCAACTTTGCTCAAGGGGTAGCAGCTCCATTCTGCAGCAGCTGATGATTTTTTCAGTTGTATTTTTAAATGTGATGCATTGCACAGAAACAGTCCAACTTAGAGTTAGCACAACTGCATGCATGGTCAAAGATGGATCATTATGTGAGAGCGCTGGATGCCTATTTTCCTATTTGGCCATCAATGAAAGTGGGTATTCTTTCTGTTCAGCGCTGTGAAAGATGCTACTGTCAGTATCAGTGAGCAGATGATGAGTAAGAACTAAATCAGTATCAAAACTTACTGGATTCTGTAGCAAAGGATTTTCCAGACAAAAGCGAAATCACTAATCACCAACCTCTGACTATGAGCCAAGCACGAGACTACCTAGCTATTCTCAGTTCTGTCAGCAACAATAATGAATTTTTCCTATTTGCTTGATTTCGTCATTCACTGAAGGACTAGAGTATGTAGAATCTATTACAGGTTGCAGAGTTCTGGCATAAGTTAGTTTCTTTAACAGCCACTTCCCATCAAGCAGATGAAGACTGACCTGCTAAACATTCAAGCCAACTGAAACAAATGGCAACGATTATGGAATGGTATTTCTGTACTACAGAAACGGAAAAAGTTCTGAACTTCAGGGAACCAGGAAAACAACAGCAACAACCCCCCCCCCCCCGCCCTTCAGCTTGTTCTGATCAAACAGTCTGACAAACAGTCTGCAACAGTATGTTTTCATAACTGATATTTTGCCCTAAACTCGAAGATTGATACATTTTCTTTCCATTCTGAGAGTAAAGTATAACTTTATGTGTATTCTCTGCTCGTCTCTCTTTAATTCTACATGCACCACAGAATAAACAGTGTGACCCCCCTGGGTGTTACGTGCTAAAGTAATTTTCAAAATTTTTAAAAATGGTAAATAATGATTGGTTCTGTCACATGCTATCCATTTGCATGCACCAGAAACATTATTTAGCCTGGAAAGGAAAATGTTAGAAAAGGATCTGGTTCATGTGTATTACCAAAAATACAGACAAAAACCATTATCAGTTCTTAAAAGTCCAGAAACAGCATCAACTCCTAACAATGGTGTGCCACAAGAACTCCAGTTTCATTATGGACAACTGAGGATAGACTGAAACCCATTTTACACATACCTGAGAGAGTAACTTCTCCAAAGCGAAGCTTGCCTGATTTCCACAGCTATACACAATACTGATTTATTTTTAACTATTAGTTTCTGTTTGTCAACAATTCTCAGTCAGAATTCAAAGAGCACTTAGCAACATTTAAAAAAGATAGTATATATGCTACATAATAGTATGTGTACACGGAAAATGCATACTTATTACCTTCCATTTTAAAAACATTGCATTCAGGGAGCTTGATTTTCTTGTATTAAACACATTCAGGGCATAACACAAGTTCAGCTACTCCCCTCATTTACCAAAGAGCTTTCAATCATGCACCACAGACAAGTCTGAGAAACATCCCATAAACCAAAACATTAGAATTGCAACCAAACCCATCTATTAGCATCATGGCTCTCCTTTAACAGCATGAACTACCACCACACCAGAACTAGTTATTTACCAATCTAGATGCAAACTGCATTGTAATCACTCAGCAGAGCAACAAAGAATAGCAAAGAAGGAAATTCAGGACTTCATTTTCTTCCCTTAGAAAGATCAGAAGAAAGAAGTTCAATTCACCAGTAAGAAGGAATTATTTTCAGATTTAAACACCTTGCCTGGTTACAACTTTGTCAACACAAGGCATTTGCTTCAAAACCTAAGGACAAAAGAAAGTTTTCATCAGTAAACCTGATGCTGTGCAGAAGCGATATACCAGCATCTATGAAGAATTTGTACCACTTTTAATAGTGTGGAATGGTATTCATTTATCTATTTTAGCGACCTGAACACACTTATTAAAGGAATAGAAGGGTGTAACTTCTGGTCTTTGTTGTTTCTTTTAATGATGTTTCTCTATGAGACAGTAGACTTATGAATGGAATGAAGTACCCTGATAGGGATCATTGTTGACTAAAAGACATAGTAAGACCAAAATGAAATTTTCTAGGCTGCCCTCCAGAGAACTCCATAGTACCTGTTTTCAAGCTGAGCATTAAAGAAAAGTTTTTCATACATTACTACCTTGAGTATTTCAGAGCCATCCAACCGAATTTATACTCACGTAGTAATGGAAATTTGACATAATGGAGAAACTAGGATCCAAAAAATAACAATCATTCCTGCTCTCCAGGAAGAATGAGAAATGGTATGACTCCTAAAGGCCAGCAAAACCTGGGGCCTTAATGGTGCTGCCTATGAGAAGAGCAGGTGATAAACCTAGAAGACAGGACACATTCCAGAATATGAGCACAGCACCTCTTCCAGGTAAGGACAGTTCTGAGCACTGTCAACATGTGAACACAGACCACATTTAAAATGTCAAACAAAAAACATGCTATATGGTCCACCAAGAACACTGAGTTTATAGTGAAATTTATTGTTCTGCTTCCTAATACAATAAGCTACAAGGTACATACAGTATAAAACGAGAACGGCCACAAAGCAAAAGTGATAAACATTCTGTGACAGTACAGTGGAGATAACGTCTGTCTAATCCTTCCACTTTATCCCACAAACAGCAGCTAAAACTACTGGCCCTCCCCCTCCCTCCCCTCCAAAAATATTAAAAAGTAAACTGTCTCTCTCACTTAGGAGCAGCGGGATTCGCTGGTTTTTCTGAGGGCACTGGTTATCTGCCAATATCTCAAGAAAACTGCTGAAACTAAAGTAACAAAGAAAAACTGTGAAGGTGGGAGTGACATGACCCATGCAAGATGCTCATGACACCTTGGTTCACTTCTCCTCAGAGCAAATGGCCTGTAAAGAAAGGAAAAGTTTGTTACATGAAGTAAAACAGCAATTAACATGGTCAGAGTTAAGATACAGTAAGCAAATCTGAACTAGACAGGACTAGGCACACAGCTAAACTATGCTTTTAATGAAAATGTAATCTTCCTGTTAATGAGTTTTGGGAGATTGATAGCTGACAATCCTTCTCCTTTTATTTTTAGATGCTGTACAGGAGGGTGCAGATTGACATGGGCACAGCTGACATCTATTATATAAGGCTCCAAATCAAACAATGTTGCCTGGGAGAACTCTAACAATGACATGAACTGCAACCTCAACTCTTAAAAAACCTAAAAAACCATCAAGGCTATAAACATGCAGGAAGACTGAATACTTACCTTAAAGGCACAAAATTCCATTTAACCACTTTTTCATATATACTTGGTGCGGTTGAGGGCTCTCTCAGCAAGATGACCACTTTCATCTGTTATCTTCTCCCAATCTGTTTGTCCAACAACAAAACCAATGGCCCTTTTCCTGTCTGCATCTTTTTTTTCTTCTAGATCCGCCCACCGCACCTACGGAGAACATACTATCAGTAGGACAATCTCTTAAGAAATCCTGAGACAAGTCTAGGCTTTCCACTGCAGATAAGAGTACAAGAATTCTGATTTGTACTTTTTCATTCAAACAGGTAAGTATTAATTTGTTTTCCAACAGTAAAGATGGAAACTACACCAGTTACATTCTTTTTAATTGAATATCCCAGGTGTTCCACAGAGTAGAAGAAAAGTATAGATGATTAGCCTTTTCCATTTCAATGCTATAACTCTGAGAGCTGAAGTGCAATTACTATAATTATTTCTCTGTTCAAAGCAATGCTTTCTGCAGGAAGGATTATCCAAAGATTCATTTAGTGTCTTCATTTTCTGTACAACTTGTCTTTCAATTGCACAATGGAAACATATAGAAGACGACTGTGAAACTACAGAAAAAAGCATTAAAGAGTAACTCAGCAGCGAATGAGTGAAAGTTTTCTTCTCTATCTTCTGTGGTACATTTCTCTTTAAATCTTTCCACTATTTCTTTAAATTAAGTAACTTCTTCATGCATTTATCTCCCATCTTTACAGCTGCAGCCATCTCCTCTGTGGCTCTTCATGGTCATCATGCAGATCACTTGCATTCATCCTGTTCAAACATATACAGTCACTCCCTCACCCACAAACCCAGACACCAATGGGAGGGAGTGCAGGGAGGTGGGAGTGAGGGAGGTGATGATGAAGGGCTACAGTCCAGAACTCAGCTGGAACACACCTTTGCAGGACAAGAAAAAACAGTAAGTGAAGGAGCTCTTCCTTGACATTCTAACTGGTTAGTCCCATTCAGGCTGATTTGTAACTTGGGGACATAGCCTTATCACCTTTCTGCCAGCACCCCCCTATTCCACATTCTACCTGGATTTCCCCACTTATTTCTGCTGATAAGCAATGTCTGCTTTCTTCCACCATCACTTCCTCTGCCAGTGCCTTAGTATCTCCACTTCTCTCATGCACACTGTCCAGTACTACCCATGTTTTCTATTTGACGTTATGGAACAAAACAAAGCCCAAACACCAACAGTTAACTCAAATGACTTTTAGTGGCAAAAGCTGGTCTTTCTATGTAGGAAAAAAAAAAAAAGTATTACCTCTTCCTATTTCCTCTCTTTCACCTTCCTCTATGACTTTTTGTCCTTTTTTTCCACAATGGTATTTGAAGATGTAGCATTTTGTGTTCAGAACAGAACTACATATAAAGTGGTTGAAGCCAACTTCTTATACACCATCTCCCAAACTTTACGCAAGGTATATGCAGGAGGTAAAGTCTACAAGACTTGATATAAAACCTACACAGCTGATACTTTCCTCAGCTGAACCTTTTTGAACATAAGAACAGTGTACTGTTTCTCTGCCTACTTATTACAAAACTTAACAAAAAAAAAGCTTAATAAAATCATCATCTTGTCTTGGAATCTGCACTGTATATCGCACTATCTCATCACAAAACATAAAGCATAAGAAAAGGACTCTACAGGTTGCTCTGAAACAAAGTGCTCTCCCCCAGCAAGAAATGGGACATGATTCCATTCTCAATCTCAAAAGCCATGCCATGCATAGTTAATCTTTATTATCTACAATTCCTCACTTCATTATAATGAATCTGTTTACCACTGGAAGATCCTACTCTCAAGAATATTCTCTTACAGAATCTAAAGGAACAGCAAAATGAAAAGTGAGTCAGTGAAACTGCCATATTCATAGACACTGAATGATTTGATATGAACTCTTTTTTCACAGAAACCATTAAATGGTCATATACGGACAGTAAGTCATTTGAAAATTTATTACCCTTTTCTTTCCCGGTTCAGAAGCACGTGTATCATAGTCATCTGGAAGCTGTAGATAATCTTCCATTCTGCTGGCAATTGCTTCCCAGTCACGTTTCCTTTTAGTGCCAGTCCGCAAACCATCCAGCTTGTCTGAGAACAAACACAGAGCCTCAGAGTTAAAGGAGAATTTTTTTCTATTATTCACACAAACAAGACGAGAGTGGAAAAATTTTCAAAAGAATGAGCAGCAGAACTTGTACATCCAGCTTGTCTTGACAGGTGGAACGATGAGAGTTGAAATAAACTAGAGAAGACTCAACACCATTTTCAAGTTTTATTGATCTTTCACATTAACTGTGTGGCAATAACACTCAGTCTTGTTATTTGTATGAGGGAGAAAAGCTTGCTCTTCTGGATGTTCACACTATATGGAGTCTGTCCTTACAGGTACAACATAGCCACCAATAGCTAGGAACCACAGATCCACCTTTCTGTATTTGAACACAATACTAAAGCTGTAGCGTTTTTCCCAAATTTGGGGTGTAATACTGTGTCAAACATGGCATACATGCAGTATCAGGGAACAAGTGACGATCATATAATTTAATGCATCAAAGACAAGTTTTTGAGATACTGTTTCTGCTAAACAAAAAGCTCCTTGGCAACCCTGATCCCCCTCTTTCTTTTTCTCTCCCCACAAGGAAAACACATTCAAAAAAATCCTCCAGGACTGGAAAAAAATATCTCAGAATCTTTTGTTTCATGGTATAAGAGGTCAGTCATGAATATTTGAGCAGTACATTTGTCCAACAGTCATCATTTTCTTCTTTTTCTTATTGAACCAATAGGGCATGAGGAGAAACAATTCCGTTCCTAGGTACTAAAATTTTGTTCCTCTTGGACACTTATTTTCAGTGAAAAACCAACACCTTCTTGAAATTATGTGGCAAACTGCTTTTGGAAAGGAGATTAAGTATTCATTGTAAGATTACGAACAACAAAGCATGAAAATGAAAAACGGCTTTACAAGTCAAAGGAAATCCTAGTACTTCTGTTGATGTATGCTACCATTTTATAAGCCAACAATTCAAGCATAGGCAGAAGGAATACTAAGCTTGGCAGTTATATTCTGTAAACCATTTCCAGTGATGTCAGTAACATTGTTTCAGAAGTCACTGATGTAATTAAATTCACCCACAAAAGGCCTCAGGAATCAACCAAATACCAGGCAGCATATTTTCTGGAGAGCAGAAAAGGATGTTCAAAGGTATGTATTTAAAGAAGCTCAGTTCAGAGATGAGGTTTTTTTACTTAATATGGGAGAGAAAAGAGCAACAACGGAGATAATGTGAGGCAATGGTGATGTAAACATGCTAGTATAATTTAAATGCCATAAAATAATGAAGTAATTTCTCCCTCATACAACTCTAAAATTTGTAAAGACTCCACCTTTGCCCCATTTCCCTGGAACAGATACAGAATTTCATCTAAGAAAACACTTTAATCCCCCTCTGCCTTTTAAAAAAGCCAACACTTAAGAAAACTGTGCAGAACATTTGTATCTGTTACATGATATCTTGTTACACGATTCAGTTAAGGTTCTTCTTTTGCTCTAAATTAAATCTGCCAAATTTGAAGCTCAATCTCCACAGAAAGACGGCACTCCCTCTAGAAGACAAAATTGATTTATACAATATTCCTCTGTTACTCCAGCACATAACATACTTGTACTATTCCTCAGTATTACTCTCAGCATAGATCATTCGTAGCACAAGGGTTTCCAGAAAAAAAATAACATTGAAAAGGAGAGCAACAAATGCATTGAGGAGCATGTAGGAACATGAACTAAAAAGTCAGGAGCTCTCTGTTGGCAAGTATCTGTACACAGACATATTCCTCTTGGAAGGCAACACGCTACGATGCAAGCTCATCTCATTACCAACATGGAAGAAAGACTTCAGTCTCCCACTCCCTGCTGCACACAGACCAATTGAAAACATTGCCGAGAAATGTGTAACCCTCAAACATCAATAGAAAAGTTCAGGAAGTGTTCAGAGTATGAGGTTCCCCTCTGTCCCTTTTTGTTACTGCTACACAGAATTTATTTTAAAATGTTATCTCCTTCCATGTTTGAAGTTGGATTGCCTTTCTGCTTCCATCCATACTATTGTGGTTCAAGGTACATGTGCCATGGAGTAGACATACTAGAGAAACGTTGAAAGCCTACCACAAAGCATTATTTCAGAATATTCTTTAAAAGAAAATGAGACAAGGTGTCATTTTGTAATAATGGTCTTCGTGAATATTTATGGCAGATGATTATTCAGTGTTAAACTATCAAATATCATTTTACCATTTCAATTTTAAAAACAATGAAGCAGCAGCATTTCTGAAAACCCGCAGAACTTAAAAACTCACCTTTAGAATTTTGATAATAAAGCATCTGAAAGTAACTGACTTAATTAGCTCCTTCAAAACCTAAATGAATCAATCAGCTAAATTTTTGCCTCTTATACAAAAGCCACAAAGTTTTATGTAAAATGTTATTTGCGTTCTAGAGCAAATTTTACAGCAGCGTCAAAACTTCAGCTATGCCAGAGCACATTTCTCCTTTCCTGAAAGTCTGTAGAACTCACCACTAAGCCACACTTTGAAACAGAGTATTGCACTAAACACTTCAACTATAGTCAAATTTTAAACATGTGAGTCCATTTCTGTAAATTTAAATACAAGAACCCATGTGCACTACGCACTGAGACAGACCAGTGATTAGACTTTAGAATAAAAATGTGGCTGTGCATGCAGAACACAAAGAAATTATATACCACACACATACCCAAGAGGAATGCATCACCCCTGCCAAAGCAAATCTGAACTAAAGCAAGAGCTCTGGGGTGTATGGTATGGTGATTGTCACAAGTCAATGTTGCAGCTAAAGAACTCAAACTTCTCAGAACTTTTCTGAGGCTTATTACAATCAGTAAGATCTTATTGTGCTTTCCTGTAACAACACCTACTCAGAAAGACAACAAAAAAGCAAAACAAGACTTACAGTGTTGTTTTTGGATTCTGCACTTATATCACTTTTGCAAACGTGTGCCCTCTGGGACTAATGCAATAAACGTAACAGGCAGGCCAGCTCCCAGGAAATAACTTAACTTTGGAATAACAAAAGCATACCACAGTTTACATGCCTTTCAGGAAATAATTTTAATTGGTCATCTACAACAAAGTCTTATTGTGAATTAAATATAATAAGTCTTACTCACAGACTGCAAGTGCTTATAACACATACCTTGAGCTGAAAGTTGTCTGCCCTTGCAGAGCAATTTTTCAAAGAAGCAGCATTCATTACACAGGAATGCCTGGCTTTTTAAAAATGTATGTTCTGTCAGAATTTACTTTTAATCTATAGTTCTATATATTTATAAAAATGAATCTAGAGGGTAGTTATAAAAGTAAAATCGTGAATCCAGATTTAATAGAAAGACCTTCTCAGCACCTGTATCTGTGTCTTGCAGCATGCTAACATCCAGTTTGTTAATGGAGTTTGATTGTTAAAGGATTATTGCAACAGCCTTGCAAGTAACTTACTTTAGCACAAGATTGACTCTGCTGCTTTCTCCCCATTTTACATTTAAGTGGAGACCATATAAAAATCCTGCATTTTATATTATGGAGTTTTCATATGGAAAGAAATGCAACAAAGTTCTTTGTTTCTGTTTGTTAGCAGTATTTGATCATGAGAGAGGTAAATTTTGAAAGCTATCTGTAAATTTCTGTTGCACAGTCTCCACATTGCTTGAAACTACACATAAAGCTTAAATATTCTTAGAACACACCCTTGGACTCCTGTTATATTTCTAAAATGCACAGGATGACTTAAGGTTCACCGTATGCAGTGCAATACATCTGTTCTTACTACTCAGTATTTAGAGAAGTCTATGGTATTTGGAATACAACACAATGTATCAGAGCATTCTTCAACAATGCAGTTTTCCAGTACTATGATTTCATATGCTATTGGGAAAAAAATCATTATAAACTTAAGAAATAATCTTAAGATATTAAACAAATCAACTCTTATAACAAACATGCAGAGCAATCCTGAATTAATTCTGTCTAACTGCCTAGCTGTTTGTTATGCCGGAATCATTGAGTACAAGGCTCCTCCGGTTGTACTGCAGGTGCCACAACGTCAATATATTCCACAAATATTTAAATTACTTAAAAGAGAGCAGAGCAGTAGAAGAGATGGTGCAGCTAAGCAGTTAACAGCAAAAGATGAAAGGCTGCTTTACGCAAGTCAGAATTTCTAATGCTGTTTCTATGGTGCAATTGTGATTTTGGTTATTGGAAAGTAATGATACACAGGGCTGTACCACCCATGCAGAAGCAAACCTCAAAATGTTAAGACATGCTGCATCCCATGTAGGTATTTGTTACTTCTCGTAGATGTGACAGAAAATAGCAGTTTTATGCAGACTGCATTGATAAAATCTTCACTTAAAACCATTACTGTTCAGTAAAAACCCCCACAAAACTGATCATAATGACTAGGAACCCTTTTCCACGTGTACGCCTTCCACCATAGCTGTGGTGTATACCTTTCAGCCTGAAAGTTGCTTTTGACTTTGACAGAGTCCTAATATTAGCACTTAACGTCTAACACAACCAGCAGCATCAACCAGAACAAAAAGCGCAGCAAAAATAGTGTCCTTGTGCTCCTGGAAAGTCCATTTTGCATCCTACTAAGAAAAATTCTAGTACTCTCCTGGACCTGAAAAGCATAACGAACTTTAACTTTTCAACACCTTAGTTGTTGAAAAGATACACCAAAGCCTAATCATTCAGAACCAACTTCAAAGCAAGGCACTACTTTGTCCTCACACATGTTAATTTTGGAGAACAAGAAACATCTTTGATACAGTTAGCTACTAGGCACATCTCCAAGAAAGTAAGAAGCTATTGACAACATTTAGGCTTGAAAAAAAGGTATGCAGTATGAACAATAATGCAGTGCAATGTAAATTGACTCTTTGCTTTTTATAATATGGAAGAGATGAATAAAGAATAGACATACTGCTTTTTTAAAAATTTTAAGACGAAGTACTTTCCTTGAACAGATGAAAGAACGATTAATGAGAATATAAAACAGTGATGGTTATAAAATCATAACTCCCTTGCCTCTGGCAGAAGACAAATTCCTTTTCTGTATAGATGCTTTTGCAGTTTCAGACACATGTATGAGATCAATACATTTATTTGTCTTTGGTAAAGAGGCACAGTAAAAATGAAAATTCACGTTTTGCAAACATCATCAGATACCAACTATAAGAAACAGGAAAAAATAAATACCCACCTAGCTTTGCCTCAGAAGTGTCCATCTCCCATTTGCTTTTCGGAATGTAACCCTAAATCATACACAGAGAGAAGCTCGCAGGATTAGAGAGAGACACACATGCATATCACTTTTGAACTGGAAACAGCATTATAATGGGAGCTTAAGGTATTTCTTTTTGTAAGGCACAATTCTTGCTATCAGATGAAGGAAACAAATTACTCAGTATTTCAGAACTTCTGCATCCACTTCCCATGCAGTGATTTTAGCAACCCTTGCAAATCATTGCAAGAGTGTTGCCCTCTGCAAACACAGAACTCCAGAATGAGTCTAACAGACAGCAATGGCGCTGTGTACACAGTTACTATATTATATTATCCCAGGTGGCAAAGTTATTGCAACACAACTTATCAGGCATAAAGAATATTCAAAGCTTTACAAATACAAATGAAAAAGTTACCATAGTCATAAGCTTTTAAGAATATATTCTCAGATTTACTACACACAAACTTCACTTAATAATCCTTTCAAAGGGACATACTAAATTCTTGTACAAGTGGTTAGTCCACAACTAAACAACGTTCTTTTTTTTAAATGAGAGTATCTGCTGAATCACTAAGATTTAAGTATTATTTTTCATTTTAAAATAACCCTCTTAGTTCAATGATTCTCTTAAAACACTGTTTCCCTACAAATAATGTCATCATACATTTTACATGTAATGATCTTTAGCCAGTTTATTCCTTGTAAATGAGCATAATGGTATTAAATTTGGCAAAAAGGTATTTATTTTTAGATATCTTCTTGTTATCTTTTCATTTTATACTCTTGGACAAGTAAATCCTTACTAAGCAACCCTTTATAACTCCTTTCAGCTGTTCACATTTGGTGTAAAACTACTTATGTTTCTCTGCAATCACATAAAAAGCTCTATGTAGTGAAATGGAACCCCTGTGAGAATTTCATTATTTTAAGAATGATTTTTAATAGAGAGGGAAAAGAACTACTCTAGAAGATTTCAACAAGAAAACAAACAATCCACAGACCAGTTTTATTACGCTAACTTCTTTCCTGCTCTATTTATAGGTTGCCTCCACTGTGGTAAACATACACGTGTATTTGTCAATGCTAAGGGTTACTAAATCAGAATGTACTATTCCAGAGAGCTACACTGCTTTTGATTATGTTCAGCATTGCTCTTCCAAAACCCTTGAAAGACCTTTTTTCTATCAAGCGTATATCAATGACTTGAGATTATCAGATCTCTGTATTTTATTGTTTTTAATCAAGTCTGTAATTAATACAAACTAAGACATTTGTGCTACAATATTTCCTTGTAACAAAAAAACAAACTTCATGTATATATGTATATTTATACTTTTAAACCAAGTTGCACATTAAAATTTGCTCAGAAAGTTTACACCACAGCTAGAAGCCTGTATTGAACAAAGTGATGTGTGATACACTGGTGAGAACACTAAGTTAAATGCATCAGTAATTCATACCATCAAGCACAGAAAAGCAAGAATTGTCTGAATGCTACAAACAACCCTATGGGAGTTGATAATAGCAACAAAAGAGTGACTTTGATGGTGTGAAATGGCCTACTGTGTGCTGAATCTGTACAATATCCCGGTCCTCAGAGAGGATAAGAAAAGAGATTCAGACTTCATCCTTTGGTACAAGACAGTTGGATATTTCAAGGACATCTGCCAGATGGCAGGAGCTTCAGACCTCTCTTTTTCCACAGCATTAAATGCAGCAAAATGAATGGAAGAACCCTTACCAACTGCTCTCAAGAAGGTAACAGATACCAAATACAGCGTACTGTTTCACCTTTCTGTCTGACATACCTCTCTGAGATTAGCCATGTGACTGAATAGCAGAGATTATATACAGCAGATAATTCTTTTACTATTTTTCATCTCTTGTGAATCTGAATAGAAAACATCCTTGTATGTAGATTACTAGTAGTTATTAATAATTTGCATAGTTTTCACCACCAAGCTTTCTCCTTGTCTCATAAAGGCCTATTGTTATATGTGCTGTACATTAGGACACTCCCCAGAGCCCATAAACACACACATACACACACACATTTATGCACAGATGTCTTAAAAGCTAAAGACAACTTTCTTTTCTAGATATAGCTCATTTCCAAGAAATGAGACTAGCAGCCATATTCTTGTAAACATGGATGCATCTTTGAAATGTTCTAACCACACTTTATGCAGTTTCATACTCTGTGCCAAAGAATAATTTAGTAAAGAGAATAAATGAGTCATGTTGCAAAAAACAGATGTTTATTAAAATCCACTCTTCCTAAGCTTTTTTTTATTATTCTGTATTTCAACTGCTTTCTAAACTGCCACTCCTGAAGAACAGTAAATTTCCATCAAGAAAAAGGACTTTGCTCATCTCAGACATTTTCGGTTACTTCCTGTTTATTGGAGTTAACTGCTTGGTTGTGGGAACCAGGGTTTGACACATTCAACTCATCAAGCACTGACCAGTTGCAGCTCCAACACATACCAAGAAGTTATATTAGGAAGCCTTCTGTAGCCTTTTACATACATACCTAAAACCGCCAGCCCTCAGGGCAATTCTCTAACCTTCATTTATCCAAGAGACCTAATCCCTCATCTTGGAAATACTTCCTGACAAACAAAGTCAGCAAGCCTTGGCAGAGAAAGCATTCTTCTTCATTAACTGTTGTCATATACTGTGAGAGTCGAGAAGAGTTCTTTAGACACGTGAAAGGAAATAAGCTAAATTAACCTTTGCCCATTCTTCCCATCTCTCCACTTAATGTAATTCTTGGATAATCTGGAAGACAGTGCTACAGTGTACTGCAATTTATAAATGTCTGTAAGAGGCATGTTGCCACGCTCCACTGATAATGCTGTTTGTGGCATATACTCACAGATTCTTAAAAAAAATCAGTTAGGAATAATATGATTTAACATTAAAGTTCTCCTAGAAATGTTTAAGGAACGAACGACTAGAAATGTGTATTAAGATTGCACTGCTAAGAATGGCAATGTATTGGCATTTATAAGACTGAGATTCTCCCTCAGACACAGTAACAAACATTTTGTTAGAGATGGCTGATGTGTCTCCTACCAGTTCACTTTCCTCCTCCTCTGCTGTATCCTTCTTGACTTCTTCTTTCTGGTCTTCAATATTTGCATCAAAATCCTCCATCTCCACCTGTTCCAAAGTACAAGCACAGACTTACAAGGCACTGCTTGACTTCTAAAGTATTATCTTTTTAGCAGAGTAAGTAGAAGATTCCAAGTTCAAATAGAAAAGGAAAGAAAGGATTTATCTTGGAAAGTATGATGATGCAATACATATGAATACTGGCTCCATTTTGGCTACAGAGTGATAAACTGTGTGGGAAAGTAGCAATCGTTTATTCTCTACCAGTATCTGTAACAGTAAGATAATTCTTCCCATACAATCACATTCAAACCTGAAATCTCAGAAAAAGATCTTAAACTTGCCATTTACACATCACTGGAACGGTGCGCTCTGGACAGAACATCTCTACCAAGCTTTTACCTTTTATATATTTAATAATCACAGTGAAGAATAACCACAGAGGTTAACATAATAAAGAAAATGAAAGCTTTAAAACATACATCTAATTCTGCACATCTAATGGATTACTTTCTGGGGTCCACATGTTTAATGGGGATTCAGGCATATACTGTGGAATACCTAAAACTCTCCAAGTATGTACAGTTCTTCATACTATTAGTAAAACCTCGGTACACACAGAATAAATCCCAGATTTGCCCTTCTCGGAGTCTACTTAAGAGCTGAGCCTTTTGCTGTCCTCTTAAAAGATTAATATTTTCCGAAACAAAGAATACGGAGATTCAAAAATAACCTGCCGACCTCGTGACAAACTGTGAAGAGTAAAATCTCTTCCTACTTCAGCAGTTCACCTGTTTATATGGCCATGGCAAGAGCTGTTCTGACAGCAACATGCAGCTACATTCACAATGACCATATGATTAACATACTAATTTATTCCCAGAGCTCCTGAAAAATCTGCCAAAGAAGAATGCAACAATACAGAAAGCTGACACACCAAAGATGTCATGGTAAACTGCAAATGGAATAAAAAGGTAGCATACTTCTACAGCAAGTGTATTGCTGTAGACTGCTGTGTTTTATTTCTTTCTTCATTCTCTGCTACATTTCTGTATTTCTCAAAGCAGGGACTGAGAGAAGTTCAAATCTGGTGTTTTACTTATTTATTTTATTAAACTACTTCCCCAAATTATGATCCAATTAATCCAGTAACCTGAAAGAGTGCCGAGTTTCACCTGAGAGAGCAAAGATCCTATTTAATTGGTACTCAACAGTTGCTAAGAGCAAAGTGGCTTCAACTCTTGCTCAAAGATGCATAAGTTTGGGCTCCAAAAAGGTGATAAAAAGCAACATGTATGTTCATGTTTGGGTAATTGATAAGAAAAATGGAATACATTTGTCTGACACAGTGATTCTGGCTTTCTACAGTGCCAAGTATACCTGCCCTGTTATGACTATACTTTTCTCTGCTTCGTATTTTCAGTATAGTCACATCTACATAATTTGTGATTTTAACAAGCACAGAGATTCTCACCTCTTCGATAGCAGCATCCTGCAATAGAGAACGAATGTCCAGGCGCATCATATGACGTGGTGCTGCCTCCCAGTGATCAGACATCTAACAAAAAACAAACAAAAATGAAGGACCTCTGAAAATGTAACAGATTCCATGGAAAATTGGGTTTCTGATCATGAACAAGATGTATCTGTACTTAAGAAAAGTAATTTCAATCAATCCCATGAAATAACTACAAGCTCTTCTTAGAGGAAAAGTGTAATCATTATGTAGTCTAAAAGAGGTCAATGGTTTTCCAACAACAGCAGGCCTGAAAGCACAACGGAACTTATCATTAATCCTATGACTCCAGATGTATACAGTTACCCTGCTGATTTCCTTTAGCTTGCGTCCATGAATATTCCTCTTGGAACATGTTTGGTTATCTGCACTCATTTCAGCTAAGTACACCTAGAAAGAGAAAGACAATATTAAATATTGTAAATCAACTTTTAGAGCTCTTTTTCTACCTGGTGATACACTCTGCAGTTGTACATTCTAAGAAAAGTAAATTTATAACTGTAGCATTCTTCCCGAACATGGGAGGGACTTTGTATTCAGAAGTTTAGAAATACCAGCATATGGGTGCTAGCAAGTTCAAATGCTTTTTAGGCTCCATTACCTCAAAACCCTTGGTTTTTGCAGCACTCCAAAACTGTTCAAAATGTCGCACTCTATCATTGATAGCATCAAGGATAATGAAGGGGAAGAAGCCATCATCCAAGGTCTTTTTGAAAGTTTTAAACATGCTGGTACGATAGGTCTCTTCCATATCAGCTTCATATTCATACTCCATCACCTTTATCAAGGACAAAAGCATTTAAGAAAGAGGACACCTATTAAATTGCTGATGTTCAACTGCTGAATGCTATGACCACAGAGTACAATGGTATGAGAAAAACATCTTCCAGGTCAACTTTTAAGAATTTGCCCATTCTGCCCTTAAGTTACATTGACTTGTTTTGAAAAACAGCCCACAGACCTTTGCACTGTTCCAAAGTCACAGACTGAAATCTGACTGCCACTGTGTTGTTCCAGAATGTCTTGTTTCTTTGTCAAGATAAACAACTGAATTAAAAGTACCTTCTTTTTCACTTTTTTCCCTGTATCTGGGTCTCTCTCTTCTTTTTCCACTTCAGTGATAAAATAGTCATCCAGGCTGAGCACTCTTGGTGCAGGTCCTCCACACTCTACTTCCTTATCCTGGGAAGAAAGCAAAAAGAAAACATATACTCTTGCTGTAAAAATTCCATTCTGCTACAGAGGATCTTCAAAACACTTTTGGCAGACACAGCAGTACCCTGCTCTATATTCAAAACAAGAAGAGAGCAGTATCCCTCATGCTTGCTAATAGCAGAGGGGATTTACGTGCCATATGAAGACATGGAACATGAAATAACAACAGGCTGAAATTCCAGAAAAACAGAAAGAAAACAGCAGAGGAAGCGCACGTAAAAGGCAAACAGCACTACACAGGGAGCAGTTGTTTACATACCCTGATGAGTTTTGCTACATGTGTCTTTCCACTGCCGGGCAACCCTCTCATTATGATTACAATCTGAAACAAATATCATGTAAGAAGACAGGATACTGTACTACATTTAACAGAATCTCTTTTGCAGAAGTTTTCTTCTAGAAAATTATGTGCTCTGGGCTCACACTTTTGCATACCATCAAGCAAAGCCAGTACCATCCCTTACTGCCTATTTTACAAACCAGGTTGTGAGGAATGGTAGTAGTTCCACAGAATAAGAGCATATGATGTTAATCATCTCAGCAGCTTATACTGCATAAGATGTTACAGATCTGGTTCAGGTACAATTAACTGAATTAAACTTGTCTAAATGTTTTATAGCCTGTACCTTGTTCGTTCTTATTTTATATGGTGCGTTGCCAAATCTCTGACTCTGTGTAAAGCCAAGTCTCTCCTCTGATACATTGAAAACCCAAGTGAAGATCTCAGAAGTGTCTAAAATACATTAATGTTACCCACTAATAGGAATTTAATCTTAGCATTCCCAGGAAGTTTACATCTCCTGTGGACTCCTAATAGCTATACTACAACACTCTAGGCATGTGCAAAGAAACCAAGAGAAATTTCCAGAGCTTCCTCAAATGTAGGCTTGTTCCCAACATACTACACTCATGAGCATTTTATCTGAATACAGACCTCACAGAAACTGATTGTTGCTTTCAGAATGCATACTCACCCTCTCTGGCCTGCTATCCCGTCCTGGTGGCTTCAAAATATCATCTACATTTTTAGATTCTGGTTTCCTTTCCACTCGTGGAGCAGGTGGTGGCTGACGGGGCATTGACGGAGCAGAAATAGGAATCCTTTCCTCAGGGTAATTTCTACGATCACCTTCAAATTCCAGTGTTTGGACAGAAGAATTTTCTTAGTTCAGTAAAATAAAAAAATTAAGATGTTCATACTCAGCTGAGCTGATTTAAACAGACCTGCATTATTTTAGAATAAATTCACAGATTTGTCCCCCATATAATTCAAATTTCTAATCTTGAGCCTATTGCAATCAAAGACATTTTTTAGCAGAGTATGTAACTGTTGCGTTCCTAATCTCATCACCACTGAGAAACAAAACTACATGACACCACCCAAATAAATTTTCCTGAATTATATATTCCGAACAAAGAATACTGCAAATCAATTAATCTTCACCCAATTAATCTTCACCTCTGCAAGGCTGTATTTCTTGTAATATTCTATCATGGCTTCAAGATTGAGAAACTGTACCTCCAAACATGGAAGGCCCATGATCATATGCTGGGCGATCTGTCTTTCGTTCATATGGTGGTCTCTCAAAACCACCCCGCCTGGAAGAGGGATGGTCCTTCTTGTCACGGTAAGACTGAGTCCTTGAAGGTGTAGTAGGAAGAACCCTGTGAAAAAGAGTATGTTGCATATTTCTAGAATTTCTACTATGGATTCCAGAAAGAAATGAACACGCACCTCACAGGCAAAATGGACAGCCTAATACTCAATACAGCCTGAATTGCATTGATTTCAATAGTCTTCCAAAACCACGTACCTATCATCTCGGGGATGCCGCTCTTTTTCAAATCTCTCTCGTTCATAGTCCACAGAACCACGGTCTCTGTGCAATTCCCGCTCTCTCTTGAAATCCCGATGATCTGTGTTGGAATTACCCTGACGCTCAAAATAAGGCTCACGATCTCTTTCTCGGTTGTAACGACCAGGGTGCTCTGAAAGGAGAAACCCATGGAAATCCAAACCACTAAAAGATACTCTGAATTTTTTATTATTTTTGAAGAAAAAGCAACAAACAAGAGTACAAGAAAAGTATACAGAAACATATGAGGTGAGGGCTAGAATGGATTTAATCAGCCACTGAATCTCTTTTCCAAACTGTAACAGACAACTGTACCATGCAATCCTACTTAAAGCTAGAAAACTGAATTTTTAAAGTGGCTAGGTCATTGACTGAATTACTTCTCTTGACAATATAAACTGTTATTCTTATGGGCCTCTGAAGAAAATAAAGTGGTTGTAGCTTAAACAAGAGTTACTTAGTTTAAAATACACTTTTAGTGCCTTAAAACTTTTCTTATGAACTAGCTAACTGTCTGAGAGCTAGCCAAGTGCTCCCTACCTTTTTGAAATGTTTGCCTCTCTGGTAGAGGTTCTGGACGCAGGGTTACTCTCTCCCCATATGGAATCTGTTCCACTTTACTGGTAGTTATATCTGGTTAAAAATAACAAAAAAAATAATAAAGGTCTTAAAATACCCTTCCTCCATTTCCTTTCCTCTATCATGAAAAGCAATCAGTCAATGGCATTAAAAGTGTCTGGAATAACTTACCAAATTTCTTGTAATGGATAATGCAAAAAGAGATATACATAAATATGTAACACCATAGTTTTTAAAGTCTGAAGCTTTAGTGTGTGTGTGTGTGTGTGTGTGTAAGTACGCATACCACTTTATCTTAAGAATGGGAATTCTGCCTTTTCAGATGAGTTCAAGTAGCATGCACAGTCAGAAGATTATAAATGCTAAAATGCTCTGAAAGTTTCAGTAACTCAAAGAACTACTGTAATGTCAAGACTTTTCACTGTTATGAATCTAAAGTAAGCATTTCAGTTAAAATTTTTCTAACAGCTTTTAGTAAAACATCTACTTAATGGAATTGATATGGCTTCAATTCATGTTATGGCACCTTAGAGAAAAAAATGCTCTTTAAGTGACAATGCACAATTTAAGAACTTCTTGACAACATGATTTCACTGTTAAAAACTAAGAATGAGGGAAATTAATTCTATTAAAGAACTAGTGTTGAATTTTAGCTTTGATAAGCTCAATACTAAATGTCAGAGCCCATCACTTTTTATGTATTAAATGACTGTTTAGGGCGCACACCTTCAGACCTAGGACTTTGTCTCCCTCCCTATCTAGAGGGTACTTCACGCCCATTAAGCAGTATATAAATAATGCAAACACCAGTCACATTCTGTTTTAAGTTACTAAGTCACCCCTAAGAACTGTAACAATCCAAAGTACATTCTAGCACAGTTATTTCCATACTCAGCCACAAAGGGATTAAGGGAAGTATCAATATCAATCTAAACATATCACATTAATGTGATCACATCAGTTGGTGTTTATTAGAAGTGGACATAGCTATACACCATTCAGTTCACACAAAATAGCTCATAATCACAGCACTGAAGAAAACATTAAACTCAAGGCTGGAGGTTACAGACTCCTTAAAACTGAATTGCTTAGCATTAGATCGCAATGTAAGTGGCCTACAGGTCAGCTGCAGAACATCTATGGCATGCTTTGCATGGCACACTCCTTTAGAAAGAAGCTAGGAGGACTAATTAGCTCTCCTTTACAGATCAAAAAAATACACTGTAGTACCCACCTCGCCCGTGGCCATAATCCACAGTTTGCTGAATTACAGGTGCTTTAGGAACCGGAGGAATAACTGGAGGAAGGGACACTGGTACAGCTGACGGAACAGAGGTGTGAACGGCAGGTACTTTCACAGGCGAGGAGACAGTTGGAGGCATCATTGACTCCTGTTTACACAACTCGTACTCCATATTTGCTCCTTTATCCTCATTTGTGTCCCAGAGTCCATGGAAAGAATCCTCATCCCAGCGTTCCTGTTCCACAGTAGAAGGTGATGGTTTTAAAGACTGACCATGACTTGGGGTTGTAGTTGGAGTAGAAACTGGAGCATGTGGCCTTGTCATAGGTGTAGCAGGCCTTGTCAGTGGGGCACTTGGTCTTGTCACAGGGGTGGGCTGTCTGAACAACACGGGAGGCTTTATAATAACAGCAGGAGAAGCTTTAATAGCTTGGGCTTCTACTGGTGCCTCTGAAGATAGCTGAGAAGAGACCTAGATGCAGAAAGCACTTTTAATGTAGATCTGTAAACTAACCTTCTCTCATCCTCTGTAAGTCAGTAAGCACAATGGCAATCGGTAATCAAATCATAAGCATTTTCTAGTACCTCCATCAAGATGCTACAGGTAGGAGGACAATATTTCAAGAACTGGTGGCCTGAATTAATTTGGTGTTTGTTCACTATGTGAAGACTTAAATACTATTTATTTTCTGCTTCAAAATAACCTTACCAATTTAAGCTCCAGTAGGCCTATCTCAGTTCAAAAGTGTCTATGGTTTTATTCCCGAACACTCCTGCTGTCTGCAAAGATTCCTGCTGTCTGTGAGGAGGCTGAAAAAGTCTGAAAGTAGGGCAGCTTGGTGAGGCACAAAAGGATTGATAAGGCCAGCTTCTTTCTGGATGTCACTGGAAAAATTCCCAGAAAGCAGAAACACCTGGAAACCCCATAATGAAATCAACATGAGATAAACATAAGAAATGGGGAGGTCTTGCCCAGTGGAAAAAAACAAAATAAAACAGAACCCCCTTCATGAACCAAACACCCCTATGGAACCTCAAGTGCTGTGTCTCAAGAGTATTTTCAGCATCACACCAGATGCCAAGTTACAGGCAGCCTTATTAGCAACACGCAACAAAACTTGCAGAACGGTTGTAGATACAGAGCTGAACTTTGTAATAGCAGTTCAAAGTCACAGCAGAAATCTGAAGGCAGGAATCCCAAGAAAGACAAGAGTTGTTGGAATACCTCTAGGCAGAGGGGTGTAGTCTGAGATACTTTGTATCAAAGTTCAGTAAAGTCACTTCTTCCTAAAGGCATCAACATACCTGCAGCTCTTGGTGGCAAAACTGTTCCACTATTTTACTTTATAGACACTGTAAACAAGGAAGAGGTCACCTAGGCAAAAAGAAAACTTGAAGTGCCTTATTCACTGCATAACACTTCTCTGGAGGGAGGGACAAACAAAGCTTGGTCTGGCTAAATGTCAGACCCAGAGGTCATTAGGGCTAAATTTATTGGTACCAGTAACTTTTGGGTTAAAATGTGATGAAGAATAAAGACTGTGCATCGACTCGGGTTATCTCCTCCAACATACATTTAACTAAACTGTTTATTCATTCTAGGAAGGATTTATAAACCTGAGTTAACATGACTGCAGAAGTTCAGTTGGTTTCTGACTGGGTACAAATTATAAAAAAAACAAATATAAGCAGCTAAGAATTGTTTCCAGAACCAACCAGGAGATTAAGCAGGAGAGGAATGACTTGCATCACAACAGGAGATGAAGTCATGGAGGTACACAAATGTGAGCTTCCATATACTTTATGATATTCCAGAAGGTAATGAGAATTCCCAATAAAGACAGCAAACAGAAAGCTAATGCCCACTCTACACTGAAATATCTCAGTTTCTGATGGACCTATCCTCAAATTTCTCTAAATTCAAAGAGGAGAGAGCTCTTAAAGTAGGAAAAGCAGAGCAAGATGTCAGAACTTAGGCAAGGAACAGGAGCCTTATGCCCCTGTTTTGGAAGAGCTCACCTGTTCTTGCACATCAACCCACAGCAATGTAGGCTGTTGAACCTCATGCACTACTGTCCCTAATGGGTCATGCTCAGAAAACATGGTGGACTGAATGAGTAGAAAAGGCTTTGAAAAATCTCAAGAAACTAAGAAGTTGCTTTGCCTCAACAGAGAATTGATGAGGTTGTAAGGGCTGCTGGGGAGGCATTCCACAGAGAAGTTTGACCATTAGAGTGTAGAACTGATCTGACATACACATTAATAGTAATTACTACCAGCATATTACTAAGTTAATACAAGATGAATTTACCTGAAAGGCACCTGGCCTTGTGCTTGTGTTCTGTGATCTCGGAGAGTCCTGTGTGGAAATGTCAGGTTTAAACTCTTTCAACTTCTGTAGCTGTTCCTTTTGCTCTCTGCACATGAATCACAAGAAAGTGTTATCAGTCTGTAGCTTAAATGAAAAATTAAAGGAATCAGTAGTCACAGTGAAAACCATGTATTACACTAACATCAGGGGCCGAGTCCAAAGAAAAGGACACAGCAGGCTTTATATAGTCAATGCTGTGATTCAGAAATCCGTTTCACATCCACGTAACCATGGAGGTATTTAGTGCATTAGCTCTATCCTTTTTTGATCACAAGTTTCCCGAGACATGCAGTTATGCTTTTGTGCTTAGCCAGAGCCACTCCACTTTGACAGTAAAGAGCAAAGCTGGATTTTTAGCTTCTGCCAACACCTGCAAACAAGAAGTCCATTGGAAATGAGTGCATAAGCGCTCTGGTTCACATGCTAACAGGATTAAGGCCAAAGCACAACAGAGATTCCAATACTTAAAAACCAAACGATGATTTTAACTTTTGTTTCCTTGTTTTATGTATCAAAATGCTATTTAATATACAACCAGTACATAAGCTATGGAGCAGAGACCAGGACCAGCAGTGAATACTACAACCACTGGATTACAAAGTTCTATTGAATATGATTTCCTTTCCTTTCAGTTTTTGTTAGCATTTTTTTAACTAGGGTTTTTTATTGCTAATAACTCTTTGTTCATATTAATTGTGTGTATTAAAGTAGTTCCCAAAGAAAAACTAAGAATGGGATTCCTCTGTACTAGACACAACAGAGACCATCCTAACTAGCAATGCATCTGTCCAGTGTCCAGCACAAGGGGAACTTGGCTTACAGGAAGGGATCCCAAGTGCTGCATTAGTACAAAGAATAAAAACAAGCAATTGCTAGCACTTATGTCTTCTTTACACCTGGCTTAGGAAAAATACACCAGATGACAAATATAGAACAGCATGCAGCTCAGAGTATGCTGTTTTATACACAATAAAAGCAAAGCCAGATAAAGGCTTTACCTTTGAGATGAAAGCAGTTATGTACCACACTACTGGTATAACTCTTTGTTCAAAGAAAGAAAAAAAAAATCATAAGCAGTTTCCCTTAAAGTTGTTCCTACTGTTCAGACTGGGGTCATCTGCATATAAGAACCTGATGAGAAGTACCAGTGTAACTAATTTTAAGATTACTCCCATATTCAATTAAAAATCAGTATCAGCAGTATCATGTTTATATTTCCCCTTTCTACTGGATTAGAAAGAGGTATATGTATCTACTTTCTTACAAAAACCATTTTAGTTTCTATGTTTAAGTATCTCAGCCCTAATAAATTACTCAAGTAGTGATTCACAAACTATGGTCCTTAGCTTAAGTCCACTGGCTTGCAGCTAGTCACATTAAACAGCAAAGCATATACCTGGCAACCTGAGGCAATGGGAAAGTCAGGAAGCTGAAAATGATCTGTTGCTCCAAACTCTTGGATTAATCTAATTGCAGTGAAAGATTAAATTATTCAGAAAAAAAGTTCTCCCTTCCTTTTTAAAAATCATTTTTCTTGCATTTTGGCATGCAACTAAGGCCCTCTGTATGGGACAGATGCTTAGCAATCTTATGAGTCTGAAAACAAAACAGCTTCAAGAAAAGTGCAAAATGTCTCTGTTATCTTTCAGCATGGTTTAAAGTGCAATAATGATAACAAAACATTCATTTTAATTGCCCATTATTTTAGCATATGTATTGGGTTTGTGTGGCAACTTTTGGTACCTGGGGGGTTACGGGGTGGCTTCTGTGAGAAACTGCTAGAAGCTTTCCCTATGTCTGACAGAGCCAATGTCAGCCAGCTCCAAGACAGACCCGCCGCTGGCCAAGGCTGAGCCCATCAGTGATGGTGGCAGCGCCTGTGTGGTAACGTATTTAAGAAGGGAAAAAAAGTTGCTGCAACACAGAAACTGCAGCTGCAGAGAGGAGTGAGAACATGTAAGAGAAACAGCCCTGCAGACACCAAGGTCAGTGAAGAAGGAGGGGGAGGAGGTGCTCCCGGTGCTGGAGCAGAGATTCCCCTGCTCCCATGGGGGAGAGCATGGTGAGGCAGGCTGTCCTCTGCAGCCCAGGGAGGTCCATGGTGGAGCAGATATCCTCTCGCAGCCCGGAGAGGACCCCACGCCGGAGCAGGTGGATGCCCGAAGGAGGCTGTGACCCCATGGGAAGCCCACGCTGAAGCAGGCTCCTGGCAGGACCCATGGATCTGTGGAGAGAGGACCCCACGCTGGAGCAGGTTTCTGGCAGGACTTGTGACCCTACGGGGGACCCACACTGGAGCAGTCTGTGCCTGAAGGACTGCAGCCTGTGGGAAGGACCCACGTTGGAGAAGTTTGTGGAGGACTGTCTCCCATGGGAGGGACCTCATGCTGGAGCAGGGGAAGAGTGTGAGGAGTCCTGCCCCCGAAGAGGATGAAGCAGCAGAGACAGCCTGTGATGAACTGACTGTAACCCCCATTCCCTGTCCTCCTGCACTGCTCAGGGGGCTAGGTAGAGAATTCGGGAGTGAAGCAGTGCCCAGGAAGAAGGGAGGCATGGGAGGAAGGTGTTTTAAGATTTGGTTTTATTTCTCATTACCATACTCTGGTTTGATTGGTAATAAATTAAGTTAATTTTCCCTAAGTTGAGTCTGTTTTGCCCATGACAGTAATTGGTTGAGTGATCTCTCCCTGTCCTTATCTCGACCCATGAGCCTTTTGTTATATTTTCTATTCCCTGTCCAGTTGAGGAGAGGGAGTGATAGAGCAGCTTTGGTGGGCACCTGGCATGCAGTCAGGGTCAACCCACCACAGTATAATATCTTGTTTATGAAATGAAACCCCTGTCTTTACCAGGCACCAATCCTTAGCTGTCTCTCAGAAACTCATGAATAGGATGAACCACATGAACCTCTGTCTCCAAGATGCTTCCTCTCTTCTCTACAATCTCCTCTGAAAAATCTCATTCACCGAAATAGTCAAAGAAACTCATCTTTCCTTTTTTTTTAAAAAAAAAACCAACAAAAACATTTAATGCACCTAAACCCATGCACCAAATTGCAAAGATAGCATTGGGACAGATGATACGTGCTCCATTCATTCTGCTATTACTAAATTTACTGAGCCCTAGGATGTTTCTGATGTTTAAGAGGATTATTACTTATTTCGAAATAAATACCTATTAAAGCCTTAGGGAGTCTAATAGTTGCTTTCTCAAATGTGGTCTTGGTGAACTCTTGCATTCATATCCTCCTGATTGTTATCACTGCTGTTATGCTGATCCTCAGAACTAAGATCAACCAAACTTGACAAAATTATTCACTGATGATGCTGGATTTCAAAGGAGGGAGCATTGTAAAAAGAAAAAAGAAAAAACCCACATATGCTTTAATTGAAAAGTAAGCCGTATCAAAAATCAAACAGGTCCCACTGTGTGAATTAAGAACCACATTAATGTAGATCTTGACATACAAGTATTAAAAAGCAGTTATCAACAAGCTCATTTGAGGATAACAAAAAGATTGGTCAGGTGATGTGGACAGATATCTTCCTGGAAAGTAACAAACAGGGGATAGCATATCCATGGGGAAAGGGACAACCATCTGTTTAAGAAAAAAGTCAATCCACAAAAGCTGTGATGGAGGTACTTCTAATAACTTGTTCCACATGAGCTTCTACTATCATGCTGTGGCGAAAAGAAATGAAGCCATTACTGCATAAATCAAGGAACGAATTAGTAAAGGAGCACCATCTCCACAGAATGGAATTCCCACCCAAAGTGACAGAACCAGGCAACTCACCTAAGCATTTTGAGCTCCTGGGCAGCCTTCAGAATTATCTCATGCTGTCTTTGGCTAAGGACCATCACTCCTCCCAAGGACTGGTCAGAGTCCAGGTTTGAATCCGCTCCCAGCATATCAGAGGAATGTGAAGGTGGAGGAAGGGATGAATCTGAATGATCATCTAAAGACCGCAGTCTGTCTCCATCATCTGGATACCACCTATCTGACAACCGTTCCCTCTCCCAGTCAGTCCTTTCAGGAAGGTAGTCTTGCTTCTCCCGCCATGTGTCATATCTCTCTGGATACTCTCGAATCCTCAGCTCCCCCCTGTCTCGGAGGTCTCTGTCATAATGATCTCTGTTCCTGTCCTCCCTCCACCTATCTTCACGGTATCTGTCCAGAGGTGGAAGAGGTGGTAATGGTGGTAGAGGGGGGATATCCAGGTCACGATTCCCCATTTCTCTGTCATCCATAGGTCTCATGTCCCAGTCTCTATCCCATTCTCTGTCTAAATCTTGATCATAAATATCTGAGGATCTTCCAGTCCTATCTAGATCTCTCTCGAGTTCCCTCTCTCTTGGTCTTTTCCAGTCATCCCACCACGAATCTCGTCTGTCGTGATCAGATGATAAAGGAGGTAGTGGTGGCAAGGGAGATAATGGAGGCAATGAATGGTGGGGTTGCAACCTGTCATCTCTGTCATAAGCATCTACAGAATCATCCTGATAATCAGAGTTGTGATCTCTCCAGTATCGTTCTCTTTCCCAGTCATCCAATCGCTCATGCTCCAAAGAAGGGTCATCTTGACTATCTAAAGGAAATTCCTCCTGCATTCTATCATCTTCATGACCCCAAGAACCCCTGAGTGTCTCATCTCGATGGTATGGAGCCAATTTGTCAGTATCATCTCCTAGGTGAATGGGTTTATCTATATTGCCTGTTTCAGATCTTCCTGCTTCCCTCTCCCGGCTACCTGCCCTCCTGATGGGACCCCTCTCGCGGCTACCTGCCCGCCTGACTGGACCCCTCTCGCGGCTACCTGCCTGCCTGACGGGGACCCTCTCCCGGCTACCTGCCCGCCTGATGGGGACCCTCTCCCGGCTACCTGCTCGCCGCATGGGTTCCCTCTCCCGGCTACCCGCCCGCCGCATGGGCTCCCTCTCCCGGCTACCCGCCCGCCTCACTGGGCCTCTCTCCCGGCTCCCTGCCCGTCCCCTGTCCCGGCTGCCTGTCCGCCCAGCTAGCTCTCTGTCTCGGCTAGAGAATACCCTCTCGTGGCTATCTGACCGTCCACCCAGTCCCCTCTCTCGGCTGCCAGACCGTCCATCTGGCATCCTCTCCCGGCTGCCTGACCGCCTATCTGGCATCCTCTCCCGGCTGCCTGCTCTCCTGAACATACCCCTGCCGCGGATGGATGCCTGCCTAGCCTGCCCTCTACCTCTGTATACATATCCTCTGCCACGGCCATCATCCATCCTGCCCATTCCCCGGCCATGGCCATCGTCCATCCTGCCCATTCCCCAACCACCATCCATCCTTCCCATACCCCGACCACCATCCATCCTCCCCATCCCTCGGCCACCATCCATCCTCCCCATCCCTCGGCCACGGCCCATTCCCCAGCCACGGCCATCCCCCTGCCCTCTGCCACGGCCATCATCCAGTCTGCCCTGGCCCCTTCCTCTGCTTACTGGTCCCTTGCCTCTATCTTCATGCATAAATGACCCTTTCCCTCTGCTTTCTGGTCCAGGTAGGCCCTGGGTGCTATCTGAAGCAATCAACTGGCTATCTGGTGAATCCAAATCCTGATTTCCTGTTACAGGGGTTACTGTACCACCTGTTCTTGCAATACCTGACTGCAAAGCTACAGGGTTACTAGAAAGGCATGTTGATTTCTGGTTCTGAATAGGCGGAGTAGGGGCTTTGGACTCTTCTACTTGCTGGTTAGGATCATGTGAACTCCACGTCCACTTTTTGGGAGGATCTGAAATAGTTTCTTTGACTTCAGGTTTCGATGGTTCCTGTGGAGTGTTTGTCAGGTCCTCATTTGGCTCAACAGGACCTGCACTCTGTGCATCAGGAGTAGACTGTGTTCTGCTTACAGTCTGCTGATTGCCAGCTATGTCTGTAAAAGGTTCTTTGTTTTCTGACTGTGAATCTGTCTGTGACTGCTGCTGTCCCAAATGAGGCCTGGGCCCCCTCCACCGTGGACCACCAGGTCGGGAACCATGTCCATGTGATGCATTTGTCGAAGTATAAAATTGTGCTGCTGGTCCTCGTGGGATAGTCCCCCATCTACTTGAAGACTGTCCATCTGTATTCTGTCGGTCAAAACGTGACCTGTATCCTTCTGAGCGCTGGGAGTCAAAACGAGGCCCTCTCTGTCTCGAGCCTTCAAATTTGTCATATCCTCTTCCTCGAGGTCCATCAAATCTATAGATGACATAATGGCAATTTTATTCAAATGAACAAGTCAAGTTAAAATCCTCTAGGAGTTTCACACCCCCCCCAAAGTCACTTCTAACTGATGAATCCTAGTATGCCTTAGGATCAATCCCTACTGAACCAGTGCAGAAGCACAGACATGTTCTTCAATTCAATATTGTCCACTGAAGACCAGTTTAAGCCACTTGCAGGTTATGTAACCCTAAAAGGAAATTTGGCTTAAGTATCTCAGGACTGAAACCTGACTGACACAGAAAGCTGGCACTCATTTGAAAAAAAGCTTTCAATGTTTGTTAACAGAAGTTTTGTTGCAAACAACAACTCTCACTGAACTTTTGTTTTGATAATATGCAACAAGCCTACTTAACTATGGTGATGAATGCTATCTAGATAAATCTTTAAATACAGATCCTTTCAGAAAGTGCAACAAACTGTGATATTGCCCAGTTCCACGCAAGATAATATGCCTAAAACAAATATATTTTTATTGCATCACTTTTTAAATTCTTTTTGAGAGCAGTTAGAACTATTATTGAACATGAGGAAATGGGTCAGGCAAACTAATGAATAATTCATGCAATCATATTTATCTAGAACAAATTAAATTCATTTTACACAAAATAGAGAACTCATGTCTGAAGTCAAGCTGCTTGGATGGTTGGGATTCACAGTTGCGTCTCACTGGATGAGGTCAGGAAGGCCAAAGTGCAGCTGGAGCTGAACTGGGCAAGGGATGCAAAGAGTAACAAGAAGGGCTTCTATAGGTATGTCAGCCAGAAAAGGAAGAACAAAGAAAGCGGACCCCCCCCCCGATGAACATGACTGGCAAACTGGTAACAGTGGACAAGGAGAAGGATGAGGTATTCAACAACTTTTTTGCCTCAGTCTTCACTGCCAGCCTCTCTTTCCACACCTCTTCGGTGGATGGACTGCAAGACAGGGACTGGGGGAGCAAAGTCCCTCACACTGTAAGAAAAGATCAGGTTCATGACCACCTGAGGAACCTGAACATACATAAGTCTATGGGACCTCACAAGATGCATTCCAGAGTCCTGATGGAATTGGCTGATAAGCCACTCTCCATAATATTTGAAAAGTCATGGCAGTCAGGTGAAGTCCCCAGTGACTGGGAAAAGGGAAACATTGCACCCATTTTTGAAAAGGGTAGAAAGGAAGACCCTGGGAACTACCAATCTGTCAGCCTCACCTCTGTGCCTGGGAAGATCATGGAACAGATCCTCCTAGAAGCTATGCTAAGGCACATAGAGGACAGGGAGGTGATTCGAGACAGCCAGTGTGGCTTCACCAAGAGCAAGTCTTGCCTGACCAACCTAGTGGCCTTCTATCATGGAGTGACTACATCAGTGGACAAGGGAAGAGCTACAGATGTCATCTATCTGGACTTCTGTAAGACCTTTGACATGGTCCCCCAGAACATCCCTCTCTCTAAATTGGAGACATACGGATTTCATGGATGGGACTGTTCAGTGCATGAGGAGTTGGCTGGATGGTTGCATCCAGGGGGTAGTGGTCAACAGATCAATGTCCAGATGGAGATCAGTGACAAGTGGTGTCCCTCAGGGGTCCGTATTGGGACCAGTACTGTTTAATATCTTCAACAATGACATAGACAGTAGGATCGAGTGCACCCTCAGCAAGTTTGCAGACAACACCAAGCTGAGTGGTGCAGTTGACACACCTGAGGCATGGGACACCATCCAGAGGGACCTGGACAAGCTCGAGAAGTGGGCCCATGTGAACCTTGAGTATGCAAGGATAGACACAACTGAACAGAACAACACTGTTCTTTGATTCAGTAGGCATCACATCAACCCATCTTGAACTAATGATCAGACAGAACAGATATTGGTTTTGCAACTTGATACCATGTCAAGTATGAAAGAAAAATATTCCAAACCCAAGACCTTGGATTAAGCCATTAGCAGGTATAAAACCACATAAAAGACATGGAAACACTGACTTTTAGAGTAGCTTTACATTAAGGCAGCAGGTCATCCACCTGATAAAATGAAATTTTAAATTTGAACAAAACTGTACCTTACCAAAAGATAAAGACAGCAACCAACAGACAACAAAACCAAGACCATCATGACGTAATGCAAAAGAAAAAGCGGCGAAGAATCCTAATGCTCAGATCCTAAGGCTCAAATCTTCATTTCTTTCCTTCTCTTCTGTTTGTAACTGTTTGAATGCTAAGTAATGCTACATGTGTAGAAAACCATTGACTTGTACTTAAGACAAGCACTATCTCTCTCATCAAACTGCCATTTTGAAAAGTGCACTGAATAGGACAATCATATAGCTGCAGAACTCTCACACTAGAAGGTAAAGTACTGGTGAACAGCTTTGAATTCTCGTATCTTTCTGTAATACATGTTGGATTACAAACTTTATTGTTTCTAAAAAATAAATAGCATCTAAATTGCCAGTAATTAGCTACGTTAGTATATTCAGCTGAATATCTGAATACTTTCCTCAATCCCTTTCAGAATGCCTACATTAAATTGCTACCACATAGAGCAACACCTGAAAAACGACCCTTCAACATTTTTAGTTTAGATTATCCTAAACCGTGTTCCAAGTACCACAGACAAAATGCTGGGAATTTAAATCACTTTTCATACAGGATCACTCTTTCAAGTGTGAGTTATCATCTTCAAACTAAGGACAGCAAAGACATATCAAATATTTACAACAGCTTTCCTGTTTTCCCAAAAGGGAGATTATGTCTCCAGGAATGAAAAGGGTGCAGTGTGCCCAAGCATTTTACTAGGGAAAAAAAAAAAAAAAATCTATTCTAGATAATTCTCAGGTGAAAGGCATCTATCTATTCTTGCTTTAATAAAATAAATACAGAGCACGGTGTACATACATCAAAAACAAAACCCCCACCAAACAAGCACACTTCACACGACCTCAGGAAGATTTAAGAATAAGATACATATTTCATTTCTTAATATATCACTGAAAGTCTTGTAGCCTGGAACATGTATAAATCAAAAACATCCTTACCTAGGGCCTCTGGGGCCTTCAAAACGTGCTGATCTGGGAGGATCGGGAAGCAATCCACCTGACCTCACTGGTTTATCCTGCATGGTAGGTGCATGAGTTGAAGACACTGCAGAAGTGGCTTTCAGTTCCCCACATCCTTGCTCAGATGAAATAGGGACAGTTTGTTTACTAAGATGACCTTGAGACTTTCCATGGTCTGAAGAGCCAAAGGATGAACTTACTTGAGAATGATAAGGTGAATAGACAGTTGAACTAGCTATTTTTGATGCATAGGTACCAGGGGTGGGAAGCAGAGCTGGCCTTGGTGTCTCAGTAGATTGACTGCTTTGAGAACTGGATCCTGAAGGGACAGAGGAATTAGATAACTGAGAAACAGAAGACAGAGGTGGGGGGACCAGTGGAGGCGTAGTTGAAGGTAAAGTTGGAGGCATAACAGGAATGCCACCTTGAGTGGTTTGAGAATATGGAACAAATGGAGGTGGCAGCGAAACATTTGCAGGGTACTGATTCTTCAGATTTTGAAGTGAGCTCACTTTCTCCTGCAGATGGGACTGAGTAACCTTCATCTGTTCATCCCATGCTTTCCACTGTTTCTCATACTCTTGAAGCTGGTCTTTGTGAGGGTAGGTTTGAAGCTGATGCTGCCACTGTTGGTTCATTGATCGCTCCCAATCCTTATGAAGCTGCTGGAACTGTTTTTGCTGTGCCTCATAATGTCGCAGCTGCATGTCCACTGACATTGTCTGCAATGAGAACACAAGAATAGCTTCAAAATACCATCTTAGTTATTTTCAGAGCCACGTATTTCAGTATCACTCGTAATATCACAATTTCTGACTTGGACAGAAGGTTGAGGAAGAACTACATTGAAACAAAAGCAAACATGAACTGTGATGTCTAAAGTCATTGTGACAACTTACACATTTTATAACTAGAGGACATTTATGTATAAAAGGTTTTTGTGTGTGTGTATTTGTTTTTTTTTAAACAGGACAGCTGAAGAAAGCTATAATAAAAGGGGTCCAAGCTGTATTATTACCGGATGCTAACAACAGCTAAAGCCGAGATCAATCTTCATGCTTTCAATACATACAGTACATGGCTATTTCTCAAGGCTTCAGTTGCTGTTATTAACCTGCTCATCGTTGCTTCAGCTGTCAGCACTTACTTTTCTCTAAACCTGTGCAAATAAGAAGATCTGACAAAATAAGGCTTCTTTCAAGGCTGTCTTTCATTATGTGTAGATACAGGTCCTAATATCCACGGCTTGATCTTGTCTCAGATTTTCAGGGTTCACACTTAAGAGATTTTTTTTTAAACAAGCAGACAGCCCAAGCTACAAAGAAATGCTTAATGTACAAACTCCACCAACCTAGAAAAAGCTGACTCACCTCTCTAATACAGTAATCAAATTCTACTTAAAAGCTTAAAGGTTGCAACTGATACAATTATCCAAACTTGTTATTAAGACTTTTTATTTTATTTCACTGATCATTTGAGTAAATAATGTGAGACTGATTTTCTTAATTACTTTAACTGTGTATTTTTGGCATCTATGTTTACTTCATCATTGTACATATTTATTTTTGTACTACACAATATTGTAAAAAAGAGCAGCTACCAAATTACTCCATGCAATCATCTGTTTACTTGACCTTTCTTCTGAACTGTTTCTCCAGCAGTAAAACATTCAAAGCCAAGTAAATTCAATATTGTGTTCAGCTTTGCTTCTGTACCACCCAAGTATGTCTGAAAAATCTTAAGACAAGTGTAAAGTCCTGTATTTCTCATCCTGCTGAAGCTTCATCACCATCTGTCAATTCTTTTTTCATTCTGAAGTTGAGTGACAGTAGGAAAAGGGGATATAGACTTCCACCCAAGCAGAAAAAGTAGCTAAATGAGCCAACCATGACAAATTATTCAACTACTTGTTTTTCAGCAGACCATGAGTGCTGGGTCACCCGGGAAGTATATCAAACACATTTCCTTAGTGTTTCACCTGTAAGTGTGGCGGCTGTTGCATGATCTGTTGATACTGCTGTACTATCTGCTGCAGCTGGGCATGCTTCTGCATTATTCTCTGATATTGAAATCCAACCCGGTGATGGGGATGCTGCTGCCATTGAGCTGCTGCTGCTTGCAACTGCTGCAATCTCAAATCTTCCTCGGGGTCATCAGGTGGTTCAATATTGAGCTAGAGAAAAAGGCAAATGCTATAAATAAAGGAAAGCTCCTTCTGTCAGAAGAAAAACCATACTTGGTCACTAACCAGTCTACAGGAACTTTCTCAGTGTTCGTTGTTTTATCACTCTATATTTCAGTGTTCTGGCCACCCACAGCTTCTGGAAGGCTGATTTTTATTTAATTTATTCTTAATGTGAACAGCCTGATCTAAAGGTTAGGCTGATAGCAATTACAGTATTCATATATACAGAAACTACCTACAGGAAAAAGATTAATGCAGATCTCTTATCTGTTGCTCACAGCAAATATAATGAGACAACAGTGGTTTTTCATGGTGAGGTAAAGTAACTCAGAGTGCAATATTTTTGCCACTTGATAGGAAGGCACATACTGTAAGCTGAAGTGGAGCACATGCTGCAGGGTAATCTACTACCCTACAGTAACCTGTTCAAACATCAATCATGACCTCCATCCATTATGTAGTAACTGTTACTAAGCATGCTGACAAAAATACTCTGTGCAAAGTTCCTGGCTTTCAGACAAGCTATAACACACATAGAGAAGGGGAGCCAGAATTGGCAAACTGCCAGAGAGGAATAAAGAACTAGTGTCTTGAAGATAGTATTCCTCATCTATCGAATACTTGGATTTTGCGCTTAGGTATCACAAAATGTTTCTCACAGACAAAGACAACAGCATTGGGGAAGGTGTGAGTGAAGCTTGGACTTGCTTGGTGCATGTGTGGGTGACCATTTAAGTCTATATATAAGGTGTGTATTTTTATTTTTTAAATTGGTGCAGCCTTAGCAAACGTTCTTTTAAGATTGCTTCACCATATTTAGTTATTGTTACACAGTATATACAAGAACTTGATGGCATTGTTTTCCTGTTTCTTTGTCCTATCTAGCACAATAAAAGGAGTGGCATCACTTTACAAAGCCTACCTGAGTTTCAGTGGATGGAAGAGAAGACTCATCTTCTTTGGAAGCTGGAGGCAGGGATTCATTAAGTGGAGGAGGTTCAGATTGCTGAGTTGAAACACTCATTTTCCCTTCTTCAGACTTTGCTCTCTGCTCAGCTGCATCCTTCACTACTGGACCTTTCATTTGCTGCTGTCCCTGAGCATGGGCTTTTGCCCTTTGCTGGAGGCTAAGCAGGTGCTGCTGGTACCAGTATTGCTGCTGTTCCTACAACAGACAGAAATTTTCTAAGACACCTTTCATAGGAAAAAAACATGAAAATTAATTCATGACAGTCACTAGAATCCTACTCTGGAAATCTCTTTTGAGGGAAAACTCACTTCATCATCAACAGTATTGCAATGGATGTCAGAAAATTGAATCAAAATTCAGAAACCACTACGTGAGGCATAGTGCCTGCAGCAGAATGTATTTCCTACCTCAAAGACCTTACAACTAAACAGCACAATAACAAAAAGCAAAAAGGTGGCCAATAAAAAGCCAAATTAGTACAGACATGTGATAAGTACCACATTTATTTTTAGTGCTTTTTATTCCTGACAGCTATAATTATGAGACTAACTCAGGTAAAATGAAGGGAAAATGGAGGACTCGTATGAGTAAGGGACCAGTAAAGAGAAAAAGGAGGAAACGTACAAAAAAGATGAAGAGGACACACAGAGAACACAGACATCAAGCAGAGTGAAAATGACAGCTGAGAAATTGTGGTGGAGACGTTTGAATAAAGGCTGTGGAAAGGAAAAAGAACAATCGGAACCAGCATATAGGGAGTATTATTTATCATCTGAATTCTCATTAATTCTGATTCATTCAACAGCTGAAGAGGTAAAGAGACATGGTTGCACCCAAAAAATTATCCATTTAAGAAGTGATCAACCTTTCAGTTTTAAACATTTCAGGCTAGAATTAGAGTACTCGGGACAGATGACAGTAGCTTCAAAGCACTGTAAGCTGACACCAACATAAAGAACAAAAGGCTAAAGATAAGTATCTCAACACTTAAGTAGTGGTGCATCTTAAAGAGTCCTCATTAGGAACCCACAGTTCTGCACCTCCTCCAATACAAGAAGTATCAGGCATCAAATCAGACTAGCAGGACACAGATTTAAAACACACAGGAAGCAGCTCTTCACCTGACATGGCCTTGTGCTACCAAAGTCCCTGCCAGAGACCATTGCAAGGGCTAAAATTTTGTGGATTCAAGACACAGCTCCATAAGCTCATAGAAGAAAAATCTACAGATTTTAAAGATAAAGACACTAGTTGCAGCTAAGGCGGCTCCTAGATTTTAGGGAAGTATCGCTATACACTTGATTTTTAAGTTATTCTCTTAGCATTTGCTTTTAGTCACTGTCAAAGACAGAATGATAAAATACTGTACATTTGGTCTGACCTAGTGCAACCATTCTTGTGCTCTCATGTCAACTTCACACCACCTCTTAGAATCTGTGACTGCTCTACATCTTTCATATCCTCTGTTCTTCCCTTCCATCCCAGCACACACATTTAAGAAAAGACATGTATATAAAGCCCACTCAGAAACAGAAAAGAATCCAAAAGATGCAGGTATTTTAAAATATAACTGTGACAACAACAAAGCGGTAGGTGCTGTCTGATGAGATTTCTCAAAACTGAACCATTCTGCCTATCTTAAAACAGGTTTAAAAGAAGTGCAAGCTTCCTCCAAAAGCCTACGTCATGCTCAGATCAGGAATGATGTTTTCTATTGGTAGCAATCTAGCAGACACAATTAAACATGGAGCTGTATTTTTTAAAAAATACTTCTGTAAAGCTGTAACTTGGAGATGCGGTCAATGAAAGGAGAGGCTATGCTTCTTGGATTTCATGTTGATCCTGCAATAACTCCTGCCAAGAATCTTTTTAACAAGAATATGACTCAGAAGAGCTGTTATGACTTTGGGTGGAAGACATGCATTTACACTCCAGCATGGACTCTCTCAAAAACCTTCAACAACATGCTGTAGTAAGTGCAACTTTCAACACCAGGGAGGAGCATACATCCTCAGCTATACAAAACCTGATTCAATTATCCCTCTCAAAAGGCATTATAAGGTGATTTACCATGATGGTGCTGGATGCTATGCTTGGTGAGCACATGTTCTACTGCCACAAAACGGTTGTTTCCATGGATCCATTTTGTTTCCTCCTCATTCTACCAATTGGACAAAGGGCTAAAACTCATAATATGACCAGGGGTTCACACAAAGAACTACAATAATACCCTGTCACCTATTTTTTGCAGCAGATGAAGTCAGTGACACACGTATTGCATGTTCTATCTGCAAAGCATGAGAAAAGCAGAAAGGTAGATTTCTACAGCTTAGTCTGAGCAAAACAGAAGTGCTAGCGTAGAAAATTCCTGATAGCAGAAAGTTCAGTTATTTGAGTGCTTATCTCCTCCTGATGACTGTCATTATTCAAGTCCAGTTACAATCCTTAAGCCCAAGGAACACACCAGCATCAACATATGCCTTTTTCCATCTTCGGCTGACCAACAGACTATGCCTGTTGCATTTTACAGGGAACACTGAAACCGGCACTATCAGCTCCTGACCACAGGACATACCACCAAAAACATTAATGCAGAGCCCATGCCAAAAGACTACTTCAAAATTAATTTAGGCGACCGTAGGCCATAACACAATGCCTATTTTGGGGCACACTTGGTCCTTTTCTGGTAAGGATAGCAAAAGAATGGTTTAGCAACCTTTATAAAACAGAAGGGGGATTGTAAAGAGTGCAACAATCTGCTGAAAGGTGACATGGTAAAGCTAAGGTAGCTTTTACAGATGTAGATAAATGCATATTTATGGGTACAGATGCACCCACAAATATTTGTTTACTACTGTAAATAAATAGCAGCATACAGTACCCAAATATCAGATGGACCATTAAAGAAATAGAACAGGTATTTTAACAGGACTTGACAAAAGATGCATCTAATTGTAAAGAAACACAAGAATCCAGTAATTTAATCCAACTGTATACTCATGTAATAAACTACTATAAACTCACAATATTGTCAAGGCAAAGAGCAGTATCTTGGTTTTAGACAAAAAAGGGAAATAATAAAACACTAAGTCATGGCAAATTGCGTATTTTCTGTGTTAAGAGAAAAACGCTGATCTATTTGGCTGCAGCCACTGTTACTGTGGGATGAGAACAAAAAGAATTGTTTTCAATTACCAGTTTAAACAAAGGCTTAATAGGATCTTATAAATTACAAATTACAGTATTTCTCTACTTGGCTTTTAATATCATCAGGAAGAAAGCATCACCACACTTTGTCTTTCCTATTCCTGTTGTGTAAGGACTTGTTGCTCCAAATACTGTCTCATTTTACAGCCCAAGATAGCCAAAATCGTATCAACCTGTTATAACAAATTTATGACCAGCAAAGTACCAGATTACTTTTGAATTGTGCATGAGAGTAAACAAACTACTCAAGATAGTACAAACACTCATAAACCAGACAATGTAAACTTCAGCAGTATTCTGCCACTTCTATGTGTGCACCACAATAATGCACTACTTGCTACTCTTCCGGAAAGGACAGAGTAGTTGAGGAACAATTAAATAACATTAATGAAGTTTCAGGCTACATAAGGGGGGAGGAATTACAGTTTACTGTTCAATCTCAAGTTCAATAATTTAAGAAGTCATCAAGCAGCCTCAACACCGAATTAACATCACTTTTTACACCTGATTTTTCAAGGTTTTGGTTTTGTCATTAAAAAATTTAATGAGTCCCATTGCTCTCACTGTAAAAGATCAACTAGTACTGTCCAAAACCTTTGTAAAATTAAATTCATGAACTGAAAGCACCACTTTGCTAGGCAGTGATTAGTTATATGGTGCAAACTTAAAAATGATACATTCCCAAACATATTCAGATATTGGTAGGAAATTAAAAAGGTGTCCCAACGATTAACAAATTTAAAGTGTCAGTGACTTCAATATGGCGCAACAGGATTTTTGCGAACTTAGGTTCAAATCAGAATCCTAAGACCAATTTGCCAAAAATAGATATCTTTTAAAGATAAATAAAGTCAATTTAAAGCATGCACTTCAGCTTTGTCCTTGCAGCTGGATCTCTACAAGCTGACCCTAAAACCATGCAAAAGCCTCAGTGAATCTGACTGACCTGTATACATAGTGGAGGACCTCAACATGCCTGTCTCTTTGTGCATGCTTAACCTTAAGCAACTAGATTGTCCCTAATTTAATGCATTTGAATGGTCACGCCAAGTTCACTGGAACTGCTCACATTTAGGAAGTGAAGCACGTGAACATTTTGCAGGCATTTCGGCCCTAACGTACGCATAAAAAGCACACAGCATTAACAACATTTTTCACCTCAAAAGCATTTCAGAGCATTTCCCTCCAACGCCCCCCACAATCTTGTACTGGAAGATCAGGCACGTGTAGCACACAACACGCAAATCTAAGCAAAGGGCAACTATGTACTACAACAGAAACACTTTTGCAGCTTTAACTATGTGCGGTAAGATTAAAATAGTCATAATTCTACACCAATTGGGCAGACGACTGAAACACGACCCCATGAGAAAACTAAATGAAGGAATCGCCAAAGACAAGAGGCACTCATCCTGCAACGTGCACTAAGCAAACAGTCTGTTGCATCTCAGAACATGCCGGATGAAGTCATCAGAGGTTCCTGCAGGTCGCCCACACACTGTACTTTGGAAAACAATTCTCCAGAGACCAACAAACCCCCCCAGGAAAATTAAATTCAGCCAGGAGTTAGACTTTTCCATAAACAACTCACTGGCTCTTGAAAAATGATGATTTGTTACGTCCCAACAAGCACTCCTGGATAAAGAAGCGCTTACAGAGACTCGCCCGAGCCGTGCCATTGCCGGACTTCCACGGGTTGCGTCCAAACCCTTCAAGTATTATGCAAATACGGCGTGTTTACTAACTGCCCTCACTCGCAGACCTACCCGCCAGCAGCGGCTAATCACCACCGCTGCCCTGGCGGCTGCCCCTGCCAGCCGGGGCCGCGGGGGCGAGCGCGGAGGAGGCGGCGTTGCCTTACCTGGGGAGTCATGGTGGAGGGGTCCGGCTGCTCGGTGCCACCGGCCTCCTTGCTGGCACCCTGCGCGGCCTCCGGCTGGGCAGCGGCGGGCAGGGGCAAGGACGGCTGGGGCGGGGGGAAATGGGCCTGCGATGGCTTGGCCGGGGGAGGGATGGAGGGCGCCAGGCCGGGCTGCGCCGGCTGGGAAGGGGAGGCCTGGGAGGAGAGCAGGTAGGGCTGGGGGTGCGCCATGTAGCCCTGGGCAGGAGGCGGCAGGTAGGGCTGGGAGGCGGTGGCCGGCGGGGGCTCCAGGGAGGGGGGCGGTGGCTCGGAGAAGGAGGGGGGCGGCTGGGAGGCCTGCGCCCGCGGCAG
>NW_010973368.1:3533132-3543048 GCF_000737465.1 Haliaeetus leucocephalus | reverse complement strand
CCTCCCGGGCAGTAGAGCGCCAGCGGCGCGCTAGAGCGTCGAGCGGCGCCCCTCGTCGGGGGGGCGGCGCCGCCTAGCGGGCGGTCGCCGTCACTGCTGGAGGGAGGACGCTAACGCCGCGGCAGGGCGCATAGAGAGGGGCGGAGGCGAGTCCAGAGCGCCGCTTCCCGCCCGCCGCCGGTCGGCCCGGGCAAGAGCGAGGCAGGCGGCGGAAGGGAGCTAGAGCGGACCGCGGCGCGGGGGTTCCATTTTGTGCAGGGGGAGGGGGCGACGAGCAGGCGGGTGCTGCCGCCGGCCCGCAGGCAAGGCTCTGTATGGCCGGCCCGGCCCCCGGTGGCCTCCCGCAGGCCGTGGCGCTACGGGGGCGGGGGCGCCGGCGACCTGGGTTACCCCGGGGCGGCGGCGGCCATGTTTCCGCGTCTGCCCGCCGCTCCCGTCAGGGGCTGTGCCGCCACCGGCAACGGCTCTGGCGCGCAGCGGGCGTCATCGTGCTTCAGCCCCTACGCGGCTAGGGCAAACCCGGTGTCGGTGACCCGAGGTGCGATGGCAGAGATAATTAATGGTTGTAGCGGTTGAAGGGTGAAAGGAGCGCGGCCAGCTGAGCTAGGCCTTGGGAAAGGGCAAACGCAAAGGGCTTCTGCGGCCTCGCGAATGACGGCACAGAGCCCCCGCGTGGGGATGGGGGCGATGCCGGGTCCTCCAACCGCTAGAAACAACATGAACCATTCTGGGTTTTTTCAGTGAAGATGCTGGCGATAAACCTGAGAGGCAAAAATGTGAACAGAGCAGCTGATGTGTGAAATTGCCTCATCCATTACAGAAGCAACTGCACTGAGGAGCAGGAAAGAATTTTTTTTGTGTTTCTCGCTTCCCACGCTGAAGTATGAGTTAAACATACAAATACGTTCTGTAGCCAGTTAGCAAAGACTTAGGCAAAGTGCTGAACTCCCATTATTGAGAAAAGACACAAGGGCTTGCGTGTATGAATTCTAGTAGCTGGGCAGTGAAGTCTAGTGGCTACTGTTTTGGTCACCAGTGCACTAGTGGTGTGGTGTCTCACTGCTTGCCCTCCTTCCCAAATACAGAAAACCTGAGCAATTTTTCTCATGTTCAGTCTCTAGTTCATGGCTGGCGAATCAAGGATCCCTGGCCAGTGGGAAAAGGCAGTTGTTGGAGGAAAAGTCCAAAGACCTTTCAGTCAAAAGAAAAATCAGGAAAACCAGATTGTTAGGCAGAGAAAAGCTTTGACCTCTCTGCTGGAAAAGCTGGTCTTTGTGTTCATCTGTTGTTAAATTCCAGGGAATCCACAGAGGTGATACACCATGAATCTGCAAGAAAAGCTTCAGGTAGTGTGGACTCAAGTTATGAGATGCAAATCTTTAAGAAAACTATCTTAATTAATTTAATACACATAAAACTGTCTTTTCTATAGTTTAGTATCCTTTCCTTTTACCTAGAGGTGATTATTGATCCTTTTCCGTCTAGGGTGGTGCTCCTCTAAGATTTCTCTTGTAGTGAATATGACTTGTAGATAGCACTTGTACTTTTAGCCCTCACCTCCTCTGCATCATACATGTAGTTAACATTTATATCCCTGAGCTCTTTGGGCCAGTTTACTCACTAACTAAGCTTTTGAAAGTCTGTCCTTTCAAAATAGGGAAATCCTGTTGCTAACATCCTTTGATTTATCCTCCCGATTGATTCACTCAAAGTGAGTTCTCTTTTGATCAGTTTACTCAAGGTTATTTCCTGCAGGCAGGTCTCTCCCAATATTTTTGCTGTTTGTTGTGGTTAGTCAATATTGTGAAGAAACCTGTTAACTTCCCTTATGGAGAAATACATGTACTGAACCATTTTCAGTAGCAATTGTTTTCCAGCCTATGTTGAAGAGGCCAAAGTGTAACTTCCAAATAACTTGACAGGTGCTTTTGTCAATACCCAAATCTGGTTTGGGCAGCAGTAGAGTTTACTCCTGCCACCCAAGATACATTTGCTTTACCCAACATTACCTTGTCCTAAAGCAACACTGTTAAGCCCACATTATGCCCTCTTTTACAGTCTGTAACATTAATGTATGTCATCATGCTGCTTTCAGTTCACTTTTTAAATAGCTCATGCTCTTCCTGCTTCTAAATGTTATTCTACCAGGTTTCAGTTATCGCTCAACTAACTGGTGTCACATCTTCGATCAGCAGCTTAAGTTTCTTCACTTCATCTGGTGGTAACGCTGCAGCAATCTTGGGCCTTCTGGCCTGAAAGGAGTAGAAATTATTTTCTCCCATTCTTTGCATAAATTAAGACCTTCTTTTTGTGGCTTTTCTGATTATTCTCTGTCTTCTGAAGCTATGGAAACTGGCTACAGCAAAAGACAAGATGTTAGGGGGGAGGCCAGATTACTTAGAGTTACTTGAGAAACACTGCAGGCATCTGCTTGATATCTAACTTGTGTGCAGGTTTAAACCAACTGGGTCAGGAAGGAATTTCTCTTCTGGTTTGGACTGGCAGAGTTCTGCATTCATAGGAACATCAAAGCATTCTTGCTTACCAAACTCTTTCCTGTTACAATGATCTCTCCTCCTCTGACATACTCTTAAGTTGGATCTGAGGTTGGGATGCCATGGTGTGCATGGAATAAATATTTCCCTCTGAACCAAGTGTCTGGTACACAGGTTCCCTGGGACTGCAGGGGAAGCAGTCGATGACTCAGGCAGTCCTCTCCTGTCCTGTTTCTCTTCTGACTAGGCTCTTTAAGTTAATACTCAAGTTTTTTCTGTCTTGCCAATTATACTCAACTAATGAAAATTTCCTGATGGGTTCACTCACTGCTAATACTTTCTCCTTGCTGTTCATTCTCCAACCCTCTTAACGCTTCTTTAGCAATTACCTTATGCCTATTCTAGGTTCCTTCTCCTGTTACTAAAACAAAGTAGATCATAAGGAACGTTAATTTAAGGAGTAAATGACTTCAGTAAATGGGCACATTTGCTTTAATTCCTACCCACAGTTCACACTAAATACATGTATCTTCATGAAGTCCCTCCAATAGGCATTCTGCTGACAGGCAGACATTCCCCAAATTCATCAGGTTGCTGTGTCTTTGACCTCTTCTCCAGCACCAGAAAGACTTCTATCAAATATTACCATGAGTGTCCATTCCTTTCTTCTGCAGTCTCCTTCCATTTTGGTTAATTCAAGTGAAGTTGTTTGTACAGGAACAATTCTAGTTAACTCTGTACTTGAAGAAGTCTGTCAAAACTAGAATTATTCTGAAAACCAAGTTACACAGATCTAATCCTACAACTGTTTCTTAGTTCTCATTTGACTAAACATGGTCTTCAAGTGTTCATGACAATACTTAAACATTTAGCTTAAAGAAACATGACTTGGATTGAGAGAACAAAATTAAGCATATTATTTTTGAAGTGTACAATTATACACTGAGCGTAAAATCTCAGGGTTGTTGGCTATCCTCTTCCTGGCTGGAGGTGAAGATAAACTTCAATTGTGATAGCTTGGAAGGGGCTATGTTTTGAAAGTGTCAGTATGCTGTTATTTCAGGGATGAGTTTAGTAGCTGTCCTGGTTTCAGCTGAGATAGAGTTAATTGTCTTCCTAGTAGCTGGTATAGCATTATGTTTTGGGTTCAGTATGAGAAGAATGTTGATAACACACGGATGTTTTCAGTTATTGCTAAGTAATGTTTAGACTAAGCAAGGATTTTTCAGCTTCTCATGCCCAGCCAGCAAGGAGGAGCACAAGAATTTGGGAGGGGACACAGCCAGGACAGCTGACCCAAACTGGCCAAAGGCATATTCCATACCATGTGATGTCATGTCTAGGATGTAAACTGGGGGGAGTGGGGCTGGGAGGAATCACCACTTGGGTACTAACTGGGTGTCAATTGGGGGTGGGGGGGAGCGAGAGAGCAGCTGCATGGTGCTTAGTTGCTGGCTGGGGTTAAACCACAACGGTAGGTGAGCCTGCAGCAAGCAAGAGATAGTAGGAGGGGTAAGTCTGACGTGTTCCCAAAATTTCCTGTACTATCTGTAGAGGCAGGGTGCTAGCAAGAAAGTTATCAGCATGTCAGGGCATTTCCCAAGGACAGGAAATGATTAGCAGATGAGAGGTACTATCTTCACTGTATGCTTTCCAACATACAGACAGCTGAGTTCAGCTATTCTCTGCAGCCAAACCAGTGTAAGGCACCACAGGATAAAAGCTCTATTAAAGTTTGGAAATTTTCCTAATTATACCAAGAATATAAACTTTCAGTCTCCCTCTTTACTATACCTCAACTATAGCATTTTGGCCAGGAAGCACACTTCGGCACATTGGGCCCTGGTGACCCTCATACTGTCTGTCATCTCACAGTCTTAAGACAAGTCTCAGAAGAGCAAATTATATTGCTAAAAATTAAAGAGTAATTGAGAAGATAGGAATATACAAGGTTATGGCTTTGAAATATTTTTCCCGCTGCATTTCTCCATGTGGCTTAACCATCTTTTTTCCCTCCCTCCTCTGACCACTTCCTTCCCTGCAGCAAATGCTGCAGGTCTCTGTGAGACTCTTTTGATCTGCAGCCATTGCTCCGACTCCCCACCACTGACTGCTCCCAGCCCACATTAATAGCTTACCCAGTTCGACACCTTCCTGCCACAGTTTGATACCTTCCTCCTCCTCCCTGACACCTAATGAAAGGGATAAGGCTTTGAGGTGCATAGATGCCAAGCAAACAAGAGGGAGAGATCTGTCCTGACCCAATCCTGCCCTCCCGCCACCACTCTGTATATAAGCAAAAGGACTAGGCTGCCAGCTAACCCAGTACAGACACAAGAATCTGAGCAGGACGCTTAACCAAACTTCATTCATTGTACAGTTGAATAAAAGCCCATCAATTCTGAATTAAAATCTTCCAGACCACTGATCCAGAGAAGGCATGCCAACCGGTGCAGGTTTGACAGCTTTTCTCCATAATGCAGGTTCCAATTTGCTCGTGGGACAGGTGTGAGGGATTTTCCAGAGGAATAGTTGTCCTGCTGCAGGTGCAGCAATAAGAAACTTCTAAAATTTCTGTGGCTTCTTTCTCAGCCAGAGTTGCATCACCAATATTTAATTTGGAATGCTGAAATCACTTTTTCCAATGATCCCAGTGAAGAGGGAGTTAGGCATGTTCTGGGCACTGCTGTCCCCTCTTTCCTATGCGCTTCTCCCAGCTATAGGTAATCAGGCCAAGTCAGAACAAGGATGAATAAAAACAGACTCTTCCAAGTAGCTTTTTCTTAGAAGATCAAGGCTATGAAGTTAGTCCAATGTCACCCACAGTCCTACGAGCAGCGTCCCAGCAAAAAAGAAAGCAGGAGGGTTGGAACCAGAAGGACCCTTATCCTGGCTCAGAGTCCTGTCATTGATGGCTTGGCTGGACAGGTTAGAATCGAGGAGCTCCGTAATCATCTGGCATCCTCTCAATATTGTATCTGAGAAAGAAAGAGGGAAAACCTATGAGGACAACCTACTCCACATTGCTCCCCTCCCCATGCAGCAACAGGCTTGCAGGCAGACTGAACAGCAAAAAGCTTTGTTGCATTTATATCTGCAGCTCAGATCCCCAGGAAAAAAAATATTACTCCTGAAAGTGAAAAGCCTTCATAAGGTTGCTTTTATCCTTCACCTCAAATTCAGAAATTGGGCATCTCAAAACCTCACCATCACCAGAGAAGGAAAAAAATGGTGGTTTTGTAAGATCTGACTTGGGATTTAAGAGCAGACCACCACAAAGAATAAAACTTTGGCCATTCAACTTATGATTCATGGCCACAGTGAATAAGGGGAAAAGATGTTTTGAGAGAAAAATGTTCTGAGCCATGTTCTAATTACAGATCAGTTAAGACTTTACATATTTATAGCAATCAACCTTCTAATTTCTGATAGATTGCTCTGTCTGCATGTTACTAGACTCATTGTCTCCACTGCTAGCACAATTGCCTCCTTCCCAGTATCTCTCCCATCCCATCTGATGACTTTGGCCCTTTTCTCTCCACATCCTGACTTCTCTCCTTACAATGCTACCAAACATATCTACCATACTGTGAAACAATTTGGCATAGGTTTGATGCACGATAAATCTTCTGGGCTGTACATTATGTATATATGACAAACAAAGGTGAGTAAAGTCTTCTTAGTCTAGGCTTTATGAGTACTTTGGAAGGAACAGGAAATGGTTTTAAGCAAATGTTTTTACAGTAGATCACTGGTCCTATTGAATATAAAAAAATAACGTGAGCCAGTACTTGCAGATACTGGAGAAATCTGCTGCATTGAAATTGCTGCATAAGTGTCCGTCCGAGTTGGTTTGGTTTTTAGCTAAGAAGCAAATTCAATCTCTTAGCTGAGGTTACATAAAGCGACCAAACAGAATATGGAACAAGAATGGTTCTTTTCCTCAAGAACCTGTAGAATGCACTTGCCTGGTAGTCCTGCTGCTGCTGCTGCTGGTAAGCAAGCAAAACTGATCTATGGTAACACTGGCCTCAAGGAAACCAGTTTTCTGGGTAAAAGCAAGTAAATATGTAGACTGCAGTAAAAGTGGGTCTATGACCAGTCTCTTTCCAGCAGCAGCTGTACTTCTACTTTTGTGCGAACACTAGGCCCTTTACTGCAACCTGCACTATAGATAATGCAGGAGAGAAATACATGGTGATAGAGTCCCTGTCAGACAAGGATTGTACCAGGCAGTGTTCCTCCTTGTGGGGGGTCCCTTACCTGTGCCTGGAAATATACATTATAGGCACTCCTGGGATTTTTCGTATTCTCCGCTTGAGCTCTTTATCCACTGTGGCCACAATGTAACATTTGTGCTGCAAAAAGAGAGGCGAGTCAGATCAAACACCAGTGAACCCCCAGAAAAGAAACAAAGCTGAGCAAAAGCTTCTATTCTGTGAGCTTCTTTAACACAAGAGGTCTACAAGTCATTAGCGAGGCATTACTACAACTTGTACAGAATTCCGCAGCAGTCTAGTAACATCATTCTGCTCATCAAAACAGACTCATAGAAATATCCAAAGCCTGTCCAGCCTTCCCAGCTGACAGCTTTCTCATATTAAGTGCTTCTTGATGCTGACCTACACAAGAAGCATGCTCAGGGAAGACTATAACTTGCTTCAAATTAAGTTGTGCTAGGGACTGAAACAGCCCCTTAGTGAGATTTTACAGTCACTTTGTGGGAAATGTAAGTCATCAGTAACTAGGAACATTCAGGAATTTTTAGTATGTTAGCACAGTATTGAAAATTTCAGAAACAGAAATACCTGAGTGACCCTCTGTACCAAGCAGTCATCTGCATAGGTTCCTTTGTGCATACATGGCAAGCGTTCAAAACGAGGGTCCTTGGCAATTCTGTGGGGACATATAAGGCAGCATCACAGCAACCAGACCAGAGTGTACAGTAACACAGGACAGGGGAACAGGAATGCCCCCTTCTGTGAAACGCAGCACGTTATTCTCAAAACAAGGGCTGAATGGATGGAGTGAATGGCACACAACAGTCAATTGTAATGAGGAGCAAAAAAAGAATGCCATTTATCTGGCTAGTTATTATAGGTTAATTGGATTCAAGATCCCTACAATGTTAGGCTCTTGCCTAAGAAAGTCATTTGAAACAAGTTATCTGTGGGAAGAACTAGAATTTCTGGTATCTGAACGTTCGTACCATGCACATCGGAAAACTTCACCTCCTCCCTGAAGGGGAACATCAAAGCTGTTTAGAGGATGCACTTGGATATTTTACAACACAACAGGCCAAAATAAAGAGTAAAGAACAATACATCTGATTGGTACACCTGCAGCAGACAAAGTACATTGGACTAGTTTTGTACAGATCACAAAATAACCTGGCTCTAGATTATCAGCACGTGCTACATACTCCTACAGGAATAACATCAGGCAAGAGTGAAAGGTTCGATAAGACTTGGGTCACTTCTTTATTTATTTTCAGAAAATTCTGCAATTCTGTAATTTAAAAAGAAATCTACATATATTTTGAGAAACAGGAGGAAGCATTATTTTGAAAGTCTTAGGGGAAAAAAAAGATTAACAGATCGATATTAGGCACTCATACCTACCATTTAGTTTTTAAAAAAATCATCTACAACTTGAGCCATCGTACTGATCTCATACAGCCAGAGAAATAAAACCCAGTTCGGGACTCTGCAACAACCTATCTACTCTCTAGTCCACAAGCACCATCATGGAAAGTGCTTTTCATTTATTTATATTAAAACATTAAGTTCTAGAAACAGAGAAGAACACCCTGCACCTACCTTAACGCCACACGGTACTTCTGTCCTAACTTTTCAATTTCACCCATTACACAATCTGTGATACATGGAATACCTACATGCAAAAAAAAGCCTGTATTAAACCCAAGCAGTATTTCTTCACAGACCCCTACATATTGCCCACATGCCCAGGAACTATCATGGAACTTTACAACATATTACAGTTTTAAACTTATGAGAACTGATAAAGTTGCAAAGTGATGAAATGTAGAGCCACTGAATTTGACCATACCATGGTAATTTTAGATTTTTAAGTTACTAATCCTTTACCTTTGCTGAGATCAGCATTTAAGACCATTGTTTGACTGAAACCAGAGACAGTTCCAGGGTTACCATAGCCACGAACAATGAGCTCGATGATTATAGCACACATCCTTTTTTCAAGATTTCTGTTATCCTTAGCTAGTGGTATGAGGCTGATAAAGTACATCACAAGCACACCGTGGCACTACATGGTCCAAAAGAAGATGCAAGTGATGCAGACACTCACACTTGGCATAGAGACAGTCCATCATTGACTGTACTAGGTCCAGCTTGGCCTTGATGGAGAAGTTGATGAAGTTAGTGTCAACCAGGATGTGATAAGGGGGGCCCAACTGTGTATTATACTGGAAGAACAAGCAAGAGGGATGCTGGGGGCTGCCAGGAAGACAAAGAATTCAAATCAGTTAATTGCAATTAACAACATATCCAATCATACAACTTGCACAGAATGAAAGAAGGGTAATCATAGAATCATTTATGTTGGAAAAGACCTTTAAGATCATCGAGTGCAACCGTCAACAATGCCCACTAAACCATGTCCTGAAGTGCCTTGTCTATGTGCTTTTTGAATACCTCCAGGGATACCACCAGTTCCCTGGGCAGCCTGTTCCAATGCCCGACAACCCTTTCAGTAAAGAAGTTTTTCCTAATATCCTATCTAAACCTCCCCTGGTGCAACTTGAGGCCATTTCCTCGCATCCTATGCGCAGAAACAACACGAGGCAGCACAGGATGGTGGCCTGCCAGGCCTCCTGCCGCCTCCTAAACCCAATCCCTTGGTTTGGGGCACCATTTACTACTCTGAAACGTCCTCAGTCGAAGCCTGCAGCGTGGCCGGCCGGCCCTCCCTCCCTCTCTCTCTCCCTCCCTCCCCAAAGCTCCGGCAGCACTTACACCTCCCGCTCCTTAATGGCACTCGGGTCCTCTTTCTTCTTCACGGGGGCTTTCGCCCGGTCCTTCTCGTTACTGCAAGGAAACGCAGGCACTCCTGGCGGGGGGGGGACGGGGAAGGGCGGCCAGCGGCGGAGAGGCCTGGGCCAGGATCCCCTCCCGCCCCTCCCGAGCAGGACGCGGGGACGGCCAGCCCCACGCAGCCGGCTCCGGAGCCCCGCCTGGGCCCGGGCCCAGCCGCAGCCACACTCACATGCGCTGGTCCCGGAGGCTGATCATGCGCTTCATGACCGCGTACTTCCTCGCCTTCTTCTGCTTCCCCTGCAAGCAGAGGGACACACAGCCGCGATGAGCTGGGGGGAGACCACGGCAGCGCGGCACGGCACGGCACGGCACGGCACGGCCCACCCCTGCCCGCGCCCTGCTCAC
>NW_010973368.1:3504191-3533000 GCF_000737465.1 Haliaeetus leucocephalus | reverse complement strand
GCCCCCCCCAGCCGTAATGGTGTAGTCTGACCTGAAGTATCTCTTCTGCACACATAAGGAAACGTTCTCCATGTTCTCAGACTAGTCCCAGGCACTTGGTTTCTAGTGCCCTGTGCAGGGAAGGGTGAGAGAGAGGCCTCCTTGTTGTTATCTTTCTCGTGTAAGCTTTTGGGATTAGTGAGAACTGGCAGCTGTTGGTATCTTCCAAATACAACTGGTTTTATCTGGTGTGCTGGTCAGAAAAAGCAGATATGCAGCCAGTGAGGTACTATGCAGGAGTTTTTTCCTGAAGCGCTGGCCTCAGTAGAACCACGACTGAGGCTCTGACAATGAGGAAGAAAATTAGGCTGAAAGGAGAACTCAGTTTGTTAGGGAAACCGTGGCTAAGCTTTCCACCTGGGTGATCATACCAGACGAGACTGGCCTGGAAGTTGCCATCTGGCTGGCTTGCTGTGTTTGAGGAAGGCGGGAGGAGCTGACAGCCCTGGTGGTGGTTCAGTTGTGATGAAAAGTCTGTAGACTTAGGCAGTTGGCAAAAGCCTCCCATGTTATTTTTTTTTTCCTGTTGTCACTATTTTATTTGGCTTGTGTGTAAACGTGTATGACAAATCCCAGCCCTGATGAGAGAATGACTGTTTTGTATGGACACTGGCCATTGATGTGGCTTTTGTCCTTGACAGCTGATACTGGAGCCTGCTCAGTGCCTTTTGCGCTGACTCTTCAGTCTTCTGTGGGTGTATTTTAAAGTTAGGTTCCCATGGGCATTCCTGTTTGTTGGTTTGTGCATGCTCTACTTAATGTGCGAAAATACTGTGCCTTTTTACTCAGAAGAGAATTGTCGTCTTGTGCGTGGCATGAGACACACGTGCCATTGGTGGTGGACATTTGTGCATGTGGATCGAGAGGATGTTTTGCACAGAGATGAAGGATTCTCTCTTCTTGGTTGGATGAGGTAGTATCAACCTGCAGAAAGGTTTTAAGTCCATCTTCTTAGTTTTAGAACTTGTCAAGGGAGACAAGAAAGGAAGTTAAATTTATCAGTGCACCGAAAAAAACCAAGAGGCACAACAGATTTCCTAGGACCTCAGTAAATCAGTTCTGTATAGCATGCCCCCAACTGGCATCATAGCAGTAGCCACACAAATGTGCCATTACTGTGTTACAGTTCCTTTTGTATGTGCAGCTACACTTGTGCTTCCTTCTGGAGCTTTGTACTGTGTTCTTCTGGCTTCACAGCAGCAGTAATACAAACAAAATGTTTTCCCATTACTGACCTTCCTTTCCTTGCTGACTTGAGAGAAGCAATAGCACTAATGTGGTTTATTTTATGATTCCATACTGTCTATGCTGATTCTGCCAGTACTTCTCCTGGAGTCAAACCAAGGTGAAGCTTTCCAAATCCCCACTTTCCCTGCAGATGGCAGGAGACCGTTGCTTGCTCTGTCCTTGGATCACTAAGACCTGTCGGACAATTCAGCATTTTTTTTCCAGCCTAGCTATGATGGCACCTTATATTGCTGATTTTCAGAATTCATTTCCCAGATTGTTAGCTGGCAGTTCTTAGCAGAGATACTATTTTAATTTAGATCTACATTCTGGTAAGTGAGTGGCAACATATCTTGGATACCAAATACTCGCAACTTGGTTCTTTACCCCAATGTATCCTAGCTGCAAGAGCCTCCTTAAAGCTGATGGCAGTGTGTATGCTAGAGGGAAGTTGATTGTATGACAGCCACTTCATCTCTGGTGGCCACCTGACTTGGTGTCTTGTTTACCACTTCATGTAGAGATAATAAAATGAGAAGTTGCTGTGCTGATTGAGGGAGATAATTAATTCCCTGTGTCCAGTGAGCGCTGAAATTCTGCAACCCAGATCAAGATACTCAGGCTTCAATTGACTTAAAAATCTTGTAGTTGAAGTGATGGGTCTTTCTCTTTTTATGTTTTCGAGAGAGAGTCTGTGTCACTTGTGGTATGCTTTACAGAAGGGAAAGAGTTATGGACTGAGGCAGAAATGGCTTGGGTAGATGAACCCACAGGGCCAATTTTGTGTTGTTTTTTCAGTGACATGAAGAGAGTGGTTCTGTAAGATGCTGGAGGGAGATCTCATAGATTCCCAAATATTGATAAGTTTCTGTGAAATTCCTCAGCTGTGTGGGGAGGAACCACACACCTTCCACAGCCAGGCCAAGCTGGAGCAGAGTTTCAACCAGCCATTTGTAGCACAGCTTGGATAGGTACTGTGAAAGAACTCAAATACCAATGAAATTGCGAAGTCTGTGATTCTTAGTACACAGAGATATGAGTTTAGAAACCTTCATCTAGGAAGAGAATGAGAACTTATGCCTTGGGGACTGCAACACTGTTTGCTCAAGCAGAGGAAAGAAGAAAATAGCTGAGTGGGTGGGATTTTCCTTGAGATGTGGGGGAGGAAAAGAGAGTGAGAGTCTGGCTGCTTCTGCAGCACAATCAAAGAGCTCTGCACAGACTTACCTGTTGGTTTTCATATGCATTAGAAAGCTTAGTGGACGTATGCAAAGGCTGCCAGATCTGTATGATTATTGGGATGGAGGGAAATAAGAGGCATCTGAAGAGGAAGGTAGATGAGGCGGGAGTAAGAAGGAAGTGGCAGCTGAGGCAGTGATATGGCAGGCAGAAGGAGTGCATCACTTACATCCCCGGAAGAGCTGACTCTCTTTACAGAGAGTTGCTGTGGTGAGTGTGGGTTTGTTCATTTTATTCTCACTCGTTTATATAACCTGTGTTCTGAATGAGTAGATACCGACTGTGTAGGTTCTGTGGCTTTTCTTCTGGCATATGTCCTGTTTTTTGTGGGCTGCATCAATCCTTGCTGTTAGATTTTTTTTAAAAATTTTTTTTTTTTTTAATCTCAATCTTGACAGTAGACTGTAATTTAGTGGATAGTGCTGCTGAAACTGAAATGCCTTATGAGGATACTAGTTTCCTGAATACCTAAAACAAGAGCAACAAAAGAAATTATCTAGTTTGCTTTGAGATCCAAGAACTTTCAAAGATTTATTTATTTAATTATTTTTAGGCTTGTCTATAAATAGCCCTCTAGATTTGGGCAAAATCAGTCTGAGAATAGTACATGACATTTTGTGGGTTGTGAAGGCTTGAAGTGGTACCTGCTCCTTAGCACGCCTCATAAATAGCACGCAGGTTCTTAGCTGCGCCATCCTTTATAGCTCATCTCCTATGCATTTGACGTCTAGTGATATTCTTGCATCTTACACCTCTCATGTGTTTCTACTTGCTAGATTTGCCCACAACAGTGGAGACATCTAACCTTTCTCTCTCATTTTTTTTCTTTTCCAGGGAAGCTAGCAAACAGCAGGCTATAGGGAGCAATATTGCAGGACAACCGTTTTCCACAAAGAGGAGGAAATTGCTGTGCTCACCTTTCAGCAGTGATTCTGTGATGCAAGTTCCAGGAGTTTCTCCCTCTGTGATAATCTTCTCTATGGCCTCTTCTTGCTGACATTAGCCCCAGTGTTGGGCACAAAGAGGAAGGATGCTGAAGAATGGGTACCCCCCTTTTGGCTTTTAGAACATGGACACTTGTGTAAAGGTATGTGATTGCTCTTTGGTTGGAGGGTTGGAGTATCTGTGGAGGCCATCAAATGGTATTTGCTAGGTTGGAAAGTCATGGCTATTGTTGGGAGGAAATACCTCATTTAAGCTTTCTGCATGCTGCTGTCCGTTGCTGCTGCTGTTGAGATGACTGATAAATAACTCCCCTTTTGTGTTTGTTTAAAAAAAATAAATAGAAAAAGCGGCTTGAATGCACAATGTAGCTTCTCACTAACTGAGTGGTGACATGGCGAGCTATATTGTATGCATTAGTGTATGCCAAATTGTTTGTCTACTTGTCACGTTCCTTGCTGCTGCTCTTCCATCTGTCAGCTATGTCTTATCAACCAAACAGCATGTTGTTGTTCTGGGTGTGGTCTTTTTACTACATGTTTGTTTAGCAGTCCCCTCAGTGAGAACTTGATTCTAGATTGGTGTCTCTAAAAATTGCTGTAATCTTAATAGTGTACAAAACCAAGGTTTTAGCTTGTATGTTGATCAGTGAGAGTTTCAGTGGAGAGGCTCTGCTTTGCAGAAGTGAGCAGAAAAATACAGATGGACTGTTTTCCAGTTGCATTCGTACTTTCTGTAGTAGAGTTACAGGGCAAAAAATGGATTCAGCTCTGCCCTAGAAGGATTTTGTTTGTTCTGAACAAATGGGGATGGTCTTGTCTGCAACCCTTTTATTCCATAGCTTTTTCTTCTAAGGTTGCTGGTTGAGGGTCATCTTCTGTCCATTTTGGTGGTGGCTCTGTGATGTGCTTTCATGGCAGACTAGAAGTTAACTTTGTGACTTGCAGAAGCAAGCAGGTGTGAGAGTTTGGATGAGTGGCTTTTGGCTGGTGCTGTCAAACTTAGTGATCCTGCAAAAAGTAGCTCCTTCTTGCAGCAGCCAGAGCCTGCTCTCACTGGTTTCTGAGGATAATATGTTGTCCTTATAGATCCCTGAATCTGAATGGGAATCTGTGATTGAGGGAGAACTGTTCCTTGTAGCATGCTATGCTGTTTGCATAAATCACAGTCTTATGGAATAATGCTTTAGGGATGTCCTTGGAGAGGAAGATAGATGTTCGATAGGTATTTGTCTGAGGAATCATAGATTAAGTTTAGGCCAGTGTGTGTGAGGAAGAGTCATTGGACTGGACTTGGCCTATTTTGTGTTCTAGATGCAGCTGTGATCCTCGGCTGTGTGTCTCACCGAAGGGACCTGATGTTTTACATTATTGGTAAGTGAAGGAAAGGCTGCCACTGTCTTTGTTGACCTCTCCATAGGCTTTAGAAGGATTTCTTGAAAGCCTCTGCTTTCATGTTAGTTCAGAGTCTACCTAACAAACATGAAGTTACTGTCACCCCACACTGTGCCCTCCACCTGGCAGACTTGCCTCTCCACTATTCTTGTTCCTAAAGTCCTTCCATTGACCTCATTCCTAAGCCACTCCCTTACTTTTTCTTTCAGGAACTAGTGCAGGGTTGTTGCCTCCATGATGCTTCTTAATCCAGCCTTAATGTGATATGCAGGGGTTGTGTGGTTATACAACTGTTTTCCTTAAAGGAATCTCTGTAGTTCTAATTTGCAGCTCAAAGGGAATTCCATGCTTCTGTTGGGATGTCTGCTAGCCATACTGGAGACTCTGTACCACCTTTACATATTTTCTCTGTTTGCAGTCATTTGCAGAGTTTTAAGGGACTTGTTATTTTCTAACCTTACTTGTAGCATAACACAAACCATAAGTGTTCACACAATAGCTTCTGCCTTAAACACCTAATTTGCAGTTGAGTAGAATGTCATTAATAAAAGGCATTTTGGGCTCACACAGAGGAGATTTTGGTGCCTGACTCAGCCATGCTGCTGCAACCACCCTCTCTTCTCTCCTTACTGCAGGTGGGATCACAGTGTCTGTGGTAGTTTTCTTCTTCACCATTAAGTTCCTCTTTGAGCTTGCCGCACGTATAGTCAGCTTCCTTCAGCATGAGGACCGGGAACGCCGAGGGGAGCGAACTATTTATGACTACGTGCGAGGCAACTACCTGGATCCCCGGTCCTGCAAAATCTCCTGGGATTGGAAGGACCCCTATGAGGTGGGCCATAGCATGGCCTTCCGAGTGCATGTAAGGGAATATTTCTGTTTCCATGCAGCTTTGGGGGCAGGAACAGAGGTCTGAGTTAGGGATGGGCTCTTCAAATGTTTTTTATTGGGGCCAAGGTGGATGTAACTTAGGAGTAAGAAAACTATCTGTTTATGTCTTCTGCCACCCATAGTTGTGTTGCAGAACTCTGTAAGTGCATAGCTGAGGTTTGCGCTCCTTAAAATCTTATCTCCCTCTCTTTAGAATCCTCTGAAGAACCGGAGGAGACCAGGCTTGTCCTATCTACTGCTTCCTTTACTGGGAAGTGAGTGGGCTGAGCCTTGCCTTCAGCAGACTTGGTGCTATCTTTTGGTTGTGCAGCTGAAGTTGGGAGCATGGGAATGGGTGTTTTAACAACTCAAGAATTGTAAAGCTTCATGGCTGCTCCCCATTCCTCCAAAATTGAGTGTTATTCTGTCTGACCTGGAAAAGCCTGCCAAGGATTCTTTTTTCTCTCCAATACCAAAAGGCCAAGTCTAGGGGAATGAGACAAGTATACAAATAAGATAGGTGAGGGGCTGAACGCTGAGAGTTTGAAACTAAGTGGAGAAAGTTTGAACAGATTTGCTGGGCTCGTGCCCACCTTTCTGCCCCACCTTCCCTACCAAGAAGGGTATTGAAATAAGAAGAAAGGTTCAGCTAGGTTGCCATACCCATACCTCCTGCTAAGGCGAGGAAAACCCTTCTGCTTGAAGGTGAATAAGGTGTTCTAACTCCAGGGCAGGCAGTGAAAAAGAGCTGAGGGGAAAGGGACTTGTTCTGTTCCTGCTGTTTAAATTTATTCCCTTCACCTTACTGACTCTCACTTATGGCAGCTCCAGCAATGTGCCCTTCCACTTCATGCTTGTCTCCCATTTGCTTAGCCCTTTATTCATCAACAGTAGCTGTTGCATGCACTGTTTTCTCTCGCTGACAGTCAAGATACGTACTACTTCAGGCCCCACGACCTCCCTTATTTAGAAACGGAATAATAGTAACCTCTTGCTGATTGCAGGTTGATTGCAGATGGCAGGCAGGGTCTGGCCACAAGCTGCAGCTCTTGAAGAGCCATGCGCATAGGGTTTCAAGGTGTAATTCTTTCCTTGTAAGGAAGTACTGGTTGAGGTATGTTACCCTCTGAAATTGTCCAGCAGATCACTTCTGTGATTGAGCTGCCTGTGATTTTATCTAACACGTCGTTTTCATGCTGATGCTTCTTATCAGCACAGACTGGGTCAGCTCCATAGGTCAGCATCTTCTCCAAACTGTTTTCTGTAATAAATTGGTGAGAGCTTTTCCAGAGCTTAGCTGTACAAATGGACAAGATCTGCTTGTTTCTCTGAAAGGATGTAGCTTTGCTTTTTTCCTTTTGGTAGTGGGTTCTCTTGGTTTCTGCTCTGATATTGCACTAACAGTGCAGAGAAGAAATGCCTAGTGGCACCTTCTTTTCAGGGCACTCATTTGAACCCCAGCACAAAAGAGAATGAGGCTGTTCAATGCCCACTTGTGCCCTGTTTGCTTTGGAGAACACGGCCTGTGTGACAGAGCTGGCTCTTAATTTTTTTTCCTTTGCTGAGCTGGGGTTCTTGCCCTTGTTTCCTCAAGGCGACTTGCTTTCTCTTCCTCTGTGCACTGCATATTTTTGCTGACCTGGACTTCTCCATTTCCCATGCAGTTATTCTATAAAAATGGGCAACCCTTCCCTGCTCACCGGCCTGTGGGGCTGCGAGTTCACATCTGCCATGTGGAGCTAGCAATTGATATTCCTGTAACCCAGGAAGTTCTTCAGGAGCCTAATTCCAATGTGGTGAAAGTGGCCTTCACTGTGCGCAGGGCTGGGAGATACGAGATCACTGTAAAACTCGGTGGCTTGAATGTGGCTTACAGCCCGTACTACAAGGTGTTCCAGCCAGGTAAGATCTAACTGGCCCTCTAATGATTCAAAGTGGATTTGGAGGTATTGGAGGCAGTTAGGTAAATGTGTTTCCAGCTAAAATAGGTAGGTGACAGGGAAAGGGTTACCCTTTACCATTTTCCTCTTGCCATGTGTAGATCCCAGCAATAGACCCATGACTAAAACATACTTGTGACTACCAGTACGTGGCAAAATAGAAACTGCCTTACAGAATAAGTCATTAGTGCTGCTTAAACTCCCTAACCACTTATGTCATGTTCTCTGTTTTGTAGTAACTTCTTCGTGATCCATCCAGTAGTCAGAGAATGCCTTTTGTAAAAGTACTGAGTTATTTGCCTCTGAATTGGAAATGCTGTCATGATTTGACTCTTCCTCTTTTGAATACCCTACTCTATTCCTTTAAGCTCCTGGAGCAGTTGATACCTTTGATTATATGCTTCTTTAAAAACTTTTTTATCCATTTTAAATTGGTTTCCTTCTACTTTTGTTTTTTGACCCCAATCAGCATCTTTTATATTTCATGTACATGTTCATTGAAAGTACCTCTATTCCATTGCATTGTGAATAGATACAAAGCTTGCTAATGTACCTCGTCAGAAAGGGGAAGCTCAGGTTTAATTTGGATACCCTTCAGGCTAAAGTTTTTTTGGTAAGCTGAATTTGCAGGTTTCCTTGGATGTCAGCTGACTTGTATTTTGTATGTGCAGTGGGAGCAAGTTCTTGAGCTGAAGGTTAGAATAGTGGAAAAAACATTCTTTAGAAGGCTAGTAACTGCGTTTGCTATATCAGTATTAAGTTTCTGACCCAAGGCAAACCCTGTGCACCACATCATGTATTTCAGTGCTCAGATACTTTATTTTTTGAATGTAGGGGTATAGAATGTGTTTAGATTTGATCCATTTTCAAGGATATTGTGCCCCAGTTGCTTTTCCTTTGCTCTTGGTAGCTTCAGCTTGGAATTTGTTTGACTCTAAACTGTTATTGTCTTAAGGGATGGTGGTTCCCTCCAAAACCAAAATCGTCTGCCATTTCTCCACTCTGGTGCTGACTTGTGGACAGCAGCACACTCTGCAGATAGTTCCCAGAGATGAGTATGACAATCCCACCAGCAATTCTGTGTCCCTGATAGATGAGCACAATTACAGCCTCTCCATCCATGAGGTGAGTGCAACCTCATCACTTGCTGCTTGACTTCAGGTGAGCTAGAGAGCCCCCTTTATTAATTTGTTTTCTGTTTAGCTGGGTCCTCAAGAAGAAGAGAGCTCTGACGTTGTGTTTGAGAAGTCTGTGGTGTCCAACCGGCAGACTTGCGAAGTGTTCTTCCGACTCACCTTGCACTGTAGGGGGTGTTTCCATGCCTGCATCTCCTACCAGAACCAGCCCATAAGCAATGGTGATTTTGACATCATTGTTCTAAGTGGTGAGTCGAGACCTACTCAGTATTCATTCTCCAGGTGTCCTCTTACAAGATGCTTTGCACACTTGTGTGGCAGAGCTAAATGTGGCTTCCCTGCAGGCTAGCCATGCTTAATTGCTCAAGGAATGCCTATTCATTTAAAAATGCTAAGGTAAATGAATTTGCTCCTGACAAGGGACATCTCTGAAGGCTGATACTCTGTTTCACCAGCTGATAAAAGCACATGTGTTTTTCCCCTATCTCCGGAGGTTTACCTCTGAAATTAGGCAATTTTTATTGCTTGCTAGTACTTAGCATCTGGGCCATACTGGGAGTGAGCCAGTCATGTATTGTATATAGATGAATGACAGTGCATGTGACCTATGTGCTTTTTTACAATTTTATAATTCCTGGTTTCTTCATGAGTAAGCCAGTCTGCAATATGGCTGTCAAGTGGCTATGCCTTCAAGCTGGTGCTCTGAGAGGGAGGTTCTGTATGCCTTTTTCCCTTTTTTCTTCAACCGGTCACTGAAGCCAGGACAGACAAACTGCTGTCTTGAAATCTTTTTTTATCCCACTCCTGGGTTCTCTTCATCAGTTTCACTTGACCGGATTTTCCTTTGGATGTGTAGCCTTTTCTTTAAAATCATAGCAACTAATTTGCTGGTGGTCTGTGGATTCTTTACTTTTTTATTGTGGTCTCCGTTAAGATTTACACAACTCTCTTATCTGTTTCACTCAGAGAATGAAAAGAACATTGTAGAACGCAATGTGTCCACCTCGGGTGTCAGTATTTACTTTGAAGCCTACCTTTATGATGCTCCTAGTTATACCAACACTCAGTGGCAACTTCCACCAACGCACCTGAGCTCCTCCCAGCGCCGTCCTTCTACTGCAACTGAGGATGAAGATGAAGATTCTCCCTCTGACAGCCAAACACCTGAGAAAGTGAAGAAACCTAAAAAAGTGTACTGCTATGTGTCACCTAAGGTAGATATCACAAAGTTACCACTCTTGGGTGCACGTTTAAAGTACACTGCGACTGAAGAGCTTCCTTGTGCCCTGTATCTTAGCTCCAGATTTAGGTGCCTCAGATTTGGTTAAAAAAGGTTTGCCTAAGGCTAGGCAGTAAAACGTCTCAGTAGACTGAGAATAACGTTAAAATGCTCCTTGAAGTTTTAGGACTCCATGAGTCTTTCTAGGTCTGACCCAAAGCCTACTGGGAATTTTCTCACTGATTGTTCAATAGATAGTCTGTTTGCCTTGCCTTAGCTCTGTTCAAGTCAGACCTGCAATACCCTTTCTCAGTTTCTGATACCTGTAGATTGGAACATAGAGGAAGAGACTTCTCAGATTTTATGTCTTTGTCCTGTTTCATGAATGTTCCAGGGCAAAGAAAAGGAAAAAAAATGGGCAGAGGACAAAAGGTAAATGTATAAACAGAAGAAACAGGATTCAAGCAAGTCAAGAGAAACAGGATTCTTTATAGTAAGAATATGTTAACAGAAACTATTACCCCTTATTATTGTCTACAAGCATCAGGGAAACTAGAAAGAAAATTCTGCTAAATCTACTAATAAACTTAAATTCACTTTGCTAATCTAGCGATCTGAATGCATTCTGAAAAATGCAGTGATAGACATCAAAGTGAAAGACTAATTAAGGAATTGCTTTCCTGACAAAGAGAGAAAGAGGGCTGTAAAACAGTTACAGGATAGAGTGTTGCTAGAGAGTTCTAAATCTCTGCTGCGTGCAGCTCTAAGAACTACTTTGGGAGTGAGTGCTGGGTCCTTGTGAGCTCAGCATCCTTTCATCCTTGGGGTATCGTTCTGGACTTTTGTACTCTTTTTTCTATTGTGTTACCTGGTAAAGGAGATCAACAGAAGTGGGTACTGTTGCAGGTTCCCTTTAGGTGCCAGAGTTGTTAATGCAATTCTGATGTCTGTGTAATTGTATCCCTGGATAAGTCTATATATAATCTAGAGCATCTGTCCTGCACAGCAGATAACTTACTATGCTGTTATTTCTTTAAGGGGTTGCTGTTCATATTTGCTTTGTTTCTGGAGAAATGCTGCTTGTCATTTTTTCCAGTCATTGCAGCTAGAACAGGCTTGTGCAGGAAATGGTTGTGTTTTCTCTAAAGATGCTAAAATTTCATCTTAGCTTGTGCTCCAGAAGATGACAGTTCCACAGTTAGTGATTTGTTCTGGCAGAAATACACTGAGAAGAAATTTCTGCAAACCTCCTGGACTTAGCAATTGCAAGTGCTTTTCAAAAGTTGTTTGAAATGTTTGTGAAAATTAGGGAGTAGTAGCAATAGTGCTGTTAGTGTGACTTTTTCCAAACCCTTCTTGTTAATGCATTACAGACTTGTCCTGAATTCAGCCTATCAAGTGTACTTAACATTACCTTCCAATTAGACTGGTGATGTTCTGCTGAACACAATGGCTTATTGCTGTAAAACGTGTCATGCTGGGATCCCGCATGCATCGTAAATACATGCAGTAAAATCTTACTGACAAGTTGCTTACAGTTCTGTACAGCTTTAAGGGTTTTTATGTATTGTGCCAGAAGAAGATTTCACCAAATGTTGCAGAAACCTGTCCCTGGGGTTGAAGGGAGGCCTGGCCTTATGGATTTGTCCTGTGCCTCATGTGTTTCAGGGACAGCCCTTAACAGATGTGTGACCTTTAACATTTTCTTTTCCTTGTGGTTGCTCAGCAATTCTCAGTGAAAGAATTTTACCTGAAGATTATTCCATGGCGCCTTTTCACCTTTAGAGTATGTCCTGGCACAAAGGTGAGTCTTTTTCTGTGCAGCTGTCACTGCACCTCCTGTTGTTATCTTGTGGTCCTTGTGATGAATCACAGTTTGATTTTTCCTTTTGGAGAGAAGGGCTTCCACCCACAACAACATTTTGTTGCATAAGATTCAACTGTGGAATTCCCTCTCATTGCCTGAATTCTGCTAATATTTGTGAATAGGAGCCAGTTGTATCACTCCTTCCTGCCCTTTGTCCCAATGCTAGGCAAAAATCTTGATTCCTTTTGCATTTCCCATGTTTATTTTCCTCACAACCTTGCTAAAATGCTGTGGTGGTGTCTACTGAAGCCCCTAGGCTAGGGTGTGAAGTTTGAAGCAGCCTCCTAACTGGAGTCTGGATGCTTGAAATAGTGTTCCTGTTAACTACATCTACATAAGAGAGCAGAGAAAGTTTTAGAGCACAGGTGGTGTTGCTCTGTCTACTGAACATACTGTGCCTTCTGCATGATGGGTTTACCCGTTCTTGCATCTTTTTGCTGCTAGTTTTCATACCTTGGTCCTGACCCTGTGCACAAATTACTGACACTGGTGGTGGATGATGGGATCCAACCCCCTGTGGAGCTCAGCTGCAAGGAGAGGAACATCTTGGCAGCCACTTTCATTCGCTCTCTGCATAAAAACATAGGTAAAGGGGTGGTGAGGTGGGTACAGTAATCAGGAAGTTAGCACTTGAGTCTGCTGGTTTCCCCAGGGAATGAGGATTGCTAGCACTGAATGACCTCTAATGAGGACTCTGATTCCCAGAGTCTCATGTTCTGTTCCTGTTGGTGCTTCCAGTGAATGTATTTCATCATGCCAGCTGTTCCTTTTCAGTTTGGCTTTTCTGTCAGGCTCTTTGAAAGCACACCTGTGAGTATCTGAATGTCAGCAAGACTAACTGCAAACTGCCTTTAGAGTTCTGTCTCCAAACCTTGCTGTAAAAAACTCATCCTTGGGCTGTAAAGCTGACCTGTTGTCATGGTTTAACCACAGCCAGCAACTAAGCACCGTGCACCTGCTCACTCACTTCCCGCCCCGCAGTGGGATGGGGGAGAGAATCGGAAAGAAAAAGATAAAACTTGTGGGTTGAGATAAGAACAGTTTAATAGAACAGAAAGGAAAAAACTAATAATGGTAGTAATAACAGTAATAAAATGACAGTAATAATTAAAGGATTGGAATATAGAAAACAAGTGATGCACAATGCAATTGCTCACCACTTGCTGACCAATGCCATTAGTTCCTAAGCAGTGATCCGCCCAGGCCAACTCCCCACAGTTTATATACTGGGCATGATGTCACATGGTATGGAATACCCCGTTGGCCAGTTTGGGTCAGGTGCCCTGGCTGTGTCCCCTTCCAACTTCTTGTGCCCCTCCAGCCTTCTTGCTGGCTGGGCATGAGAAGCTGAAAAATCCTTGACTTGGTATAAACACCACTTAATACACTGATGTTTTTCGTTGTTGCTATCAACATTATTTTCATACTGAACCCAAAACATAACACTATACCAGCTACTAGAAAGAAAGTTAACTTTCCCAGCCAAAAACAGGACACCTGTGCAGTTAGTCTTAGGAATGCCTTCTAGATGTTCGAGATGTTGACAGCTGAGGCCTGACCCAAATTGTCACTATTCTCAGGGGGCTCAGAGACCTTCCAGGACAAAGTGAACTTCTTTCAGCGAGAGCTACGTCAGGTGCATATGAAAAGACCTCATTCGAAGGTCACGCTGAAGGTCAGCCGTCACTGTCTGCTGGAGTCGGTGAGTGTATAGGTCACTTCACTTAAGTCCAATGCTTCCTCCATTCTTTTTTTTTCTGCTCAGTGCCTAAAGAAATCTAAACTGGCATGTGCTGGGGCAACCACATTAAAATAATTAGTCCTTCTGTTTCAAGGCAGATGCCAGTAGACAGCTTGAGATGGAAAAAAAAGAAAAAAAAATAATCTCAAGGTAGCTCCTCTGTGTTCAGGTTTGGTATTGTGTGGGATGCTGTGTTCCTTCTCTACAGCCAGTAAGATCAGATCAGTTTCTTAAGTAATGAGGAAACTTCAGCTCTGATAAATTTTTAAGGAACTCGTCGCAGAGTAAATCAAGCCCTGAGAGATGTCTAGGGTAAATGCGTGCATAGCCTGGAAAAGCAGGAAATCTGCTAAGTCTTCACTGATACTGACTTGACCTGATGTGCTTCTAAAATCGAATTTAAAAAAGCATCATTCATATAATACAGTTTTTAACTGACATTCTAAATACTGTGTCCACAGCGCAGGCAGTTATCCTGACTTATTGTTTCCACATGTGTCTCACAACAGTAATGTTATAAAGATGGAAAAGAACATTTCTGGGGAAAGCAGGAGTGGCTGGGATTTCCCTTGACTTACATGCAGTAAATCTGTGTTTTAGAATATTTTCTGCACGTACAAGCTTGCAGTGTTTATGAGATTATGTTTCGGTTAATAGCTTGCTACAAAATGACTTCACTTCTAAACAGCATTTCCATGACTATTTTTCCTCCTATTTTGGAAATTCCTGCGCTGTCATGAGCACTGGTGTTACAGCCTGGTAAGACAAAATAAATTAAGGGCCATAACAATAATAAATGTAAGCTTTAGTGTCCAAGGTTGACAAGCACAATGAATGTGACCAAGGTGTTTAACCCAGAGGTATGACTAGCATGATGCTCTAACCTATTTGAAGATAAGCTAAGCCAAAGCTACCTGTATGACTGAGGACTGCTGTGCAGCTTTCTAAATTTTCTTTAATTGGAATCCAGAATCAGGACACAGCAAGTTCTAGACACTGGAAATATTTTGCTACTTTTTTGCATCGTGACTTGCTTTAAGTATGCACTCAGTGAACCCTTGAAGCTATTTTCTAATGCTCTCTGAAATGTTCCTTTTTTAATTCTAATTCGTGGGCTGAGAGTGCTTTACAGAAATTGCTCCTTCCCACAGGCATTTTAATACTTTAAACAATACTGTACTGCAGCCTTGAGAGGGATACATCTGTGCTGTGCTAAGACCTCACACTGGTTTTAAGACGAGCTGTATGTGGATAATGTGTCTTATAATAGAAAATGAGGAATGGGCTTCTGTGGCTTTGGACAAATAAGAATTAGACCTTAGGAGTTCCTAATTCTCACTTTTATACTTGAGAGTACTAGACTGTTTCTTGGTTTTTGTGTTGCTTAAATTGCCTATCCACATGTGCAGGATTGCATATTGGCTATGGGGTGCCAAGCAGTAATGGCTGCTGCTTTTTTTTTTTTTTTGCAGTCTTTTAAAGCAACACGAAATTTTTCTGTTTCTGACTGGAGCAAAAACTTTGAAGTGATTTTTCAGGATGAAGAAGGTGAGTTATCTTGTGAATATGTTTAAGGAGGAAGTGAAAGGAATGATGGTGGAGTAGTTTTAGTCTGAAATTCTGGTTTCTTGTAATATGGCTATCCTTTGTGGCTTTCCAGTACTATCACTTTCTCACAGATGTTAGCAACTTATCCTGCCAGTGCTATTCTATCCCTGCTTTACATAGGGACCTGAGGCCCAAATAAAAAATATCAGGACTAGGTTTTGGAGCAGAACCTAAAGTTCTAGAGTCCCTGTCTCCTGCTTTTTTGCTATAGAGCTGTTCACGGTGATGAGCTGTCATGTCAGGTAATAGTGAGCAGCATTCATGAAACTCTTGAATTGATGACCCATGGATGACCAGGCTTGTTTTATCTTGTAGCTCTGGACTGGGGAGGTCCACGCAGAGAGTGGTTTGAGCTCATCTGTAAGGCGTTATTTGATACCACCAATCAACTCTTTACCCGCTTTAGTGATAACAACCAGGCCTTGGTGAGTGCAGTTCCTATGCTGAATGCACAGAAATGTGTGCATTGACATGCTGATGGTTAAGTAATGTTGCTGCTATTAAGTGGTGTTCAACCTTACCCGTTCTTTAGCTTGCCTGCACAGTCACTTCCAGTGCCTTTCTCAAAGCTTTGCTTAATGATCTTAACCCATTGAAGTGTCAAAGAACTGGCTGGATGAACAGCAGAGGGTGGCCAGTCAGCAGGGAAGGCTGGATTTCTGAGCAAGAGGAGGTGGCATCAGAGTGTCTAGAGGTTTTGTTGGATCTGAATGTTTCAGAATCCTTTTCTGCTCTTGTACAGCTTCTGGCCTGTGCATGTGAAACATTTTGTATTCTTCCTAGGCAGGCTCAGGCATTTTACTTCTGTTGCTTGGCTTTGAGAATATTACACTAAAGCTTCTGGGGAAGCCTGAGAGATGCAGTGACTTGAACTAGTCCCATACTTGTTTTTTATTAGTCTTGTCTGGTACTTGGATATTTCATTTTGCTTCATCTTCACAGGTGCATCCAAATCCAGGGCGTCCCACATATTTACGACTCAAAGTATATGAATTTGCAGGCCGCCTAGTAGGAAAGTGTCTTTATGAATCATCTCTGGGAGGTGCTTACAAACAACTGGTTCGAGCTCGCTTCACCAGATCATTCCTGGCTCAGATCATAGGGCTTCGTATGCATTACAAGGTAAAGCTTCCCAGCCTTGTCTGAAGCCTGTATTGGTGTGGGGAGAGGTTGAGCATTGGTGTAGTAGAAGCAGATCCAGAGTCCTGGTTAACAATGTATGTTTTTCTTTCTTCCCTCCGTGTCCCTGCCTTCTTTTTCTTTCACACAGTATTTTGAAACAGATGACCCAGAATTCTATAAATCCAAAGTTTGTTTCATACTAAACAATGATGTGAGCGAGATGGATCTGGTCTTTGCTGAAGAGAAGTATAGCAAAACAGGACAGCTGGAGAAGGTGAGGGAGGCAGTTCCTGAAGGTGGGACAGTTTAACCCCTTCTGCCTGTAGCAGGGGTGGCTGAGAACTCTCCTTTGTGCCCCAGAAAATTGAGCTTACTCTGGGCAGTAGCTCCTTGCTTGGGTTTATTCTGGTTGGGAGTTCAGGTTTGGGGAATGCTGCTGGTCACACTCAAGATCAAGTGTTCTTCTGTTTTCAGGTGGTGGAACTGGTGACAGGAGGGGCTCAAATACCAGTGACCAATGAAAACAAAATCTTGTATCTAAATCTGCTTGCGCAATACAGGCTGGCCAATCAGGTTAGAGAGGAAGTGGATCACTTCCTGAAAGGTAACAGGCTGTCTGCTCCCCGCTCCTTTCTGCCTTTATGTCCCAGAGGATAGCTCTTGCTGCATTTCTCTCCTCTTCTCTTCCAGGTCTTAACGAGTTAGTTCCTGAGAACCTCCTGGCTATTTTTGATGAGAATGAGCTTGAGGTAATTGCTGCCTCCATAAGCATCTCTACCCTTACTTCCCCTCCTCTCCGACAATGGAAGTGCTTTCTGGATCTGGAATAAAGCCAAAATGTTTATTCTCTAAGCATTTTAAATGTTTGTAATCTGCACAGTAACTGTTGCCTTGTTTCCTGAGCTCCTGACTTTCTGACTGCAGTCTCTTGCCTTTCAGTTGCTTATGTGCGGTACTGGAGATATCAGTGTCTGTGACTTCAAGGCACATGCTGTAGTGGTAGGAGGGTCTTGGCACTTCCGTGAGAAGGTAAGTGAAAGGGTTTCTCCATCCTCCTTGCTGAAACCAGTTATCCCAACTACAGCAGAAGACAACTTAAAACTGCGAACAGATTTCTTGGTTGGAAATTAGCTTGCAGAAGGACAAACTGGAAGATTCGGGGGTCAGGAGTAGGACTGCACGCATTATGAAATAATGTTTCACCCTAGAGAAATCCTTCAGCCTGGCTGACTAGAGGTGATACTTAATTAGTTACCAGCAGGTAAAAATCAGCAGCAGTGGTCTTTTTAAGAAAATCCAACAACACTAATTAAGAACAGTTCAGCAGGGAGTTGGGAGGAATTGGTGGGAATTATTGCTACTGAAGATGTTCATGGTGATACACTTATCTCTAAGGGATGCTTGAAGATCATGATTGCAGCCAACATGGAGTGTTTGGAATTCAGTGCTGTTGTAAAAACTACTGATGTAGTAGCCTAAATTTGTACCCTGTAATTGTTCCCATCCCTCCCTGCCTTTCCCCGTGGGAGGGGTATGGGAACGGTAGCAGCTTCAGTTAGAAAAATAATGGAAGCTGCCAAAACACCCAAGATGAAAAGAGATTGGGAGTATGAGCTTCTAGCTGTAAACACTGGGATGGTTCCACCTTCCTGCAAAATTACCGGAGGATGTGAAAAAGTAAAAGATGAGCATAGTGGAAGAAGCAAATGAGCTTCTGCATTGTAAACCTACCTCATTGCCTATGCAGGTATTTCTAAAATTAAAATCTCTGTGGGGAGAGCATAAGCTTTCTCCTTTAAGGGAAAGGACTGGTGGGAGGTAGTAGCGTGGGACATCTCTTAACTGATAAGAAGAACCTATGTAATACTTGCCTCTATGTGTCACCCTGGTAAAACAAAATAATTCTGACTATTAGTAGAGCACTCGCTTGCAAGGGCAGTTGACTGATCTTCTTGCAACTTGCTTATATGCCTACTTGATTTGCTTGGCTGAACTGGCTTTACCTTTCCTGTTTCCTAACAGGTCATGAGGTGGTTTTGGACTGTGGTCTCTAGTTTCACGCAGGAAGAGCTGGCCAGGCTCTTGCAGTTCACAACTGGTTCCTCCCAGCTGCCCCCAGGAGGGTTTGCTGCACTCTGTCCATCTTTCCAGATCATTGCAGCTCCAACTCACAGTACTTTGCCGACAGCCCACACTTGGCAAGTATCCTGGGGTGGTAGGACTTTCTGCATTGTGCTTTTGGGAATGACACCAGCTAGTTGTGGTGAGCAAGCAGTGTATAACATGTAATGTGTGTGACGCTCGTGTCAACCCATCTAAAAGCAGCTGATGGGGATGGTCCCCTGTCAGATCTAGTCTGAATGAAATTTTTCTTTTGTTTTACAGTTTTAACCAGCTGTGCCTCCCTACTTATGACTCCTATGAAGAAGTGCACAAGATGCTGCAGCTAGCCATCAGCGAGGGTTGTGAGGGCTTTGGCATGCTGTGATTTCCCCTTTCCAGGAGACAACTTAGCCTCCTGGCTCTTCATGGCAAGACCCAGGTTCAGTCCTCTGCTTGTTCTCCTTCCCTTCACATGGGCAATGGACACAGAGCAAAGACTCCATGTAAAGGAACTTGTCATCCAGAAGATGTCACGTGGCCTTTCCGTATCCCAAATATGTCATCAAGAGTTCATCTTTTCCCTTTCCCTCATTCTCCCTTTTGGTTCAATGTGAAACAGCAAAAGGACTGTGGTGCATTCATCAAGGAGATACTACACTTGATTTCCCTGCACCCCCATCCTTCTGTGAGAAGATGAAGTTCATAAGCAAAAGTTAGTGATGTGCAGAAGATCTGATGAGCTGCCTTTATTGTAGCTCTCTGGGAGGAAGGGGGAAGACCAGCATGGAGCTCTGCTGGAAAGCTGGCTCATGGGAAGCCTTAGTAACTTTCCATGTCTTGGCTCAACTCCCACAGTAATGCTACCCTGATAGCTCATCTAACTATGACTCATGAAGAGTATAGGGTTGTCCATCCTTTCAGCACCTGACCCAGAAGTGTTTCTGATTCTCCTTCTCCATCTTGCTCTGGATGCTGCTGTCGCCTGTGCCACAGAGAAAAATAGGCAGTATCCACTGGAGGGAGTAACCCAAAGGGGAGAACAATCTCATTGGAGCACAAGTGCTGGCCCTGACAGTGATCCTGTACTACCTCCGCCAGGGTCCAGCAGCAGAAGCGTCCTTCTCCAGCAGTGGCTGGTAATGAGCCTCTGCAAATGAACTGGAAGAGGAGTTTCTCCTCCATTGAATGTTTCTGACAGTTGATGTTGCACAGGAAGCTGTCCCATGCCCTTGCCTTCTTTTCCCTTCCTCAGGAGAGAGAGTATGGGCATGAGTGTGATCCCTCAATGCTGAGCACCAATGCCTATCCCACATTCACGTTCAGGGTATGTATATTATGTACTAACAGTGACAGGTCAGTAAGCAGCTACAGTGTGCACTGGGCTTGCATTTGTTGTTGGGGTGATGGTACTGGGCAGAGCGTGGTACCTCCATGCTGGCATCCCACAGGGTCTTGGCTTCTACCTCTATCATGCAGCAGCCTGAGGCTTCTTTTTCTCTACTGCATTTCAGGCAGAGTTTCCAGAGGGGTGCTGGTGCCTGGAGAGCAGCTGGCTTTCTGTCCTCCCAATCTTCCTACCTTCTTTCTTCAGCTCTGCTTTCCTCCTTTTCCATTCAGTGCTGCTGGCTTTCCAGCACAAAATGTAAACAAGAACTTCACTCAAGTGATCACTCAACAGCCTGCACTCCCAGTTGTCTGGCTTGTGGGGAGAGGAGTGGGCAGGCCAGCATGAGAAGTAAGCTTATGATTGCGGTGTGTTGTTGCTGGCAGTCCATTCAGCCCTTCCCAGGGAAATAAAGGGAAGGGGAATCTGGGAATCTTCATGAGTTCTTCAGTGAAGCAAAATTCAAGATCTTTAAGTTCTCAACACTCCCTTAAACAGTTCAGGTCAGGAGTCAAAGGCATGCAGGAGTCAAAGTGTGAGAAACCTGCATTGCTACTACCTGCAGTGTAAGCTTTCACTGGATTATGGAATTACTGAGTTTCTTCCAGAATGGAGTCTCAGACTGGCAACCCTGAGCTAATTTTAGAACACTGTATTAGATAAAAAGTCACATCGTCCTCTTCAGTCCCTTTCTGCTGTCCTCAAGCTGATCAGGGCAGATTTCTGCACAGTATGGATATTTTAAGATAACTGTATTGCTTTTCCAGTATACCTTAGTTGAATTGACTGGGAATTTGGGGGAAACATTCTACATCTAGAAAATGTTTTTAAGGCAGCATCTTAACCATTCTTGGGCTGAGTGTGTTACTTCTGTACAGAAAAAAAAATAAGCCATTTTGGTGCCAAAAAGCAGCCAGCTGAACATTGAGACTACTCAGGGGGATTTCTTTGCCTTGTGAATTCATTCTCTCACTGGCACCACGGTGCTGGGAGGCTGCCAGCTTGAGAGTTACCACTGTTGCGCTCTGACAGATCACTTTAGTAGTGGCTGTTCTCCCTTTTTTAGTGCAGGCTCCATTCTGCAAGGTCCTGACCTCCTTTGGGTGGAGAGTATGGTACCATTTTATTTACACTGCAGATGGCTTCCATGGTCAGTAGAGTTATAGCTCCTGTGTTCTCCATGCCACCACTTCACTGCTGTTTCCAGGGACCGAGACGAGGTGGGTGACTGTTTGTTGGGAGGCGTAGCTTAATGCTGTTCCCATGTTGCAGCCTTGTCTTGCAGTCTCACCTGGTGAGGATGTTTCCAGCCTTGTAGCTATGGGCCAGCTCTGCCAGTGACATCTTCCTCAGGAATCTTCTCCCTTCTTCTCTTGAGCTGGACTTTTTTATTCTGAGGATGAAGTAGCTGGACATTGGGCAGTCTTCCTCTGCTGGAAAGAGCTCCTAAATTCTTTTTACTGCATTGCAGCCCACACCCCACACTTCCCAGCAGCTGTGCAGATACCAAGGACTTTCTTCTTAACACAAGTGCAAGTCAGAACTGTGATGGGTGCTCTTAGTCAACTAAACCCATCCCCATTGTTTCCACAGGCCCCTAGCTGGTCCCATGTTCCTGAGATACATCACAATGTTTCTAAACTTGTCTCTAGCTTTATACTCTCCCAGTACAGTCACTTTTTATGCTGCCCTTAACACTGGCAATGGGGATGTGCTTTGGTCACCTATACTGTATGTTACTTCTGGCAGAGGCTCGTTACTTTTCTTTTTACTGTTTATTTATTCCCACTTAATAGAGGCCCTTCTGTAGAAATCCTTAGGATCCTGGTATCATCTCGGACAGGTTCTGTGTTTCCTGAAGCTGCTTTGAGGTGCATAGGGCATGGCTTCAGCCTGCACCTGCTGGCCATGTTGCATGTTTTTAGAAACCAGGAGCTGTGGATGATACAGGTCAAATCCTAGTTCCCTCTGGTGAATTTCTGGCAGAGTTCAGCCAAAATTTGGAAGCCTGTGGTTGTAGTAGCTGATTTTGTAAATAGTTTGTATAATAAATAAAATATTTTAAAAATGCTACCTTCTCAGCTCAGTGTTCTTTCGGGGCTGTACAGAGGGAGTCAAACTGGTTAGTGCTGTCCATGGGTGAGGGGCCTCTCCAGGTCTTTGGGTGTCTCGCTGAGGTCTGCTGCAGAGGGGAGAGGACAGTTCTCCACCTGCAGCCTTTCAGGATGTCTGACTGAACCTCTCTGGGAAGAGGCAGGACTCGGCTGGGGCTCGCAGGCTACTGTGAGGCCTCTCTGCAGCGGGCTGGAAAATAGGCTGAAGCAGCTAGTAATGCCAGAAAGTATTTTAAAGACTCTTTTATGTAAATTAATAATGCAGTTGGTGCAATTACTTTTTCATCTCACTGTATTACCTAACTCTTTGAGCTGCAGGTATTTGTACTGCTTGTGCTTCACTGTACTTTCAAGAGGGTTAGATGAAGCCAGCAGAAGAGGGGGTATTTGAGTCCTTTGCACGTTTTAAAGTTGTACAAAATACTTTCAGATTGCAGGGTGGAAACAATGTACCTGCAAGTGTCTGCTAAGGAACAAGGGCTTTGCTAGTAAGTGGACAGCTTGTTGCCTTCAGGGGCAATACCCAATTTCTGTGATTCTCTGAGCTTGAGCTGTTCCCAGCTCCGACAAAAAGCATTCAATTTATCACTGGTTTTCATGGACTTTTTTTTTTTGTAGCTTGAGGATTAAAATCATAACTTTAAAACTTTAGAAGATTCTGCAACATGATTCTGTACCTATTAGCATTGCTGCCTGTATAACAATGAAAACAGTTTCCTGGGCTGTACAAAGATTTAGCCCATCTTCAGCCAGCATAGCATTAGCTGGCTGTGTGTATTCCACCATATAACTAGGCAGATGTTCTCATATATTACAAAACCAGCCTCTAGCCTTGATTCTGGCTTTCAAACCATGAGTGCTGGCTAAAGAAGAGAGTGAGCAGTGCATGTGAGTCTCAGGGATTGCCTCTGTAGCATTGTGTGGGGTCATGGTATTATTTAGAAGCTACTTGTGGGAACAAAGTTGTCTTATGCTGGACTCAGAGAAGACAGAGGTTAGATAGAGCAGTGGTGAGCGTTATGAAGAATCCAGAAACAAGTTCCACTGTCCCCTGGAAATCACAGAGATGGTGAGTCTAGAGCTGTTGGAGTTGGGGTCAGGTGGGGTGACTTTGCAAACCTGGCATGAACAAAATGATACATAGCAAACCATGTGGACATGTCTTTACATGCCATGACCAGTATTACTCATGGGAAGGGGGCCAAGTTGAGGCTGGAGTTTTCAGAAACTCTTATCTGTTTGGGTGTGAAGGAAAGTGCTCAGCATGCTGGATTACTTTAGGACGAAGTAGGATCTAAAGTTTCTGCCTGTCTTTGCAGGATGTGTGATATCATCTGGCTGCCCGTCCTGATCACCAGTTTCTTGTGGTGTCTTAGAGAGGGAGTGGTGACAGTGACCTGTTGCTGACTCCACAATGTCCATTTATGCTGGCACCTGGCATGGACTTGGGGCTGGGAGAGAAATCATGCCTATGCACTTCATGCTGGAATCCTACACACCCCAGCTTGTGTCTCCAGCAATAGCAAGGAGTTGGCTGATGTCTTAGGATCCTTGATTCTATACATGGCCACTTGACCTGAGGTGTGTCAGGATGTGCTGCTTGGGAAACTGGACTTTTGTGCATTTGGTTCCTCTGCTCAGCATTCTGTTTGCCTCAGTTGTAGAGGTACGGAGAAGGATACTTCAGATACCTGAATGAGAAAATGGGGAAATGATGCTTGATTTGGATAAGATCCCTTCTTGCTTTCAAAGTGTTATGGCTGAGTTGGTCAGCTGAACCAGGCTGTAACTCCTGGTTCCTGTAGTGAATTACTATGTTTTGTATGGTTTTGGCTACCATCTTGTGTCTGACTGACCTGGCATATGACAGCAAAAAGAGTTTGAACATGTGATTATAGGAACTATAGAAGGAAAACACTTACGGGAAACAGCAAAGTACACCAGAACCTCAGCTTGTCTCGGCATCAGCTGTATGGTGCAGAATCTGAGATTTTAGAATCTTCCTTTTAAACTCTTTCCTTGGTTTGGGGTTTTTTTGTTTTGTTTTGTTTTGTTTTTTTGTTGGTTTTTTTCATTGAATGCGTGAGAAACCCTAATCTTTGCTCTCCAGAGCATGAAACTTGATTGTAGGAGGGAGGTGTTACTGCATGAATGTGTTCATTTTTAGACATAATTTGCTATAACTTCTTTTGCAGTAAACCAAAACAGCTGTAGCTGAAGTTCACCCAAAATTCCCAATCAGTCTTTTCCAACTACCCTTCTGCAGGGATGGTGTGCTACAAAGTATGCTGAGGCGTGGGCAATTGCACATGAGGTTGGAAGTGGGGAGTGAGGCTGAGAGCCAAGCTTCTCAGCCGTGGTATAAAGCTGCAACGAATACAGACAAAGGAAGCAGAGCTCTTGCACCACATGAGGGATGGAGAAACTGGAATTGGCCTAAGGCTGCTCCAGAGTTTTCTCTGAGGCATGTGAAGGCCAGAGTGAATTTGGGTGTTTTTTGGGGGAGTGACTCTGCAGTAGCCAAAACCAAATTCTTCTCTTCCTCTTGAGGCAATTCTCTGATAAGCTGCGAGAAGTGTGTTGGCCCATACCCACCCCTTAATTTAGGGATTGAGGCTAACATAATTCTGAAAGCCTGTAAAGTCATGCAATTTTCTGAGTAATCTTAGCAATCTCATCTCTTACCAGAAGGCACAGCTGCTTGGGCCTCTCTTGTGCTTCAGTAGCTGAAGTGTGAGGTTGCCTCGAGTTGAGATAGTGCTGCTTACGGCAGTGGGTGAAGAAACGCAGGGAAATACAATTCTCTGCAGTCCTCTTGGAGGATGATGAAACCAGCTCCAGGGGTTTCAGATGTGTCTGGAGAAGTGGTTTGCTGTGTAGAGACTAGGTCAGATTTGCAGAGGCCTTTATTGCTGGTGTGGAACAGACAGACTCCTACTCAGGGAAAACTGGCAGGCGCTTCTTGTCTGTGACTAGAGCAGTCAGCAGCAGTATGGAGCCTTCCTTCTCCTAGGCCCTTTTATATCGGGAACAACATGCAATACACTGGTAGCAACTGTAGTCACTGTTGAAACTAAAAATTATAGTACAAAAATGTCACCTTGGTGTCTTCTAGTCAGACATTGAACTGTTGTCTTTGTGCTGCATGTCCTCACCTATTGAGAGCATCTCACTGACTACTATCTCTTATGCTGACTGGTGTTGTCTTGTTTTCCTTCTGCTTGCTCTCATCCTGGTCTCTTTCTCATCTGTCCTTTCTATATCTCATTCCTCATTCTAAACAGCAGACAGTCTCTCTGTGTCTGGATGTTGTATAGCTCCTTGCACAAGGGGGTCCTGTTTCAAGATGGGGGCTCCTAGTGCTAAACAGTATTGCTATTAAAAATCGAGGGCCTAGTTGTAGAGAGCCCTAAGGCTGTCAAATTGGAGGGACTGGGCAGATGCTGGCTGTTCTGGTAATGAATCTTTTTCTTCTTAGAAGACTTTCATGACATCTGTCCTGGTGCCGAGGTCTGCCATGCTCCTTGACTCAGCTCGATGCTCTGAAGCCGTGCTGCCCCTCCGAGCCGAGCCGTGCTGCCCCTCCGAGCCGAGCCGTGCTGCCCCTCCGAGCCGAGCCGTGCTGCCCCTCCGAGCCGAGCCGTGCTGCCGCGGGCTCGGGGATGCTCCAGGTGCCTCGGTGCAGGGACAGGTAGCAATGTGGCAGCCCTCTTCTGCCAACAGACGGTGACTGCGGCTGGTTGGCCACCAGAGGGAGACCGATAGTCAACTTGAGCTGGTCAGGTTTAAGAGTGGCCAACTTCAGCTCTCTTGAAACCCTGCAGTTTGGGTTACTGTTGTATCGGGTTTGGGTTTTTTTTTTTTTGTTCAGCACTACCTCTTAGTCTAGCAAACGAGTTGGCTGGCAGATTCTGTTGTTGTGCTTCTAATCCCCAAACTGAAGAGTATAAGAAGTGAGCATCTAGGAAGCATCCCCTGGTTCTACACAAGTCCCTGTTGCGCAGCTTCCCCTTGCCCTTTTGTTTTCCAACAGGCCACACATTTAAAATGCATGAAAGGAAGTTGGATTTACATATGTATGATTAACCTGCAGCACTCTCTCTCAGGAGACTCACGACAATAGTTTGGTAAGAATAATGTGTTTAATATGAACAAACAGCAGTAACACTAACCAGATTAGATGTATTCCCTCAGGCTTTGAGACACAGATTAGTCATCAGTTTGCGAGGGGAGAGAGAGTTTTAACGCATGGACCAGGAAAGCAGAATTGAGCTGATATTATCCTTTTAGGGCTCATTATAACAAAGTGGACTTTTTTTATTAACTGCAGGTACCACTAGCCTTTCCAGAGAGCCTGGGGGAGTGGAAGCTGACACGAGCTTGGATGAGATGCAGTAGGTGACTGCAGCAATACAGCAGCTCCAGGGACAGGAGGGAAAAAGGACCCTGTAACCACCCTCAGGGGGCAACTGTCCTGAAGTGGTCTCTCTACAGGCAGTGCCTGCCTTGGATACTCTGCATCAGGTTGTTTGAGTAGAGGTGGCTTGGCCCAGCTAACCTCGCGCTTTGCAGTCAGCAGTGTCAGTAGCCTGTTGGAAGTCGTTTTGGAAGGTGCTCTGGGAATGTCTTTCTAGGAGTCGGCTCTGCTGTGCCTCAGCCCCTCTGGTTCCTCCTCCTGAGCAGGGCTGAGCTGCAATTCAAGTGTGAAGTGGCACGGTTTCAGAGGAGCCGCATACCAAACACATTAGTGAGGTGTAATGCACTTGGTGCTGCCGAGCCAGCTCAGGCCTGAGGCTCTGACCTTGACAGATCTGCTCCCCCACAGTGTAAGGAGCAGAGGGAAAGGCAGGAGATCAAACAGCAACAGCAGAGGGGAGGAAGGTGGTAAAGAGTCATGGGACCGGTGGTGTTGGACCCAAGAGGCATCTTTAGATTCTAGTGCAGAAATGCTCACGGATCAGAAGGCATCTGGCTGCATTTCTCAGCAGGATCCCTGCTCCTCAAGGGCTCAGTTCAGTACTGGAGGTTTAGGATTGTGTGAAGAGGTAGCCTATGGAGACGGATAGAGGACCAGAGTCTGATATGAGGTTGTGGTGTTGAAGTAGAAGTTTATAAAAGGCTGAGGAGTGCTGAGGAAACACACAGCTTCTCATGATCCCTGTGTCTTGTTGAACAAGGTCAAAGAGCCAGCCAGCAGGGATTGAAAGGCAACAAGCACGTGGCTAATCAAATCTGTCTGCTCCACAGATGGACTGAGGAAAGCAAGAGCTTTCCTCCCTGTCCTCCTAAGGGCGGATAAAAGAGCGTGACATGGATGTGGATAATGAAAACATCCATGGTTAAATAAGATTTAAAGCAAACAAACCTTCCTGCTTCAGGGCCAAAACCTGCCTCTGATGGACAGGAGTTAGAAAGGAGCTTGCTTTCTGTTTCTCTTGAAGCTAGCCACTGTCCTGTGCAGGATGCAGACCTGGAGGAGTGTTTGGCAGCTGGTGGCCCTAGGCAGGAAGAGGAAAGCAGAATCTGCTTTAATCCTGTCATAGATGTCATGCTAATTAGGGTTGAGCCAATTTAATACTTGAATAAAGAACAGGCAGATCCTTCACAGAACTGGGTGTTAATGGCTTTCCAGAAACCCTCTCCTGTCTAGACGAGGGCCACCCTCAGCATCCTGGTGTGTCTGTAAGAGGGGCTGCACAGAGAAGGGGCTCTCCTTCATGCCCTGTGGTCTCAGTGCAGCACCTACTGTGTTCCCAGTGGGTGTATCAATGTCGAGCCCTGCCAAATATGGTGAGAAGTCTTTGACATGTTTCCAGAGCATCTAGGTGTCTGCTATTAGCCAAATTTCAGTAGTGTTGTTCTGTTCCCTGGATAGCTGATTTCCTTTATACTCCTCTCTGAGCTGTTGGATGGATGTGAGGTGATGACAGCCTGAGCCTGGAAGGGAGCTGTGTTGCAGTGCTGGGTGAGGGAGCCCCACACCTGTGATCTTACATGTCCTAGAGCTGGCAGACTCATGGCAGGGAGAGTGTGCACTGCTCTGCAAGGCCAACAGCTGCCTTGTACCCTTCTCAAGCCATGAACCCTGCTTGTAGATACAAGAGCACCTTTTTCCCTCTGTGGCCTCAGCCTAGCACAGGTTCGATGAGGAGCATTGCCTCCTGAAGCCCATCTTTGGTGAGCCCCATGGAGAGGTCAATGCAGCTGTGGTTTTTCCTCTGCCTCCTCATCTTCCTGCCTCTCCCTGCATCTTATCCCCTGCCCTGTTATCTTCCACTATCGCTCCTTCTCTGCTCTGTTTGCCAGTGTGGTAGTGTAGAAGACAAAGTGCCCTGATGCACTCTGGCTTGGCCTTTTCCCTTCTCCAGAAACCTGCACAGGGAGAGCTCCCTCCCCAGTTTTCTCTGGCTGCCTTTTGCCTTTCTAATCAGTCATGGTAATTTACCCTGGCACTGTTTGGCAGGGGCCATACCTTGGCATCATGAGCAGCCAGGTTCAGCTGTCAGCCTCTGAGCCATGAGCCTAATGCAACGGAACAGATGTAGGTATTTTTTCCAAGTTTTCCCTGGGCAGCAGGATTAAAGTCTCTGTTCTCAGCTGGGGTCCCCGGTGTAGTCACTTCCCTCTGTGTTACACAACACCCTATTAAGAAGAACAGCACAAACATGTTCGTTGGGATCCCTTCCCCCAACACTAGAAGGCCAAGGAACAAAGGCAAGGGAGGTTTCCAAAGGCTGAGGAGCTGCCTGTTTGGTCCAGGAGCCCTGGGATAATCCTCCAGATATTCCCCTGTGAAAGGGCCCTGCCGCTCTCTGCTGTTCTCCATGCTTGTGGTGTCAGGGTTAAGAGGGAACACGGCGGGGG
>NW_010973368.1:3500845-3504181 GCF_000737465.1 Haliaeetus leucocephalus | reverse complement strand
GGGGGACGAGGGGGGGTGGGGGGTAAAAGAGCAGTGGGGTCGTGTTCTTCATCCATCCATCCAGCTGCGTGCAAACCAATGGGGGGAGAAACTAGTGTGGCAGCATCACTGCCAGGCCTGGTGTCTGTGCCTGCCTGCTGAGCTGGAGGCTTCTGGGCGTGCATGTGTGCATGAGCAAACACGCAAACAAAAGGGAGTGACGAGAAACCCCGAGGGGTGTCTCCGTGCTAGCGAGGCAGATGGGGCTAGGGTGCGGTCCGCGGTCCAGACAAACTTTTTCTTGAATTCGAAGGTGTCATGCCCTGAGAAGACTTTGGTGTCTTCTGATGGCCGCAAAGGTGTGGAGGGAACTTGCTGGAAACAGGGAGGCGGAGTGCTCTCTGTAGGTGATCCTGAAGCAGCTGGCTGTGGAGAGGGACTGCGGGCACCCTTGGTGAGCAGGAAAGGGCTTCCCCAGCAGACCGAAGGGAGCAGTCAGGTCCATGTGAGCACACACAAGGATCTGCTGCCTCTGTGCATTAATTACTTGCTTTAGTAACAAAAGACCATAAATGAACAAGGGAGTTAATTAGGTCTGCAGCAGGCCAGGTTTGGAGGCCTGCAGGGCTGAGAAGTCTGGAGCGGGTTCAAAGGTGCAGGGGGAGGAGAAGGCCCTGGAGCTCTGTGTAGCAAACAAAGGTGCTGCTGGTTCTCCCCCTTGGGGAGCACTGTGAAAAACCATCTCTGTCCTTAGGACCATCCCCAGGAGGGGGAGAGACCAGCTCCTGGCAGCATCTGTTCGCTCAGGCCTCCAATGAAGGGCTTAAACAACTTGTTAATTCACTCCTTTGTCCAGCTGCAAACCCTTCGTCATGGCAAGCGAGCCTCCAGGGCGGTGTGTGCAGTTGTGAGCCAGCCCCTTTTGCCCTGGTACTCTCTGTGTGCTGGACGATCCAGTGAGCCGTCGGCGGTGCTGAGGGGCATGTTGCAGCTGTCTGGCCCATCTCTAGTAAAATGGTTGCAGCAGGTCCTTTCCATCTGCTTTGGCCCAAGAGTGACCCTTGCAAACCTCCTCTCCCTTGCAGTCGCCTCAGCAGATGGTGGGAAGGCAGATGGAAAGAGGGAAATCTCCGAAGCTGTAGCGATAGAAAAATCTGACCCCACGGTACCTCTCACCCCAACACCCACAGGTACTGGGTTCTTACAATGCCACATAACCCCTGAGCCTTGGCCTCCATGTCCCTTCTACCCCTCAGAGCACCTCGTGCTCCCTTCTCTGGACCTTGGTGGAGGCTCTGGATGGCATACAGTCGGAAGCAAGCCTGCCCCAGCTCTGCAAGCAGAGTAGTAAAGGGCACCCGTGTTATGAGGGGACCTCATGGCATGGTGAGAGCTGAGGAACACTTGTGCTCTAGATGACATGTTGTTGGGGTCTTGGGGCCTATGAGTTTGGAGGGGGGGGGTCAGTTGTGGTGAATCACTGCAAACCACTTTCGACAGCTGCTCTTTTGACTCCACTCCCCCCTTGCATCTTAGATGCATTAAGTCTGCTTTGGGAGGGGGGCAGAGGATTCTTTCCTTACCTGTAATTTTACCAGACTGCAGGAGTTCAAGGAGGTGGAACGGTGTGCTTGGCCCACGCTGGAGGAAGTTTCAGCTCAGCAAGGGTGTTTGGGACAGCTGAGTTGTGTATTGCCTGCCAGGCTGCGCCAGCTGCTCTCGAGTCAGGACTCAAACCGCGACCAGACTTGGTCCCTGTTCCAGACTTTTCCTTCACCTCATTTGTTAGCGGCTTCGGATGCAAATTCTGTGGCCGGTATGTGGAGGCCTGGCTGGCTTGCAGGGCTCCTGTCCAGCTGCCCTCATTCAATTCTCCTCCCCAGCGGGCCTGGCTGGATGTGAGTGCTGCAAAGGTCTCAGAGGGAATGTGCAGGGTATCCAGGTTACAGCGCTGTCACCCTTCCTCTCCAGGTGGCAGCAGTGGTTGACTTGGATAGAGCACAGGCCCTTCCCATAACACAAGCAAGACAGATGCATCCAAGTACAACACAGAGGTGCAAGGTTTGCCTTGCAGAGGCAGTTTACCCCACCTTGCATTAGGTAAAATGCAGACAGCTCATGAGAGATGACTCTCCCTCCTGCAAAATAGCTTGTGCAGACAGTGTGGACAAGGAGCAAGAAACAGCCTGAAAAGAAATAGAAGGATGGTGGAGAGAAGCTTGGAAAGGTCGCCAGGCCCGCAAATGCAAAGATGTCTAGGGGCCATGTAGAGGGGCTCCATTGTAATGTTTGGTACCATGCCCAGCCTGAAGCTCTAGCACCATTTAGTAGGCTGGACCAGCCTTGGCCTCAGTCTTGTTTGGCTAGATGGAAGCAGTTGTCATTGTGTCCCGAGTACAGTATCATTGTCGCTCTTTAATTCCTCCAATGAGGTGTCGCAAACAGATATACATGTGTTGTAGCTGTACTTTGGATTTGGATTTGCTTCTGGGAACAGGCAGTGATAAGTGTTAAGAGCTGTTTAGATCCCAAACTGTTGTGTTTCTGAACTGGTTTTTAACAAGAGCAGAAGACACAAGGCTGGAGAAAAGGCTGCTTTCCCCTCCAGAAGCATCCCACTGGACTGGGGAGGGACTCTGAGTTGGTGATGCCCTCCGAGCAGCTGGGGTTAATGACCAGGCTAAGGTTATTGGTAGCATTACCTGATGACTGCTAATTGCGTTTGCCCTTGTTCAGTGCCTGCCCCTGGGACTTCCCCTGGCAGCTGCAGGGGCAGGTCTGGGTCTGTGGAGGCAGGTCCCCTGTGGAAAGAGGCTGCTGTGATTAATGACCAGCCATGAATGAGAGGGAAAGGAATAGGAGGAGAAAGCTGCCAAGGCTTTAACTCCGGTGGGTGCAGAGGTTCAGCCTGGTTCAGATCTGCTGGCGGGAGGGGAAGGGTCCTTGGCCAGCCAGCATGTTAACAAGCCAGAGGTGAGCGTGGGTGATCAGGACAGCCATGGCTGCATTGCATAAATCAGACTTAAAGCGCCAGAAAAAGCCTCCAGGGAGATGAAATGTCTAAGTGTCATCAGCTCTGCGGAGATAATGAGAACCAGAAAAGCACCAGGAGGTAAAATGGCACAGATCCGTGAAAACAGGCTTGTGGGCCTGGGATCCTCGTGGATCCGTGCTGACTGTGGGGCCAGTGGGGGGGATGGCCGTGGAGGAGTCTGGTGTTTATGGAGGGGCTGTAGGGTTAATCCTCCTCGATCTCAGAGTCAATTGACTCTGAAAGAAGAACGTCTTCCTGCCAAATGATGTGTGTGTCGTCCCGTTCCCCCCCCCCCCCCCCCCCCTCCTCCTCCGACCCGTACC
>NW_010973368.1:3488080-3500684 GCF_000737465.1 Haliaeetus leucocephalus | reverse complement strand
CCCCCCCCCGCCCCCGCTTCTTCAGTTGCCTTGAACAGAAAGGAAGAAATGGAGGGAAACAGCAAGGGCTGGATCCACTAGTGCTGTGTTTGCATGGTCAGTGCAATTGAGAGGGACGCCCCCATTTCACTCTGGGCTTAGCGTCCTGAACACAGCCCTGTAACTTGGGAGCTGAGGGAGCCCCTTGGGGACTGGAACCAGGAGGTGCAGCCAAGAGCGTTTTCTGGGTCCATTGATGTCATGTCCCCAAGAGAGGCATCCCCAGCTCCTCTGGTGGTGACCAAACCCATTGCAGCAAAGGTGGCCGATGGCCACCTGTGTTAGAGGTCAGATCAGAGTGAACAGTGCTGAAGGAGGCTGCCCAGGGAGGCTGTGGAGCCTCCATCCTCAGAGGGGTTCAGAAATGCGGCCATGAGCATCCTGGCCTGAGCAGGGGGCTGGACGGGACCATCTCCAGAGGTCCCATCCTACCTCAACCAGTCTGCGATTGTGTGGGAGAGCACCAGGGGATGCTCTCCACTGCCAGGACCACCTGCTTGCTTGGCCGTGGCTGGGAGGCTCATGGCTGGCTGAGGCGAGAACAGTAGGAACGTGTTTTCTCCTCACCTCCACTGCGAAACCAGAGTGATGGGGTCCTTCATTGCTCCCTTGCCCACACTGCTCCTTGCAGGGCTGTGGCTGAGCCCTGCAGAGTAGGAGTGTTCCTGGGCACAGCAGAGTGCTGCTGGAAGCCATCTGAGCTGCTGCCTCCAGGCACTGGCTTGCCCAGGGTTAAGCTGGGCTTGCTTCCACTCCTCCTTAAAGGAGGCATGGCTGTAAAACAATGTGGAAGTTAGGCACCAACAGCCATTTGGCCATCTTTGGCATTAGGCCTGAACTGGTGGGGGCAAGGGCAAGGTTGTATCACAAAATAGCAATGAAGTATCTGGTGAGGGTTTGTTTTTCTAGCTGCCTCCTTGCTGGTGCCCTGAAGGCTTGTGGTGAAGGGCAGATGTTCAGTCTCTCCCCTTGTACCTGTGCCCCAGGCACACTCCTTCCTCTGCCTGCAAAGGCTGTGTTCCCAGCCTTGGGAGGAGCTCTGTGCCGGCTGCGAGATCTCAGCCTGGATTAGGTGGCAAAGGCAAATCCTCAGCTTTGGGAAGAGCACACTTGACCTTTGCCTCTGCAGAGTTAGGCTCTCCCTTGGGAGGAAGTATTGGCTCAGCTGCTGAACAAAGCGCTGGCTGTCATGAGCAGGACCTGCCTGCCTCGGGGAGAGAGGGCCTGGGGTGGGGGTCAGATTTATGCTCCAGGGAGGGAAGAAGAGACAGCAGACCCAGTGACCTGGAAGCTTAGAGGTGACCAGCTCAATTTACTGAGAAATGCAAAGCTACATTGCCTCCTCTATCGGTAAAAATACACCATCTGGGATGGTCTGGGCAGATGAGCCTACTGGCACATCCAGATGCAAGAGGGGAATTTGGTTGGTAAGATCCAAATGATGTTTTGAATCCCTTTTCCTTATTTTCCAACCTGTTCTCCTCTGTCATGTCTTGCAGTGCCTTTCACCCTCAATTGCTGCTAGCATCTTTGGAGGTTCTCCAGGTCGCATGGAAGAAGTATCCAGTAGTGAACTTGGCCCTAGCATGGACTTCAGACAACGTTATATGTGCCCAGTGGTAGGTGCAGTTAAACATGCTTGTTTTCCTTAAGCAGTGGCATGTGTACAGCTCTCATGTTAATTCAGACTTTTTTCCTACAATATGCCTTTTGTTCTATGTAACGCGGCTCACTCTAGTGCCAGAGGGCCCAGCAAGGCATATGGGCAAACACAGAGTGGGCGTGTGGGGTGATCTCTTTTCCACTTTGTACCTGAGGGCTGAAGCTAGATGGTTCACCTGAGATGACAGAAGAAGCCTGTGTCAGAGCCAGGACTGAACTTGGGTCCCAGCATCAGCACTGTGGGGCAGTGCCCCGCACCCGTTGTCATGGGCTCTGTTTAGAAGTTGTCAGGTTTCTCTATGCTGATGCTCTTCCATGCATTCACCTAAGTCAGGTTGCTTTTAATTCCAGGATTTTTGGGGAGCTTTGCAGCCCCAATACCAGGCTTTTGAAATGGATACATAAGGACAAAGAATCTGGCTGAGTGCAAAGCGCTATAGAAATGCATTTGCATTTCCACCGCTGCAGGTACAGTGTTTGAAGGTTTGGTGTTATGCCAGACCTTCACACCCTTGTGTCTCCCCAGCCTCCTCCACTGAAGTGCTCTGAGCTTGGAATCAGTTTGAATTGGTGCCTCTAAAGAGGTGGTTCAATATTACTGAGAGCACATGGGTTAGAGAGGGAAGAGATTCACTCAGATGGAGCTGATGAAAGAATCCAGGTCTGCCCAAGCCTCCAAAGGGCTGTAAAATAGGTATAAATACATTTATCATCTACTGCATTGCAGAGGAGTGAAGAGACCGATCTAGCTTGAAAGAAGTGTCTCCTTTTGTGCCACCTTTGCCAGTTCCTGTAGATATTTGTGCAGTGCTCAGCCACTGGGTTAGCAGAGTGGCCTCTCCTTCAGGGTTGATGAGAGCATAGTGTGGCAGTCAGTACTGCAGGACAGGAATGTTGCCTTCACCTGCAGGTGGACTGGCAAAATGGAAGGAGATGAGGAGAGCTTGCCAGCTACCAGCCAGGCTATTGCAGGGTGAGAATGAGGGGAGCAGTTTTGGAGAGCACATCTGTATCTAGCATCGTTTTGCTTTACTGTCAGGAGGATTCTCCATCAGCTGCTCTGACCTTAGCCTAGGCCATCTGAACATCTTGTGGGAAGCAACTACCACCATGTTACCAAAGCTGTCCTGCATGCTGGGGGCAGAGCTACCTCCTGCTCCATCAGCTTTAGAGGTCTTCTGCATCTCTTGCCCCTGTGTCACTCACACCCCGAAGTAACAGCTGTGTTTCTGTTGGCGAGGGATGGCTGGGAAGAGACCAAAATCAGAGTATGTTACTGAACGCTTGCGTGGGAGGTCTGTTGTTAGCACGAGTGTGAGAGCTGCACATCTGAGAAACTAATACAATGAGGGGAGCCATGCACGTGAAACAACTCAGGGTAGTGGGCCATGTTCCTCCTTTAGATCTGCTTGGTGCTGACAAACTCATTAGTGGCAGCTTGATGCTGCTGCTGATCAGGACTTTGCTGAGAGCAAGAGCTCTGGAGACTGTTGGTGGCTGAGCTTTGCACAGGACCAAGCTGATGGAGTCAGTTTCTGCCCCCCAGTGCATATGGTGCAGATTCTCAACCAATTTTCTGAGCAGGCGGTGTTTCTGGGAGATGTTTGGCTGAAGTCTAGGCTCGGTGCAGCTGTGTCAGCAGGTTCTGGGGTGGGAAGGGCACTGGATTTCACTTCCCCATTTCCCTCCTAGAGTCTTGCTGACACGGCTTCCTGGACCACTAGTGTCAGGAAGAGACAGTTTGGTTTCTGGGGTGTGCGTATGTGTGTGGGGCTTGGCCTAGCCTGCACGGGGCGTGAGAAGGGCACCGAACCATCCTTCCAGCCCAGCTGCTTCCTCCACTAAAGCATCGAGACAGAGTCTCTGCCATACCCAGACTGTTTGGAAACATGTTGATAAACTTCCAAATGTCTATTTTACAATCCAGATGTGCTAGCCTTGGCTGTAAACCCTCATCTGAAGAACAGGTGTGCTATAATGTTTCTAGCAGTGGCCCCAAAGCCAGCTGGAGGCTTGAGCTGAGCAGGGGCCAAGGGGCTGGTGCCATATAGGATATGGATACTGGGGCAGGGACAGGTGAGGCAGAGAGCTGTAGGTCAGCCGTAGTTCATGGCAACCCGGAGTCAGACTGTAAGAGAAGAAAGGGGCAAGCCAGAATATCCCTCAACCTGCAGCCTCTGCTTAGCAGCACTGGAGCTGTCTCAGAAGAGGCTGCCCTGGTCGTATGGGCAACATGGGTGCATCAGCCTTGGTCAGATCTGTCCTGGTGAGGAAGCACAGGGCTAGAGCTGGCCACCAGCCTCTGTGGTATTTTCTGTGGTTTGCCTCGACCTCTCCAGCAGCTTTGTGGTCTGGGAGGCACTGCAGGTCACAGCAGCTCCCTGTCAGCATTGCCAGGGGAACTGAAATGGGGCAGCTGCTTCCTTGGACAAAACTTCATGTGTGCCTTTGGCCTGAAAAGCGGGCATCCCCCCTGGGCTGGGGAAGGTGTCCTGCTGCTGGGCCCAGATCTGGCTCCTGAAAGCTGTGCTGGGGAGAAGCGCAGTCCCAGTGGGAGGACCGGTGGCAGCAGTGCGCTGCCAGAGAGGGAGGCACCAGCCCTCTGGTGTAGGGAGGGCAGCCAGCCCTGGGTGCAGGCTCCAGGAAGCCTGTGGGGATGAGGCAGGGCACAAGGTGCTGATACCACACTGCCTTAGCTACACATGGTGCCTGCAGGCTCAGAGATGAGAGCCACGCTGATGGTCTATCCCCCTACCCCCTAAACCCCCAAACTTGCTCTCACATAGGATTTTAGATCTGCTGGTACCGCTAGGTGATTTTTGTAGCCTAAAGGCTTTGTCAGTGACGTTCATACTCTCCAGAGGCCATACGGAGCCGGTCAGGCTTGCAGGGAAGCAGAGCTTGACTGAGAGCAACAAGGTAGGCAGCATGTGCCATAGGGGCAGCTGCCTTTGCTGAAAGTAGACAGCAAGGCAGGGGTAACTCAGGCCAGGGGCAGCGCTGAGGAAAGTCAAGGCCGTATCAGTCCCACCCCCTCACAGAACAAGAGACCAAAGTGGCATTGAGAGGGGTCCTCACAGACAGCACTTTCTCCTGCACCTGGGGTGGCCCTGGCCATGCCCTGTGCCCAGCCAGGAGCCTTCAGCATCCCCTTGTCCCTTCTGGTGGACATAAGGCAAGCTGGTGCTGTTGCTTCATTTTCATCTGCTCCCAAATTGCACTCCTGGCTTGGGCAAGTACCTTTCCTGCTCCATAGCCCTTCCTGTTGCTCATCTGTGGCAGGAGCTGCCTGTAGACCAGCCTAACTTGCACAGCCTCGGAGCAGGCAGTTCTGGCCTCATGCTGCTGCTGTGGGGATGTTCCCCAGGCACATCAGGAGCTCCCCACCTCCTTCAGCCCTGCCACCCTCCAGGATGTGCTTCCCTTGGCTCAGGGACGCACAGGGCCAGCCTCCGGGAGGGAGGAAGGAGAGGATCTCTCCCACCTCCACAGTGCCAGCTGCCTTCTCAGGCACCACCCCTGTTGTCAGGGCTCTCCAGCCTTGAGGGAGTGCAGGTGACCGCCTGGGCTGTTGGCACTGCTGCGCGCTTGAGCTGTGCGAGACTGCCTTGCCTGCTCAGCCAGGCTGAGAGAAGGGAAGGGGAGAGGGAGGGAGGTAGAGGCATGGCCTGAAAGTGCATGCCAGAGCTTGGCACAGAGGCAGAGGCAATCATCCGCAGAGAGGGCAGGCCCTGCTTCTGCCCTGAGCTCCAAACCCAGTTCTGGGAGAAGCAGGAAAATCATGAGTGCCATCTCTGTAATCCTGTAATGGGTTTTTGTTCTGTACCTGGCGTGGCCCCCATCTGGGTGGGAAGTGGATGCTTCCCCATCCCAAGCTCCTTGCTCTTCTCGGAAGATTATGACCTGATGTGGTGTGGCATGGAAAGGGGCTTTGCTCATCTTCTCTGCAGTTGCCCTGCATTTATTTCCTTGTTAAACTCTCATTGCTCATTATTCTTATTTCCTGTAAGAGTCTGGGCCCTTTCTTAAGGCTGTGTGCCACACCTATGTGTAGAGTGGGTGACAGTAGAGTCAGTGTGGCAAGTGGTGAGGGAGACTTCTGGAGCTGTGATGTCACTGGAGAGCTGGATTCCCAGCCTATGAAGTCATAGCTGAGAAATTGGGTACTCAGCCTAATCCTAATCATTACCCGATGGGACTGTAAAGTGTCAATGAACTAGTCTATTTCTTGATGACTGACTACTTTAACACATACCACCTAATAATTGCCACTTTTTGCAGTTTCCTAAGATTCACTTACTAATAAGCTATTAAACATCCACTTGAAATCACTGCATTGTAATGAGCTGAGATCACTGCTCATGCAGCTATTCCAGCGCCCAAATTGGTAGGAAAGCACCTAAAATCCTCTGATGGGGAGCGGGCCTGCAATTTCAGGATGGCAGAGTAAACAAACTAAAATACAGATACATCAGCACCACCGATCATTCCCATTTCAGGATCTATGTGGCCATTATCCGTTTTCCTCTGATATGCAAAGCTGATGGGCTGAAGGACTTGCAGTCCAAGTTCACCATGCCCTGGGCAGCCAAAGTGAGGGTCTTAAGGAATAGCAACTTGAAGGAAATGAGAGTCGTTGCTTTTTAGGAAGATTGTTTTGGAATCAGAAGCAAGAATGAAACGACTTTAATCCCAAATGCTCAGTAGAACTCAAAATTTGATTCAGGTTTGTTTCTTCTGGTCTTTTTGTTTAAGGTAATGCAAAGGCAATGTGGTGCTTTTGAGAGAAATTCAGCGTGGGAGGAATTTCTCAGGAAAAGCTTATTCAGCACAGTCTGGGGATTGCCTGGTTTCTTCTGTCTTTGCTGTTGGGTCATCTTGCTTGGATCTCTATCTTTTCTCTTCTCCAGGTTTTGGGCTCCTTGGGAAGCACTGCCTGTGAAGTGGTACCAGATACCAGAAAGGGTGACTTTCCCCTGAGGAGAGCACCCCACACTCCCTGGGTATCCTCAAGCTGCTTCCCTCAGCGTTTCCCTGTTTCCTTCCAGTCTGTGACAAGCTGATGTTTGATGACCACCTCAGGAAAAGCCTCCTGGCATTAAGACCCCCGTGAAAAGGGGAAGAGAAGGTTATGGAAATTCACACTATCAGGGCCCTTTCCACACTCCTCTCAACAGTGCCCTGACCATGTGAGGAGCATTCCCTCTTTGTGGGTCACAGCCCTTAAAAATAGCAAGAGGTTCTGCTTCCCTCTTTCCTTTCCTCCCTTCGTGAGGACAGCTGACTAATGAGTGCTCTGGTTGAAGCCCCCCATCAGGCTGATGTCCTGAGCAGGCTTGCTCCTGCAGGGAATGCATGATGGAATGGGTTTCCTGGTTAGGGCAGCCTCCATGCTCCTTGGGGATGCTCAGGCTTTCCTGGTTTCCAGGCCCCTCTCCCCGCCACGTGTGGTTCTAGCCACAGGTATCAAAGAAGCAGAGAGGCCAGACCAGCCTCTTGGGGAGAGGGGAGATTGCAGTCGTATCATTGCAAACAGGACTTCATTAATTATAAATGGACAGGTCCCCCTGAGCTGCTGTAGCTCTGCATGAGTCATATACTAGCTGAGGGTTTTTTTCTCCTGAAGAGTTGCTGAAGGGGCTTGAAATAGTGTGATGGATAAATAAGGGACCAGCTGTGCTCTGCAACCAGCCCCACCAGAGCCTTTCTGCAGCAGTAGCCCACAGCAACCTCCTCTCTGCCTCACTCTGCACTCCCATCCCTTGGGTTCTGCCATCTGGTCCTGCTCTCCAGGTTTCTTCTTCCTAGCGGCATGTTTTTGTCTCCTGTTGTAACCTCTTTTCCAGCGTGTGGTCTCAGCCCTTGGTAATGCACGGACATATGTTTAGACAACAGCACAACCAAGGAGTCCAGTTGTGGGACACCCACTTGGCTGGTCTGTGCCTCCCTCCTCCATCTCAGAGATGGTCCTGGTTAAATGAAAGCAGAAGGAACAATAAAACCAGCAAACCTTGGCTCTCGACTAGGAGCTGCTGGACAGTTTCTCTTCTGTTTTCTGACAACAAACCGTCGCTTACACGGCTCTCGGCTGCTGGCAGCCTCCTCACAGGGAGAGGCCGAGATGTACCCCAAGGCTCTGAGGGACGCACCAAGAGTGGGTGGAGGTAGCTGGAGGGCCAGGCTGTGTGTCTGGCTGGGATGGCTCGTCTGTCCAGTGGGAATGTCTCCTTCCCTGGGTGCTGTAAGCATGAGTGTGATGAGCTGTGTGTATCTTATGGCAAAGGCGAGGGGTGGGAATGCTGTCCATGGAGGATTTGCTGGCTGTGTTCACAAATTCAGAAGCTGCTTTTCCTGCCTCTCTGATGCCCATGGTTACAGACATCTGCTCCAGAGGTCTCTCTGCACTGCTGCCTCTAAGTTGTTTCTCCATCCAGCTCCCCAGGGCTGCCGTGCCCTCCCTCCTAGTGTAAGATGGCTCTTTTCAGAGAAGCTGTGACTTGTACCTCTAAAAGGCTGGCTCCACACCCTGATTTTTAAGCCCATGGGGCTAGCCAACCTTCCCCTGCCCTTCAGGCCCGAGCGGGGGGAGCTCTCCTTCTTCCTCTGTGGGAGCTGCAGGCAGCTCCTGAATCCGTGGAATGTGTCCCATCTGCAGCGCGTTAGGGGTCTGCTCACAGTGAAGGAAGAAGCACATGTGGGGTTGTGAACTGTTCTGAAGAGGAAGAAAAGGGGCTAATTAATCTAAGGGATACAGTGCCAGGAGCCACATCTGGGGGCCAACTGGCCCTGGAAGCATGGCTCCCAGGTGCTATGCCCCCAAGGGGGTCATGTAGAGCTGGTGTGGACCCAACGGGTAAGGGAATGAGAGTGGGAGGGGTCCTGACGCAGAGGGATCCGCATCAGCACACTCCTGAAGAGCCCTTTCTCCCTATCCTTTGAGAGGGCTCACGGAGATGTGACTCATGCTCGTGTCTCCAGGCACAGCCCACCTTGACCCCCCCTGCCTCTGGCCCTGTGGCTTCAACCCTCAGCTGCCCAAGCACCCCTCCTTCCCTGCTGTAGCAGTGGCAGGTGAGAAGGACCATGCCAACAGCACAGTCCTCCCTTGCTCCTCTTCTCTGCAGGGTCTGATGAGCCCCTTGCGTTCTGTGCTGGCTTCCAGGTCTGCCTCATTCACCTTGGCACCCTAGCCCTGGAAACCGTGGACTTGGAGAGGTGCTGCAGCTGTGTCTGCCCTCGACCTCTCCTCTGATGCCATCACTGCTGCCTAGAAGTTCACGTGGTGAATTAAGGGGAAGTGGAGGCAGCAAAGAGTACTTTGAGCTGCCCACCTGCAGCTCACCCCCTCCAGAGAGCCCTGTGCTCCCTGCTGATGGGGGCCGGGCTGTCGAACTCGGCTTGCCAGCTTGCTGCCCTATCCTCTCTCTGCTGCTGCTCTCTCTTCCCAGGCGCGGGTTTGATCTCGGCAGCAAGCAGCCCGACCGTCTGCGCTCTGCCTATGCGAGTTCCTGAGAAATGAGGTATTTCATGTTTGCCTGCTGAGCCCCCACTGAGCTGCACGCTGAAGCCCAACCTGTGTTATGAGTCCCCACGCACCCCGCGCTTCCCCATTTCTGATGGGTTTGTTTTCGGGGATAGCCAAATACGAAATGAGCCACAGGGCTGGGAGGCAGTGAGCCTGTGCCTGAGCACCTGCGCATCACCCACCTGCACTGGGGATGCAGTCGCTCCCCTCCCCAGGCACCTGAGCCTGTGTCTGCAGCCCCTTGTGCCAGGCAGCCCCAGGGCAGCCAGGCTGCCCTCGGCCAGCCTCTGCTCTGCTGCAGCGCCTAAGTGGGATCAAATGGTGCCTGCACGTCCCTGCAAAAGCAAAGGCCTGTTTGCACGTGTGAGGCTGGAAGGGGCTCGGTGTCCAGCTCCAGGGGGGTTACTGTAAACACGGAGTGAAACTCATTTGAGAAGGGATGCCAGCTCCCTGGGCTGGGCTCTGCCGCAGCCAGGGGTGGCTGCGAGAGGTACTAGAGGGCCGTCGACAGCTTTGTTGGGTTTGCACATCTCATTCCCTGGCCCCGTTAGGGAGGCACAGGCTCCTGCAGTCCCACCACCGTCAGGGCTCCAAGTGCAGGCTCCTTTGGAGGTGCGGTCCCCTGGGGATGCCATGAGTCTCCTTCTTCCCTGGGGTGACCCACCAGCTCCAGGGAAGAGGAATCCACTTGCGCCCTGAGCCATCCTGCTCCAGGGTTGCCTGCTGTAGCTTTGAGCACTGCCTGGGCTCTCGGCTGCTTTGTTTATGGCGTTGATAATTTTCTCGTGTCAGGTTTAGGCACAAGCATTCTTTCCACTGCTGCATAAGAAAGTAATTAGGTGAGGACAGAAAGGACATTCCTCTTCCTCAGAACAAAGAAATGAGCCATGGCTGTTATCGGGCACTGCTCGCGGCATCCAGGGTCATGCAAGCTCCTATCCAAGCGGTGGCTCTGCTCCAGCGGGGCAAGCGGGCGAGCAAACCGATGGCGTCCCAGGAAGTGCCAGAGCACCCACTGGTATTTCCTCTGATGCCACTGCCCCATAAGCCAGCTGCCAGGGCCAAGGTCAAAGCCCGAACCCCCTCAGCCCCATCGCACTTGCTCACCTGCCAAGTTACCTCCTCCCCTCTCCCTCGCTTGCAGGACCCCAGCCGGAGGGGATGTGCTGGGGTCCTGCTCTGCTCCAGACCCAGCATCCTTTTGGGGGATTCATTCCCTGTGCTTCTGCTCCTTTCCTGTCTCCTCTGGACCCCGGAGGGCAGGCAGCAGTACTCCCATGCCAAGGAGAGGATGGCTGTGGTCCAAGAGGGCCTAAAAGTCAAGGGGCAATGCAAAGAAGGGAGCTGGAGCCACTGGTTTCAAATGGGAGAAGCTTTAGGAGCGCAACCGCTGGAAGCCAGAGAGGAGGCACTGGGGGAGCTGGATCCCTCTGCTATGAAGCTTTCGGGAAGCAGATGGCTTGGTGAGGGCCAGGGGAGGCGGCACCTGTAGTGGGAGAGGCTGGGGGAGAGGAGCATCAGTGGGACAGGGAGCTGTAAGGGGCTGGGGGACCAGCGGGCACGGTAGGAGAGCCAGTGCTCTCCAGGGACAAAAGAAATTAGATGAATTCACGGGCTGATACTACAATTTGCCTTTTAAACCCAGTGGCTGAGCTGCAGCATCTGGCTGAAGGAGTCCCTACCCTGCGGGCTGCTGGAAGACGTGAGGGTACAGCCAAAGGATCGCTCTGTGTGCATGCAGAGCTCCTCGTGTTCTCCCGCAGGCATCCAGACGCAGCACTCAGGGTCAGGTTGTCAAGTGGGGTGAACCTGTCATCTGCCTGAACTTGGCATGATGAAAACGGCTTGGTAAGTGTTACTGGCCACAGGACCCACTGAAGGGACACACGCCAGCGAGCATCTCCTTCCTGTGAGCGCCTGCACTGTCCTCCTCTGCCTCCTTGTGTGCAGATGCAGTGAGAGGTCTCTAGCCACCCACCAAGCTCACAGATCCTGCTGTGGGCCAGAATAAGCCCACCCCAAATACACTGTATTGCTGGGCTGGGACAGAGCCTGAACTCATCTGGGAGGATTGGCTCCCTGCTCGAGATGGCCAAGGGCAGCAGAGATGTGGCAGAGGACAAGGCCAAGCTGATGTGCGTGGCTGAAATGGGATTTCTGTGTGTTGTTGATGTCGTTCCTCGCCCCCCCCCTGCCCTTCCCTCAGTCTTTCTCAGAGCGTATAAAGTAGTCATTTCAAGCCATCCTTCGACCTCCAGGTGCCCATACACAGACAGACACGGGGAGGGAAGGACACCTACTCTAAGCTGGCGTCTCCTGAAAGATCTGTCTTAGGTGAAGGACCTGGAGCTTTTAGGTGGTTCCTTTTCTAGCCTGGACCTATACAAGGAAGAATATAAAGCCCTGAATTGGATTTGAGGGGATCTGAGAGCTCTGTAGCCAGGGTGGGATGGCAAATAAGGCTCTCCCCATTGCCATGCCTGTCTCCTGTGAGATGCGATCAAGAGCAGCAAGAGGGCTAGCGGTGCTGATGCAGCTCCAGGAGTCCCCAGATGCTGGGGGGCGGCGGCGTATTCCTCCGCATCCGTGTCTCCTGCTCCGTGCACCCCACACCCGGGGCTGCTCCACCTTCCCCGAGCGGTTCCAGCTGCGGCGGGAGCCAGCGGCTCGCTGCGGGCCGGGCGGCAGGGAGGGCTCCAGGGGCTGCACGCCGGCTGCCGGGCAGGCGGCGGACGGGTCTCCCCGGCCAGGCAGGGGTTAAGGCTTCTCTGTTGTAGTTTGTTTCCCTTTGCCAAAGTGGGTGTTGCTGGAATGTCTCCTCTCCTAAGGAGGGGGGCCGAGCCGTGTCCTCTGGAGAGGGGGGATGTCAGCATCAAAAAGACACAAAAGGGGGAGGTTTCCAAAAATAAAACCCTCCATCCCCTCCAGGCGCTGCCAGTGCCAGAGGCAGGCGCGAAGGTGCTCGGAGCTGCCTGCGGAGCGCGGGAGCTCGCCGGCGAGCGGGGCCGGCCGCCTTCCTCCTCCTCCTCCTCCTCTTCCTCCTGCCGCGGGGGCCGCTCAGCAGCCCGCGCCCCTGCCTCCGCCTCGCTCTCTGCGCCCCCGGCCCCGGTGGGCGGCAGGTCGCGGCGGAGCCCCGGAGCGGGATGGGGCGGTGAGCGGAGGGCGGAGAGCCGGCGGTCCCCGCTGCCCCGCGCCCGCCGGAGGATGCCAGCCGGACGCTGAGCGCTCCGCGCCGCCCGTCTCCCCCCGCCACCGGCTGACACCATGCGGGGCGCCGCCGCCAGCCTCCTCCCGCTCACCTTCGCCGTCCTCCTGGGCTTCGCCGACGCTCGGCCGGACTCCGCGGCCAGGCCGGAGCCGGGGAGCGGCGGGGCGGCG
>NW_010973368.1:3487159-3487922 GCF_000737465.1 Haliaeetus leucocephalus | reverse complement strand
CCGGAGGCAGCGTCCCGACCGCGGGCTGCCCGCGCCCCGGGGCCAGGCGGGCGACGCCGGGCTCGCTCCCGGCCCGGGGCGGAGGAACAGGCTGGACCCCTCCCGCCAGCGGCAGGGCAGCGGGCAGAAAGCCCGGGTCGCGCCCCGGGCGAAGGAGCCGAGCGGCAGAGGGCGGATGGCGGGGTAAGTGCCGCGGCCGGGGGCGGGGGGGACCCTGCCGGGGGTGCGTCGCGCGTCAGCCCCGGTGGTCCCGGCGCCGGGGAGCCCCGGGCGGAGTGGCCGGCTCCCGTCCTAAGCCCCCGCGCTGCATCCCGGTGCGTGCATCCCCCCCTTCCGTCCCCGCGGGCGCTGCCCCGTGCCCTGCGGGACGCCCGCGCTGCCTGTGCCGGGGCAGTCACGGGGGGGTGATGTGCGGGGGGCGGGGGAGGCTGGGCCGTGTCCCGTCCCGTCCCGTCCCGTCCCGGGCCGTCTCTGGCCCCGGGCCCCGGAGCAGAGCAGGAGCGCGCCGGGTGCTCGCGCGTGCGGCGGGTGATGGCGCTGCTCTCGCCCACGCGACCCCCCGGCGTGCGTGCGTACCCACCCGTGTGCACGCACGTGTGCGCGAGTGTGAGGCGGGCGGGACGCCGTGCGGCCGGCCGCCTGCCGCGCGGGGACGTGTGGTTTATCGAGCGTGCTGGATGCGGTGCCCTTCTGCTGACACATCGGGGCTCCGCCGGGTCGGACAGCTGCGGGGCGCGGCGCGGCGGGCGGGGGGGGCTACTCT
>NW_010973368.1:3472005-3487114 GCF_000737465.1 Haliaeetus leucocephalus | reverse complement strand
GCGGCCACGGAACGTGGGTGGCGGGCGGGAGAGGCCGGAGGGTCTGGCCCGGCTCTGCGGGACGGAGCCTGGGTGCTGGCGCTCTTGCTGCGGGTACCTGGCCTCTTGGCTCCGTCCTCCCGTAACGGGCCCTTTGTAAGCGCTCCGCGCGGCAGCTTCCCGTGGCTTCGGCTGGCTCCGCCGGGGGAGGCTTCCTACCGCTTGCCCGGCAGGGCCGCTTGCAGCTCCGGTCTCCGGCTGCGGCCCCGTGGAGGTGGAGGGGAGCTCGCATGGCGAGACCAGCTGCTCCGCTGCGAGGGAAGCCTGCGAGCGGCACGTCTGGCGCAGCGCTGACGTGCCCTTCGGCCCCGGGCCCCCTCCTCTGCGGTTCCCGTTCTGCTCCCCCGTGGCTGATGCCCCTCGTGACGGGCTCCTCCGCCAGCCGGGAAGGGCTGCCGAAGCCATCGGGCTGGCAGTTTGACCGACCGTCTGGCAGCGCGTGTCCGCTCTCCATGTGAGCCCTGCCAGGGGCGATGCTGAGGGCAGGCTCTGGGCTTGCTGCCCTCTGACGCGGGCAGAAGTGTCTCCTGCTAACACCGGGTGGGGAGCTTCGCTAGAGTACAAAAGGCAGCCCAGTCTCTGAGGTTTCTCTCTCCCATACTCACCTACTTGCAAAATTTCAAGGCAGACATGTTCCCTTTGCCACTCCATGCGCTTTCCTTCAACAAATCCACAGAAGCACTAAACTTGCTCTTCTTCCATCGTGTTTGATACGTGAAGTATTTAGCACTAACAGCTAATCAATGACAGGTAGGTCCTGAGAAGATTTTGGCTTACCCAGTCCATTAGCCTTGGTTTGTCAGCCACCTAGAGCGAGAGTCTTGATAAGATCCAGTCCTGCTCAGTCAGGTTTGGGCTTTTTGAGGCTCAGAAGGATTGTACCCTTTCTGCAGTCGGCATGTTGTCAGCATTGCTTTGGAATCACGTGGCGATTCAATTGGATTTGAGTCATCTGAGATGTAGCCCGTTTCTTTTCAATGACTACCCTGAATAGTCTCCACCAGGGCTTCAGGCTGCAGCTGCCTCTGATGACAGCAGCCAAGCCACACTGCTACCAGGAGCAGGCAGGCAGCCCCAAGGTTCGCACTGTGCTCAGAAGAGCGCTGAACCTCTTTGCAAGTCGCTTTCTTTCATCCCTTAATCAACGGTGTAAATGGGGGTGGTTGGTCCAGCGCTTACACACTGTTGACCTGTTATCAGCTAGATTTGGCTTCCTGCGGTATTAGAGAGTGCCATTGCCTCCAAGCTTAGAGGAAGGAAGAGCTGTGCCTTGGTGCTGTGTTCCCCACACAGGCTGTGCTGGGCTCTCTGTCTCTGCTCTGCCCTGGAAGATGAGGGCTGGGGATACGGGGCTTGCTCTGATCCCCAAGAACTTGAACTCTGGCAAGTGCATATAATGGCTTGTCATCAGTAGCTTTCCATCTCTTCTGGAGTCCAAATTGGCACTTTTTAAACTTCTCTATGACCTACTGTCTTTGGAGCTTATGAAAAAGCCTAGCTGAAATAATTGTTCATGAGTAACCACAGGCGTTACTCCTCATGGAAAGCTAGCTGCTGCTGCCTCCAGCCATTTGGTGAGACTCTGTCCTTCCACCTCATCCATCTTCTTACACCCCTTGCTGCACCAGACACATTTCCATCCAGGAAACTCAGGGCCCCTAAAAAGCTTCATTTCATGATGTTTCATTTTTTTGCCAGGTGGGATATTTTCTGTTCTTCTATTTACCCTTCACTCCTACTTCTCTGTAGTATGACAACCTTCATTTTCCCTTACTCAGGTAGCTTTGCAGGCTGCACTAAACCCCAGCGCTATTTATTTATACAGTTACTTTGGCTTAAAATCTCAACCGCTGTGTGGGTTGCCTTTCCTGATTCCCCAGAGTTCTCTGCTGGTACCTCCAGGGGCCTCGCACAGTCCTGTGATTGAAAAACATGCTTATTAGCACTTTATTGTTTTCTGGATAATTATTTTCTCACTTTATTTGATAGTGGCATAGCCCAAATTAAGTTTCTTTCCTGGGTTGTGTCTGCCACCCCGCCCACGTCTGACCTTGTTGCAGGTGGGACCTGCTCACGCCCTTCCATGAGTGCGTCCAACTGCAAGTCTTGCAAGACCAGGGGTTTAGTATTTTCTCCTGGAGGCTCATTGTGAGGTGACTTTTGACACCACAGCAAATACCGCAGAAAATTACTGTCTTCTAACACTGAGTGAGGAAAACAATCCAGCCCCAAAAGCATCTCTGCTTTGCTGTGCTCTGTTTAACCTGCCTGTTTCCCCAGCCCCACCAACTGGAAAGATTTTCCTCCCAGGTGTTGTGGGGTAGGGAGCTCCCAAGACCTGACCCATGCCAGGTATGGCTGTACTCATGTGCTGGATGCATCTCTAATTTGGGCTGGCCAGTCCTGCTGGGAGGACACTGTAGGCATCACCCTCCACCTCTGTGTCTCCCAGGATGTGATGGCCATCGTTCTTCTGCCCTGTGGCTGGGATGATGGCTCCCGGTGATGATCCTCAGGTGATGTACACAAAATTAGATAAGGTGGGTAACGGGAGAGTAGTCTGGGGAAGTACCTCTACTTCTGGTATCCACCTGGACAATTTTCAGGGGCATGTGAGGCGCCCCAGGTAACAGGCTGGGCGTGCCACACTCTCTCCTTCTCCCTCCCACTTTCTTTTTGTGCATTCTGCACCCCAGTTCTTGTGCAATTGCTGTTGTAGGCACCATCTGTGGCTATATAGTCCTGCTTTACCCAGGCTTTGTGGGGTATAGGTTCTCGCTACAGTGTGTGTATAGGACTGCTCTGGAGCAGAGGCAGTTAATGCTGATGTGGACTTGGCAGAGGATTTTCAGTGGTTCATCGATGCCAGCAGCCTTTTGCTAATGTTCTTCATTGGGTCTGACTGCAAATATTTCATATGCAGTTGGATGAAGTTCACTGTCCTGCAGTAGAAAGGCAGACCTGATGATCTAATGGTCCCCTTGGCCTTCTGTGAGGATGCTGTTAAATGACCTGAATGGAGTCAGCATATCTGGCAGCACAGAGTGCTGCATGAAGTTAAAAGATGATGCATAGATTGCTGTTAAAATAAATGGTGAAAAAAATGGTTCTACTGAATGCTTCAGAAACAGTATGTGATCATCACCGAGGCTGTGCACATGCTGAAACTATGTGAAGCCATGATCTTACTACTGTTTTCCTTCACCCTAGTGCTTTGTTACAGTTGCTTGCCTCTGGTTTCAGATAACACTGCAAGATCTTGCAGGCTTTTCTCATCCTGGGTACCACTTTGCACAGCGGGGTCCTGATCCTGACAGTGGCCTCTGGCTGCTGCAGCAAAGCAGGTGATGAAGGACTGGCTTGCTGCGGATCCTTTGCCCAAGTTACGGGTTGCGCTGGTGCATTCAGTCAGGGCCATGAACGGTACTTCTGGATGTAGGGAGGCTTCATGGCACTGGCTTCAGCTCTGTGAGGGGTGTCAGGGAGATGTCTGTCCCAGAAAAAGAGCAGGCCAGTGAGTAGCACCTGACACCTCCTGTGTAGCAAGCTCTTGCAACATGCCGGGAACTATACCTGGGCACGGATGGTGCATGCTAGCTGCGGAGCGAGGAGCAAGCTTGGTTTGCAGTTGGTTACTGCTGCTTGTGCTGTTTGGAGACCTCAGGGCGTACCTGGCACTTCAGGCAGGGGCTGAGATGTGGATCCAGTGCCTCACCCTGCATATTGCCAGAAAGGTAAACCTGAAGGCCCACATCTGCACTAGTGAGTTATGCCTTAGGGCTAGAACTGGCACTGTGGTTATTCAGCTGTCTGAGCTATTCAACCCGGTTTCTCTCCAAAAAGGGGAAACTGGCTATTGGAAATGGGCTCTGTCTGCTCTGGTCTGAGCTGGGCTGGGAGCTATTTTGGAAGGTGCTAAGTGGCCCACCAGCCCTGTAGCAGTCCAGTGTTACAGGCAATCAAGTCCCAGCATCTGGGAACATCCCCAGCAATGTTTGATTTCCTAGGAAAGATGTGTGCTAGCTGACCTGGCTCTTGGGAAGGTAAATATGTTAATTAACTTATTCCACTGGTAAGGACACAGAAATAGAAAAGACAGATGGTTTGCCCAGGGCTTGTTTTAGCATCAGTGGCAGGGCTGGGAATAGGGCATCCCCATGCAGCGTGACCTAGTGTGACTATTCAGTGGGACTTCAGCTTGGGAGACCTGTGTGAGGACATGTCTTCTGTTCTGCTCTGATCTAGAGCTGTGTTGAGCTTCTTTCCATCTGGGAGAGCTGCTGACCCCTCCATGTGCCCACCCATCCTCTGGTCTCTCTGCACCCCAGGTTGAGGGCGAGAGTCCTGCTCCCCTCTCCCTGCTGCCATGCTGCCAGTTTCAAGGAGTGGGTAAGCAGGAGGCAGCCTGGGTGCTCAACCTTGCGTGGCTGCTGAGTGCTTCAAAGTTATGAGCGTGGCTTTGGCTCACATCATTGTTAGGTCTGCCGGGGGCTTGGTGTATCATGGCACCCAGCAGTTCCCCTTGCCGGGCAGCTCTGCCTGCTGCCTTGGAGGCCCCTGTCCCCTGTGCTATGTGGGGGTGATCAGGGGCTGCTCAGTGTGTACAGGTAGCTCCCCAGCAGCCACCCCCAGGACTGTGACACCAGACCTGGAGGGACTCTGCCACTTGTTCTTTTCTCCAGAAGCAGGGCTGGATGGAGAGGCCCAGGACTGGATGTGCCCTGCAGGTGGCTCATGCCTGAGCCATGTCTTTGCACAAAGTGTTGGCGATGGCACGTGCAGCAGGACAAATGCAGCTGGGGGCTGCCACTCTCTTGAACACCGTCCATGCTGTAAACATGCCGTGCTCCTTAAATGTCCTGGGATTAATTCTGAATTCTTTGTAAGGCAGTGAAAACCACATGGTGTTTAAGCCATGCAAATGTCAACTAAAGGCTTTAAGTAGAACCAGACGTGCTCAGGACTGAGTCCCATGCGGCAGAGGCCCCATAGCTATTTTCCCACTGCTGATGCTCTTGCTTACCTGGGGCCCCATGCTCTGTGAGGTCCTGCTTACTGGGCTTTTATCAGGAAATAGTTGTGGTCCTTCTCTGTCCTCCAGTACTACCTACATGTTGCTCCTCCCAAGTGCTCACTTCCAGTCCTGGAGGTCCTCCCTGCCTCCACCTCTGCCCATCCTCTCATCCAGGAGGTTATGGAAGGAAGGGACATTCCCCTCCAGGTACTTCCTTTGCCCCTGCCTCTGAGGGCATCCCTGCCAGGCCGCTCCCCTCTGCACATGCTGGGCTGTCCTCCCTTGAGGAGCATCGCACTGGTTCTAGCATCTCCCTTCACCTGGGGTTGTCAACTCATGCCTGGAGCTGGCAGTGACATAGTTTGTGCTGAACCCAACAGGGGTTTCATGCCTTCAAGAGTGATCTGCTCAGGCTTGGGCCCCTGTCTGTTTTAGTCTCATACCTTTCTCCCTACAACCTCTGGCTCGCTGTTGGCATTGAGAGATTAGCTAGCAGCATGCTCCCTCCAGCACGTATGTGAGAGACGTAGATAAAACTTGAACTTAAATCCTTTAAAGAGCTAATAGTGTGATTCAAGGCCAAAACAGCTTCTCTGGAGAAGGTAGATATTTTGCCTACAAGAAGCAATCTCTGATTATGTGAGTAAGTTGAGGTGGGAAAGGGCAAGGCTTTGCTCTTTGAACAGACCAGCTGAATATGCCTTGCAAGGTGTGTTTCAGCCATGCCAAGGGAAGAATGGGAGCTGTGACAGTCTAAGATAAGCAAAGATGCTTATGCTGCTGCTTGGAGTGGAGTCCCTCAGCGGACCTTAATTACCTAGAGACCTGTTCCAGCTCAGTGGTTTTCTCTCTTTGCTGATCTGGACATCTTTAAATAGTTTAAGGCCTTTTGTGGGCTTTTATGCCATAAGTAAAGGCAAGTTTGCTTTCCTTGGATACTTTCTGGGGCTGTCTTAAAGACGAGACCCATAGATGTCTTTGAGTTTACAGACAAAAAGCTGGAAATCAGTGCTCTAGCCCAGCCAGAGCAGATGTGAGTGGATGCAAGAATTCCTTTGGCTTGTTCTGTTTGCAGGAAGTCACACCAAGGGAATTTAAGTACTTTCTCCCTATAAAAATCTACCCAGGTTAATAAAATGTTGATCCTGAAGGGCTGGATAATGCTTTACAAATGATGTGGCTTCTCAGGCCACTTCTCCTTCCCACGTGGAGCGATTGTATCTCTACAGGCAGCTTCATTCATGAACACCAGAACAATCGTTGGCACACCTGCTACCCACTGTTGTTGGCTCTCCTAAAATGTGAACCCCACAGCTTGAGCTCTGGCACTTCTGGAGTCTCATCTCATGCCATGTGGATGTAGGAGTCACGAGGATGCTGGTTTGAAGCAGGATCATCTTCTGACCCTGCTGTGTTCATGTTAAAGTCAATCCAGAAGACAAATGTGCATGTTTCCATGGTTCCTGCAAATTCTGTCAACAGCTCTGACTGCCTTGTCCAGCATTAGAAATAAACCATACTCCCCACTTCATTTCCAGAGGCTTTCCAGAGCTTTCAGGCTGCCTATTTCTAACTTTTAATCTTTTGATGACTGTACTCTCCCATCTACCTAGACATGCAAAAGTTACGTATTCCCAAAATACCTTCCCTCCATGATGAGTAAATATGCTTGGACAGCAACCTGCAACTTGTTATTCCTTCTCATTATAGATGTGTAAATACAAGATGTGACCAGAGGAAGCAGGATTAGCTGCCTGCTTGGGCATTGCAGAGCACCTCTGGGAGGCACAGCACTGTCACCGATAGCTGTATGTTGGCTGTGATTGCTACCTGAAAACACATAATAAGGGAGAGGTGGGGAGGATGTCGTTTATGTAAAGGCAGTCAAAAAGTTGCTGCAGCAAAGTGCTGGAATTAACAACCATGGAAATGATTTGAGCATCCTGGAATTAGTGTGGCAACGTGCATGTCAGGTAGACACAAATTTCATAGCAACGGAGAGTCCCCAGCCCCCGGGGCTGCTGCGCCAGAGGCAGATAACAAGTGCAGGACTGGGGTGCTCGCAAAGGGAGAGCAAGCTGGGGAGCGGCTGACGTGGCTGCTGGCGTGTAGTCCCACCCAGGGTAGGGTTGAGCAATGAACAACAAACAGGCAGCAGCAGTTAGGTGGAGAATGAAGCGTTGTCTTCGGCCGAAGCAGCTCGGGACACTTGCGGAGGCGAGATGCTATGACCAAAGTTGGAATCAGGCCCGATTTACACCCCAATACCATGAAGAGCTGTGAGATCTTTAATGATCACAGGCTGCCAGCCTCCAATTGCTCTCAGGAGGAAAACGGTTCCTCTGAGCGCTGTGCCAGGAAGCCAGCATAATGCCAGTTCAAAAGGGAGATATTCCCTGAGGGATCGCTCACACTGCAGCATTCACATAGTCCTTGGGGGTTTCTTTTCCAAGCACTTAAACAACTCAGCCCTTGTCCCATTGGTTTTGATCTCAGCTGCTGGTCCATCTGGAAGGAAATATCACATGCTGCAGGAAATAATTTTACGGGTGACTCAGAGGTGCTGGCTGCAGAGAGACCTCAGCTTTCCCTTCTCCTAACCACACTGCTTTGTCTCTCTGCTTAGGCCAAATGTCTGCGGCAGACAGTGTTGCCCAGGATGGACCACGGCTCCTGGCACAAACCGCTGCATCAAACGTGAGTATGACAGTCTCAGCCGGTGCAGGTCTCGTGATGCACCCCTAAAAAGTGCAGGAGTACTGCTGTGACCCCACACATGTCCCCTGTGCTGTGCCGGGGCAGGAGATGGACCGTGGGGTCCCCGGAGCCAGCGCCGCAACCTCCCCGTGGGCCTGCCGGGCTGTGGGTTGGCTCTCTCTGCCTCCTGGCAAAGTCTGAGCACGCTGAATAGTTATGGCTCTACTTTATTATTGTTATTAGTGTCCATCCCAAGCAAGGTACTGCTGGGGCAGGGCATTGCAATGGCACATTTATGGGTGAGTTTTGAGCCCTGGGCTCTCACCGTCCTGCTTGGAGCAAAAGGCAGGTCTGTGAAAGTCCCAGCAGGTGGGAACCAGCAGAGTGGGGCTGTGCTCGTGTGGGCGAGTGTTGCTGATGCTGAGGGGGCAATCAGGGCTGCAAATTATCTGAGTGCTGTTAAGGAAAGCAATTAATGGAGTTGGCACAATGGCTGGGACTGGTGGGGCTGGAGTGTGGTGCAGTGTGTGGGATGTGTAAAATGGCAAGGGGCTGCAGGGTGCTCCCTGTGGTGTGGAAACTCCCCAGCCAGGGCCCTCCTGCCTGCTCACAGAGGGGTTAATAAGGGCTCTGCTCCTCCAGAAGGCCCTGCAACAACCCTGGGGGCTGAGATCATTTCAGGCTCCCCTACACAGCACTGGAAGGGAAGGGGTTTGGGCAGGCACCGGTGCGACGCATGCCAGAGGCAGCTGCACTGTCGTCTCCATCGCCAATAGCTCTGTAACCACAGCCCAGCCACTGCTGTGACCCTTGTCCCTAAACAACGGGGTTACACCACCCAGCCCACCCGTGGGCCTTCCCAGGGGACTGCCTGCCCCGTGCACCTGCCCGGTCCCAGGGAGGCGAGGGGCTGCCTGCAGCGCCCAGGCAGCTCGGAGGGCAGGGAGCACGCAGGCACCAGGCAGGCTTTCTGGATGGGAACGCCCTGCCCAGAATAGCTGAGAGTGTCTGCCTCCGCTCGAATGGCAGCAGCTGCCCAGATGTTTAGCGGGGAAAGAGGCTCAGCTTTGTTTGCTGCGGGATCTCACGGCGCTTTGGCCGCTCTGGGATAATTGCATTAGTGATTGCTGTTCGGGAGCAAGGGGCCAAGGGCTGACTCACCTCCCTTCTCCCTCTCCCCCCTGCCGACAGAAGCCAAACGGTAGAGAGCGTGCTGTGCTGCCAGACAGCGTCTGTAAACAGAGCGCGGGGCCAGCGATGGCAGCATCTTTCTCTCATTAGGGATTTTCCTAGGAGCAGTAGATTTGGGCTCGCAGCCACGCGGGCTGTCTAGCGATTGCTCAGGTGCTGGGCCCTTGTTCCCAAGGATTCATTAAAAAGACACTGTCAACATGATCAGGCCTGACAGTGTCCTCCTGACAGGGGGTGGTAAATCTCAGGCAGGACTTAGGTGGAGACTAGTGATGTGTAAACATCATTGCGTTCCCAGCTACCTCCCTCACCGGGCTTTTCTGCTGGAGTCCAAGCTGCTGCAGATGTTCGGCTGTTTTTAAAGTTACCACGTCAAGCTGGACAGCCTGTCCCAGTTAGTTTCTGCACCACAGTGCTGTTTAATGTCTGATCCCATGGTCTTTGATATGGGGCATCAGGAAGTTAGCGGGATAGAAACGCAGCCAGAGGGAACCTCTTAGCGTGATGAAGCAGGGAAGAAGTTGTCATTCAGGTCGTGGGCAGGACCTTGGTTTTCGTGCGTTTGAGCCTGGGTACAGGAGAGATGATAGGCCAAATTGTTGCTGCAGTCTACTTCCTGTCACCTACCGAGCATGGTGATTTCTTCCTTCTCCACCCATGCTTTTCCAGGCACTTTCCTCTTGCAACATCTCTGCATATGACTGAACTCAAGCCATGGGCAGGTGTCTCTAGCCTTTTGGTTTTTTCCAGCTTTGAGGACCAAAGTGCAGTGAGGACTTGGGGAGTTTTCTGAGAGTCAATGACTGGGAAGATGAAAAGAGAAATCTTGCTCTTTGGGACACCGACATTTCCTGGGAAAGTGGAAGTGAGCTAAGGGGGTTTAGGAGCAAGGGCTCGCTCGCTTGCAATGGGCTTGGTTTCTACCCATGCGCTGCCAGGTCATCACACCAAACTGCATACAGGGCATCTTGTGGGGCTGCAGAGGTCATCCTGCAGGAGGGGATATCAGGGATAATGAGCTACATCTGAACTTGGGCCTGAGGAGTTCATCCAACCACCTGCCTGTTTAAAGTCATCCTGGGGTGAGACTCAGGCCTTATGTCCTGGGTTTGGTGGAGAAGAAACCTGTACACACAAGCTGGCCAGAAGTCCCCTTGCACTGCCCATATTTCAGGAGCTGCGGGGTCTGCGGTGTACACTTGTCAATAACTTAGCTGCTGCCTATTAGCTCATCAACCTTCCCCTCTGCTTAAGAGCAAGGGAATCCTCTTGCTCAGCCTCCTGACGTAAGTTCATCAACCTCCGCTTTCATCAGCATTATTCACTATGGTTCTTTGCTGCTTCCCAAGATAGCAGCCTGGACTGGGCTGGTAATGCAAGGCGAGCTTTTTTTCTGACATGGACATTTTAAAGCTTAAAAGAAACATTTTTAATCAGCATGTTGGGAAGGACTAAATAAATTCATGCACTTTCTAATCTCGTACAGACGGTCTTGCAGTTAAGATACTGGATGAAGGCGCAGGGATTCCAGGATGAGTCGCTGGCTCTGCTGTGGTCTCACAGCATGTCTTCAGACAGTCACATTAGCACGTGGGGCTTTTCCACATCTGCAAAAGGAAGATGAGATTCACATGCTCTTTCCTTTTGTCTTTCTTCTGTATGGTGACTGTAGGGTTTTTTGAGCCCAGACTGTTTTTCACTGAAGTTCTGTTTTCCTGCTCTGTTATTCCTGCATTGCTGTTGCTCTCTCTGCCTGTCAGCCAGCACAGATCTGTCACTTGTATTAAATTGTCTATACCTTCTGGGTGCACTAACACAGTCAGAGTTTTAAGTTAAAACTGAGATTACATATTGGTCTGCATCAATAAGCAAACTTTTCCATGAGAAGGTGGACTAAATCATCCCAGTGGTACAAGTCCTTCAGCATCTTCCCAGTCTTCCTGTGAATGCCTAGCTAGATAGACAGGTTCCCCTGCATTTGAATGTGACTGAGCAGGAGCTGCTTACAGTGAAGATCTACACCACTCTCCTAGACCTAAAGCATGTGCAGAGCAGCAGGGACACAGTAATTGAATGTCACCTTGCAATGTCATTGCTCAATCCTGGGCCAGGTGTGCCTGCCAGGTGATGGGAGGTTGGACTCGGTGGCCTTCCCCTCTGATGGTCCTGCCTGCTTGGCCTAGGTGGGTGGTCAGTCATGCCACAGTCATCCCTGCAGTGTGACCTTGCAGGGAGGACTTACCTCATGCACCAAAGACTAGACAGTGCCAGACTTGATCTGTGAGGGCACTGCTAGGTCCTTTTGAACAAACTAGCATTGCTACTAATAATACTTCAGCAGTGCTCCAAATCTCATCCTTTTATGAAGAATTTTGAGATGACTCTTTTTGCTTTCCCTAAAGCCCCAGCTCCTGAAGTGGGTGATTACATGAGACTACAGTAAGAAGAAATGAGTGTCTCTCATCTTAACAGAAACTGCTTGTAGCCCCCACAGATGGGGAGAGATATCTCAGAGTAACCCCTGGGCTCAGAAACCAGTAAGCAAAGAGAAAGATTCCAAATATATATATGTATTTTTAACCATCTTGTTTCTTCTGTCAATGTTACAAGGTTTTGGGGGCCTGACTCGTGATTTCACACACTTGGCATTGGCAGTACTTCCACTGAATGATCTGCTCTCCCTACATCTCATAGTTGGACTGAGTGAAAACCAGTGACTTTTTAAAGCTCTTGCAAGTTCTTCCTGCGTCTACAAAGGCAACTGGGAAGGGGATTAATCCTAGAGCTGGAATATTTCAGCTAGGGCAACTCCCCACCCATCCTGCTTGAAGGGACCAGTAGACTAATCCCATTCCCTTCTTCCTCTTCTTCGTATCAGCTGCCTTAGGGGCTTTTTTTAGAGTGCCTCGTCACTTACCGCTGCTTTCCTGCTGAAGGGGATGCTCTAACATGACTATGAACATTGTTAGTGGGAGAGGTTGTCAGAACTGCTGTGATCCCAGGTCCTGCTGTCGTGGCTCTGCAGTATTTCAGCATGTGAAGTGGTTGTTTTCAATGGCAGGCTTCCTGGTCTGGTGGCGTCTGTTAAAACAGGCATTTATTGGGAGATAACAGTAGTGACTGGCAGACTATTAAAATCACAGCTGAGTTTTATATTATAAATTACATAAACTTTTGGAGTGCCAGACTTCCCAGAGATGGTTAATTCCTGCCTGACTAGGAACCTGTCTCTGTTCCAGAGTCTGCAGTGGTGGCTGATTTATTTTACTGGGGGATTTCATCAAAACCTCTAGCTTTAACCTATACAGCCCTACGTGACTTGGGTTCTCCCTTTCCTTGAGGTCTCCCTCTCTTCTGAGTGTTAACATGGTTCATGGTTCATGATTCAAATGAAGCATTCCAGCCAACATATCCCTGATGTTGGAAAAGCTGATGGCAGTCCACTTTTGGGGTGAGGGAAGGGTTGTGGGGGCTATACTGCTTTGAAAGGATCTTAGGGTCTGCATAAGGACTTCCCTTGCTTGGTGACAGGGTGATGAAGTGTGGATGGCACATGAGGCTAGAGCAATCTGTATGTTTGTTGCCCAGAAGCAGCCTTTCTTGCAGGTGTGCTTGGATCTCACAGGGGATAGAGAGGACAGCCAGAGAGGGAGGGATGTTCTCGTGAAAGCCCAGCAGCTGCGTGTGAAGGTGGTGGGGTGTCAGATGCTCCTGCAGCCTCCCTGGGGCAGTCCCAGGGAAGGGGCCCTCAGCAGAAGCGGTGGCTGCATGTTTCAGCCCATCCACAGGGCTCCCACGTGGCTGGAGGTTAATTTCCACCTTGTGTTGTCCAACGAGGTTTCACTACCCTTCGGCCAGCCAGCCCTTTCCTTCTTTGAAGGACAACACTGTTTTCCAGTGCCTTTTCAATTACTCTTGCTCAGAACAATGAGCCTGGTCCTACCTGAGCAAGCCGTGGTTTCCTGGCTCTCGCTGGCTGGGCTATAAACCCAATTTGGCATCTGTTGACTTGGGAAGTGTTAGGGTCCGGCATATAATTAATAGCACTTTCCTCCCGGGGTGCAAACTGAAGCTGATGTGCTGTAATTAGGAACACACACAGGCTCAGAGGGTGATTTGGGCATGAAGTTAATGAACTGTAAGTCCCGGTATCTGCGGAGGAATTTGAGCGCAGTGACTCCAAAATCAGCTGCGGAGGGAGAGCTGGAAAGATCTGGAGGGGACAGGCAGTGGAGGACTGTGCAAATCAGACCCCAAAATGGACTAAAGGTAACAGGCAATCCCTTGTTTTGGGATTGAGGTGCTATTCCTGCCTGGAGCGCTATGGGCAATGCTGGAGGCCATATGCTCTCTGCAGACCATGCTGCTCATTTCTGAGTTTTCTGAAATGAGTATTGTTGGAAAAGAGCTCTGCAGAGACCAGCGGGGAGAAGTGGGAACAGAAACAAGTCTCTGATGGAGGTGACTTTGCGTTAGGGACCCACTGCAGCAGTAACACCGAGACTTTGAAGGTCACCTGCCTGCACAGAAGAGATGGGACCACCCCAGTTGTGCTGCCCCAACTGGGTGCCACCACCATGGGGCTGAGCCCCGTGTTCACTAACCGCCTTTCTGTGTCTCCTCAGCTGTCTGCGACCCGCCGTGCCAGAACAAGGGCTCCTGCAGTCGCCCCCAGGTCTGTACCTGTCGCTCGGGCTTCCAGGGCTCCCGGTGCGAAGAAGTCGTTCCCGAGCAGGAGTACCACCCGCCTGGTGCCGCTGCCGCTGCCTTCCAGCCCCCCGCAAGCTCCCTCCGGAGAAGGATCGGCACGGCAGGGCGGGATGCCTCCCTGCGAGAGGCTCAGGCACCCGTCCCACGGCACATCCCAGCTGTGTAAGTCAAACCCCATTGCCGGCAGGATGCTCCCCCAAATCCACAGGTTCAGTCAGGTCACAGCCTCTGCTTCATGAGGCTGGGCACCTCGGCTCCCAGTGGAGGCTCCTCCCTTGGCTGTGGGAGCTGACATAAGGGGGTTGGGTCCTGCTGTCCCTCCAAGGGACTCGGTTTGTCCACAGCACTGTGTCACAGTCCCCAGGCACACACAGGAATGGGACAGGCTAGGGATGGTCCCGTGCAGGAGGAGGACTGTGAAGCTCAGCAGGTTGCCCTTGTCCAGTTGGGGAACAGCCTTTGTGGTAGCAGCAGGGTGGACAGAGGAGTGGGGGTTAAATCTCTTTCCCAAGAGGATGTGTTTAGAGCAGTATGTCCAGGTAGTACCCACAGAAAAGCACATAGATCTGAGGTGTGCTATTAAGTGCTGGTATGAGCAAAGTGATGATACTGAGAGATCCTGGCAGACTCTAGCAGTTATTGAGTCATTTGTTCCATATCCGTGTGTCACTTTGCTGTGGTGTGGGTCATTTTGGTACTCGGGCAGGTGCCTGCATATTGAGTATGGAAGCAAAAATGCAGCTGTTGGAGCTCACAGAGGTCCATGCAGGAGAGACTCTGCGAGGAGCATGTTAAGCTCAGGATGACAACTGTGGCATCATCCAGTCCTTTTGGGTGAGGAAGAGCTTATGGCTTCAGCCCACGTGCCTCAGCTCGGTGCTGAGGTGCTCCTGTACACGAGCTGTGACTCCTCCACACTTTGTGTTTTCTGAAGTCCCACTGGAGCTGTGGGGTTTCTGCTGAAGGAGTGTGATGGGTTGACCCTGGCTGGACGCCAGGTGCCCACCAAAGCCGTTCTATCCCTCCCGCATCCTCAGCTGGACAGGGGAGAGAAAAATATAACGAAAAGCTTGCGGGTCGAGATAAGGACAGGAGAGATCATTCACTAATTACCATCACGGGCAAAACAGACTCAGCTTAGGGAAAATTAGCTCACTTTTTATTACAAATCAGCCAGAGTAAGGTAAATGAGAAATAAAACGAAATCTCAGAACACCTTCCCTCCACCCCTCCCTTCTTCCCGGGCACAACTTCACTCCCGGATTTCTCCACCAAGCCCCCCCAGCGGCACAAGGGGGACAGGGATGGGGTTTACGGTCATCCCATGTTATTTTCTGCCGCTTCGCCTCCTCAGGGCGAGGGCTCATCACCCTCTTCCCCTGCTCCAACGTGGGGTCCCACCCACGGGAGACAGTCCTCCACGAACTTTCTCCAACGTGGGCCATTCCCACGGGCTGC